>NC_142730.1:13914079-14230040 GCF_055471065.1 Atractosteus spatula | reverse complement strand
CTCCGGTTGCACTTTGCGAAGTGGCAACAGGGCTCCCAATATTGCAATATTGAAATAAAGACCTTACTCAGGTGAGAACTCTCTCTTGTGGCTTCCTTGATAGTTAAATTTCCACGACAGAATTGGCACCCCAGATGGGACACTAACCTGAGCGCGGACGGCTGCTGAAACTCCATCCGGAGCCGGACAATTTTAGCAAATTGGACGAACCTCGGAGGATAAACTGTTTGTCCTTCCTGAGACGCGTCTGGAGAATTCACGGCTGTCTGACGTCAGTAAGTGATCCTTTTAACGAACTTTTGTTTTAAGACGATTTATAAGAATTTTTTCTGTGGTCTTATAGCAGAGAAAGAGCAGGCCGGTGAGGGTGTTCTCACGCGGGTTTGATGAGTCCGGGACTCATAAAGAACTTATCTTAACACAGACGTGTGGTTTTTGCTCTGCGGAGTAGTTAATGTGATAAGGTTCTAAAGTAAGGCACCGATCGGTAAAAATGGGAAATGAAAATTCGAAGACGGAAACAGGACCGAGCGGTCCAGCGAAGTACATGTACAGGGAATTTGGAGAAAGGGGAATAAAGTGTCTTCCATCGTGGAGTAAGTTAGGTTTTCCAGAAAATGGTAGTTTTAGTACCAGGCAGATACAACAACTAGAAGAACAGTTAAAGTTAAAGAAATGTAATGCATCTTGTTATGTATGTGCTTTAATGCCTCATTCTACAGCCTCACCCATTTCTCTCCTGGTTAGAATCACTGTTTGGGCCAGGGGGAATGTTTTTCTTTAAGTTACTAACACCGATTATAGGGGCTGTGATACTTGTCTTCCTGTTTTTATGTTGCTATATGACATGTATTATTCCAATGCTTTTCAAATATGGTAATGAATATGTTTGCGCATCAGTATGTTCTGATAAGAACGCAAGAATCCGAAGTATGGGAGCCTCCTGGGAGTCCATATGAAGAATCTAACTTTTAATCATTTTCAAGAATAAAAAGGAGGGAATTGAAGTGGAAATCTAATAAGTAAATTGATTCTTAAAATGTAGAGAGCTTTGAAAAAAATATATTGGTGCTTTTAGATAATATATTTCAAGGATGTAATTGCTGTGCTACAGTACGTGCAGAATTTTAGAAAACAGTGCGTCAACAAAGTACACTGTTTGGGTTACTTTAGAAGACAATGTACCAAAACAATATATGCTGTCTGGTTCGTTAGAATTAGCCGAAAGTAACTGATAAGCTTTGAATAACAAATCTAGTGCTTCTTCTCTCGCTCTATGATGTAATCTGTTTTGTCTTAGGGAAAGGGGAAGTTTTTGAAGGGACAAAGCACTGAGCTTTTTTACAGCGCAACGTCTTATAAAAACCCTGTACTGCTTGTGACAAATTGAGTCTCTGGTTGCACTTTGTGAAGTGGCAACAGGGCTCCCAATATTGCAATATTGAAATAAAGACCTTACTCAGGTGAGAACTCTCTCTTGTGGCTTCCTTGATAGTTAAATTTCCACGACACACCGCCGTTGTTTTTCTCCATCGGAAGTTTGTCGTTAAGGAAAAACATCGCTGTCATTTTCTTGCCAGCCGGCGGCATTTCTTGTGCAGCGATGAGCCAGATTTGTATTTCGGATTTCGGAAGTTGTGTGAATTTCTTGAAGCTGAAAGTCAACTCGCTCCAGAAAAGAAATGTGCAGTCGCATGAAAGCCGTGCCTGCTTATTAAACCGCAGGACCTGAGCTTGCGTTCTGTTTCTCATCGCGTTCGCAAAGGCGATTCCTGCCTCTAACACTGCTATGTCTGCGATTCAAAGTGCCGTGTGGAGCAGCTTCGAAAGTCTCGTTCACGCTCCTCCGATGTTGCTTTCTCTCTGCCTAACGAAGTTCCATTTTGGTGTCGGAGCGGGGAGACCTAATCATTCCAGCTTTAAGCCACCCTTCAATCTTCTGAGGGGTGTCTGAGTGCTAGCATGTCATTTGCCTTTTTTTTTTTTGAAACGGAGAGCGACGTTGAAAAAGGTTACCTCCGCCGCCTCGCCCTCCGTGTTAAATGATCGCAAGACGGCGGCGGCGGCGCTCCCTGTAGTTGTGGCCGAGCGGTTAAGGCGATGGACTAGAAAGCCATTGGGCTCTCCCCGCGCCGGGTCGAATCCTGCCGACTACGGCGTCCTTCTCGTGTCGCCGTGCGCCTGCCCAGAAAAAGGCGGAGTGCCGTTTCTCTCTTCCTGCTTCTTGTACAAACGCTAAATCGCTTGGACCTGCTGCCTTGGAAGTCATGTCTTCAGCGTCCCCCAGCGACATTTCACACTTGGAAGCAGACAACCACGCTTTTGGCATTGGCATGCCTTGCGCCCTACTTCCAGCCTTTGAAGATCTAATTATTCAAACTGAAAGAACCGACTGAATAGGTGTTTGCAGTGCACCAGGAGGAGCAGTGACCATAGCAGTGGAGGGGTGAGGATGGCGCAGATGGAAACGTTTTCATGCGCTCCTCTGGGAGGAATGAAAATAAAAGGCGAAACCGGAAACAGTAGTAGCCGCAAGAGGAAGTGTCTTCAAGCGCCAAGCAAGCGCTCCTCGTTAGTATAGTGGTGCGTATTCCCGCCCGTCACGTGGGAGACCAGGGATGGATTGCTTGACGGCGAGCCGGGTTGCTTTTCTCCCATCAGATTCCAACCGCTAATGCTAACGCAGTTTGTGGGAGCTTACGTGCTTCTCCTTTTCCGTCATTTTCGGACGACTATTCCAAAGGGGTAACCTGATGGAATAGGGGCCTGAAGACACGAGGCATTCTTAAACCAGCACTGGGCTGCACGGCCTTCTGTTGCGATCAGATTATATTCGAGTGAAAAAGCCAGAGCAGCCGCTTCCATCCTATGGAGTACGAGCTAAATCAGGAGAGGTATGGGACACGCGCGTGCCTATAGGTGCACGTCTCCTACGTCAGGCTGCTTCACCCATGTGCACCCGACTGGAGAGGGAATGGCGCAAGCTTTTTGTCAGGAGTGGGATTCAAACCCACGCCTCCAGGGGAGACTGTGACCTGAACGCAGCGCCTTAGACCGCTCGGCCATCCTGACGCCAGCCCCCTCCCCCAAAGCGGTCTGATGAGCCACCGCGATCCCACTACGCTCTTCGAGTATCGCACTGTTATTAATACTACAGTGTGACTCCAGCATTAAAATGTTTGGAAAATGTGTCGGCCTTTATAATCCAGTGTAGAGCAGCGTGTGATGATTTGTGCTACAAAACACCAAGCGCTCAAAGTGACGTCTGCGTTTGTCACTGAAACTTTCAACTCTTTCATCACTTATGTAGGAAATACAAAGAGCAGTTAGGTGGAACGCGTAGGATGGCCGTCAGCAGAGTGGCGCAGCGGAAGCGTGCTGGGCCCATAACCCAGAGGTCGATGGATTGAAACCATCCTCTGCTACATGTGTCTTACGCATGGTTCATAAGCATTCCATCGGGTTAGCAAAGTGCATTAAAGTAGTGTGGATCTCCCTTTCCTTAAGTTCTGTTCTGAGTTTCTCTCTCGAAATCGAAGCAGTTATGTTTATATTGATTTCTCGCATTAATCATTATTAACCAGGAACAGCCAGCACAGTCGGTCGCATTAGTAATTATGTCACGTCTCTACTTAGCAGAGCATTCAAAGACCCACTGGAAGCAGGAAAGCACTAAGACACTGCAAAACTGAACTCGGGAAAATCATACTGGGAGCTCTGAGCGATGTCTGCATCCAAGCCATCCAATACGGACTCTGAGACCTTGGAATATCAACACTATGATGCGCTACCTTTTCCCTGGAGCAAAACGATGGAATTAGAAGAATGCTTACCGCAGGATACAACTGTGCCGTTGTTATTTGGAGCACGGTTTTCACTTGCATGAAAACTACAGCAGAACGTAGAAGGATGATCACAGAGGAGTCCACGCGGGCATGCTGAGGAGATTGTAGGTCGTACATTTCAATGATTACTGACATTTGCGCTGCTTGAGGTACAGTAATCAACAAAGAACAGGGTGTGCTACTCTCGAATCCGGTCACCACATGATGAAAAGCCAGGAAGTATACCTTGTCCAATTGACGTCAACAGGGACACGTTAACCCCTTGCTTCCCTGGCGCCCGGCTAGCTCAGTCGGTAGAGCATGAGACTCTTAGTCTCAGGGTCGTGGGTTCGAGCCCCACGTTGGGCGGTGCCCGTCTCCTTATTAACAAAGTTTCGTGCTCATCCTTGACCCTCTTACACCTTGATGGTACCGAGCACTAAACTTTAATGCACAGGTGTGATGAAACTGAGATGAAAAGGGCTTATCTAGCTCTTTGCCCGAGAGATAAATCAAAGGTTCCGCAGACAATCCGTTGGCTCCGGTCACTCTGACGCAGATAGGAGCTGCAGCCATCATAACTTGTATGAAAACTGATAAGAGCTCCTGTCTATTTACAGTTTCATTTACTCTAGCCTTTCCTTAAACACTGCGTGTACGAAGGCTAAGAAATTGCAGAGCTATTCTAATACAATAACTATTTGGACTCTTTTCGCCATAACAGTTTCACTGTGATTTTGCAGGTAACACGTACGTACGTAACATTTTGAACCGCACTGGAAAAATATGGGAAAGAAATGGCGAAAAGCAACTCTTCAACACGTGGCAATATCTTCCTGAGCGGAGTCCTGTTCTCGAAGCTCGACACTCTGCAAGAGTCACTTCTCCCAACTTGCGCCCGCAGGTTTCCGTATTGTGCCTGCAAAGAGCCATCCGTTTGAGACAGGCGCACGTTCCGATTTCATTGAACTAAGCTAGATGCACAATTTCGAATGCAGCCTTCATCACAAACGACAGTTCATTTCTCGAAAGCTTGTCATGTAAAAAAAGGAAACAAAGAACGAAAACATACAGCTGACAATCTTCTGAAGCTGCAGATTTAGCTTTTGAGAAATGGACATTTTATGTATGCAGATGCTTTTCAAGCGCTGGTTTTAGAACGTCGCTGTGCTTCCAGCATCATTCTCAGCCTTCTAAACTGCCTATCGAGGTGCCGATCACTTTGTAAAGCGCTTGAGAGGCCAGAGCTGCTCAAACTGCTCTTGCCGTTTCCTTCAATCAAAAGCACTATTTTTTTCGTTGTATGGAAAGCTTTTCAAGTCTTGCATCGACACGCACCTTTCCTGAAATGTCCAAAGGGTGAATGTTTCGCAAAGAAATCCAGTCTACCTTTAGGGGGCATGATGTTGAAATCGGAACAAGCCCTGGGTGGGCTTGAACCAGCAGCCGTTCAGTTAACAGCTGCACAGAAACGCCCCCCGCTTGCTTTGTATCATTCGCAAGTTTCTGGTTAAAGAGTAAAAAAGGCTGGAATTCTTTTCCAGAAGCAGCCGGCAGGATTTCTTCTGCACCCACCCAGAAAAGCCAAGAATTGTATTTCATCTGTCGCAAGCTGTATGTTCCAGAAAGAGAATGAATACTTGCATTAAACTGAATCAAGCCGACAGACACGCACCTGAAGTGGAAATCTAATAAGTAAATTGATTCTTAAAATGTAGAGAGCTTTGAAAAAAATATATTGGTGCTTTTAGATAATATATTTCAAGGATGTAATTGCTGTGCTACAGTACGTGCAGAATTTTAGAAAACAGTGCGTCAACAAAGTACACTGTTTGGGTAACTTTAGAAGACAATGTACCAAAACAATATATGCTGTCTGGGTCGTTAGAATTAGCCGAAAGTAACTGATAAGCTTTGAATAACAAATCTAGTGCTTCTTCTCTCGTTCTATGTTGTAATCTGTTTTGTCTTAGGGAAAGGGGAAGCTTTTGAAGGGACAAAGCACTGAGCTTTTTTACAGCGCAACGTCTTATAAAAACCCTGTACTGCTTGTAACAAATTGAGTCTCCGGTTGCACTTTGCGAAGTGGCAACAGGGCTCCCAATATTGCAATATTGAAATAAAGACCTTACTCAGGTGAGAACTCTCTCTTGTGGCTTCCTTGATAGTTAAATTTCCACGACAGAATTGGCACCCCAGATGGGACACTAACCTGAGCGCGGACGGCTGCTGAAACTCCATCCGGAGCCGGACAATTTTAGCAAATTGGACGAACCTCGGAGGATAAACTGTTTGTCCTTCCTGAGACGCGTCTGGAGAATTCACGGCTGTCTGACGTCAGTAAGTGATCCTTTTAACGAACTTTTGTTTTAAGACGATTTATAAGAATTTTTTCTGTGGTCTTATAGCAGAGAAAGAGCAGGCCGGTGAGGGTGTTCTCACGCGGGTTTGATGAGTCCGGGACTCATAAAGAACTTATCTTAACACAGACGTGTGGTTTTTGCTCTGCGGAGTAGTTAATGTGATAAGGTTCTAAAGTAAGGCACCGATCGGTAAAAATGGGAAATGAAAATTCGAAGACGGAAACAGGACCGAGCGGTCCAGCGAAGTACATGTACAGGGAATTTGGAGAAAGGGGAATAAAGTGTCTTCCATCGTGGAGTAAGTTAGGTTTTCCAGAAAATGGTAGTTTTAGTACCAGGCAGATACAACAACTAGAAGAACAGTTAAAGTTAAAGAAATGTAATGCATCTTGTTATGTATGTGCTTTAATGCCTCATTCTACAGCCTCACCCATTTCTCTCCTGGTTAGAATCACTGTTTGGGCCAGGGGGAATGTTTTTCTTTAAGTTACTAACACCGATTATAGGGGCTGTGATACTTGTCTTCCTGTTTTCATGTTGCTATATGACATGTATTATTCCAATGCTTTTCAAATATGGTAATGAATATGTTTGTGCATCAGTATGTTCTGATAAGAACGCAAGAATCCGAAGTATGGGAGCCTCCTGGGAGTCCATATGAAGAATCTAACTTTTAATCATTTTGAAGATAAAAAAAGGAGGGAATTGAAGTGGAAATCTAATAAGTAAATTGATTCTTAAAATGTAGAGAGCTTTGAAAAAAATATATTGGTGCTTTTAGATAATATATTTCAAGGATGTAATTGCTGTGCTACAGTACGTGCAGAATTTTAGAAAACAGTGCGTCAACAAAGTACACTGTTTGGGTTACTTTAGAAGACAATGTACCAAAACAATATATGCTGTCTGGTTCGTTAGAATTAGCCGAAAGTAACTGATAAGCTTTGAATAACAAATCTAGTGCTTCTTCTCTCGCTCTATGATGTAATCTGTTTTGTCTTAGGGAAAGGGGAAGTTTTTGAAGGGACAAAGCACTGAGCTTTTTTACAGCGCAACGTCTTATAAAAACCCTGTACTGCTTGTGACAAATTGAGTCTCTGGTTGCACTTTGCGAAGTGGCAACAGGGCTCCCAATATTGCAATATTGAAATAAAGACCTTACTCAGGTGAGAACTCTCTCTTGTGGCTTCCTTGATAGTTAAATTTCCACGACACACCGCCGTTGTTTTTCTCCATGGGAAGTTTGTCGTTAAGGAAAAACATCGCTGTCATTTTCTTGCCAGCCGGCGGCATTTCTTGTGCAGCGATGAGCCAGATTTGTATTTCGGATTTCGGAAGTTGTGTGAATTTCTTGAAGCTGAAAGTCAACTCGCTCCAGAAAAGAAATGTGCAGTCGCATGAAAGCCGTGCCTGCTTATTAAACCGCAGGACCTGAGCTTGCGTTCTGTTTCTCATCGCGTTCGCAAAGGCGATTCCTGCCTCTAACACTGCTATGTCTGCGATTCAAAGTGCCGTGTGGAGCAGCTTCGAAAGTCTCGTTCACGCTCCTCCGATGTTGCTTTCTCTCTGCCTAACGAAGTTCCATTTTGGTGTCGGAGCGGGGAGACCTAATCATTCCAGCTTTAAGCCACCCTTCAATCTTCTGAGGGGTGTCTGAGTGCTAGCATGTCATTTGCCTTTTTTTTTTTTGAAACGGAGAGCGACGTTGAAAAAGGTTACCTCCGCCGCCTCGCCCTCCGTGTTAAATGATCGCAAGACGGCGGCGGCGGCGCTCCCTGTAGTTGTGGCCGAGCGGTTAAGGCGATGGACTAGAAAGCCATTGGGCTCTCCCCGCGCCGGGTCGAATCCTGCCGACTACGGCGTCCTTCTCGTGTCGCCGTGCGCCTGCCCAGAAAAAGGCGGAGTGCCGTTTCTCTCTTCCTGCTTCTTGTACAAACGCTAAATCGCTTGGACCTGCTGCCTTGGAAGTCATGTCTTCAGCGTCCCCCAGCGACATTTCACACTTGGAAGCAGACAACCACGCTTTTGGCATTGGCATGCCTTGCGCCCTACTTCCAGCCTTTGAAGATCTAATTATTCAAACTGAAAGAACCGACTGAATAGGTGTTTGCAGTGCACCAGGAGGAGCAGTGACCATAGCAGTGGAGGGGTGAGGATGGCGCAGATGGAAACGTTTTCATGCGCTCCTCTGGGAGGAATGAAAATAAAAGGCGAAACCGGAAACAGTAGTAGCCGCAAGAGGAAGTGTCTTCAAGCGCCAAGCAAGCGCTCCTCGTTAGTATAGTGGTGCGTATTCCCGCCCGTCACGTGGGAGACCAGGGATGGATTGCTTGACGGCGAGCCGGGTTGCTTTTCTCCCATCAGATTCCAACCGCTAATGCTAACGCAGTTTGTGGGAGCTTACGTGCTTCTCCTTTTCCGTCATTTTCGGACGACTATTCCAAAGGGGTAACCTGATGGAATAGGGGCCTGAAGACACGAGGCATTCTTAAACCAGCACTGGGCTGCACGGCCTTCTGTTGCGATCAGATTATATTCGAGTGAAAAAGCCAGAGCAGCCGCTTCCATCCTATGGAGTACGAGCTAAATCAGGAGAGGTATGGGACACGCGCGTGCCTATAGGTGCACGTCTCCTACGTCAGGCTGCTTCACCCATGTGCACCCGACTGGAGAGGGAATAGAGCAAGCTTTTTGTCAGGAGTGGGATTCGAACCCACGCCTCCAGGGGAGACTGCGACCTGAACGCAGCGCCTTAGACCGCTCGGCCATCCTGACGCCAGCCCCCTCCCCCAAAGCGGTCTGATGAGCCACCGCGATCCCACTACGCTCTTCGAGTATCGCACTGTTATTAATACTACAGTGTGACTCCAGCATTAAAATGTTTGGAAAATGTGTCGGCCTTTATAATCCAGTGTAGAGCAGCGTGTGATGATTTGTGCTACAAAACACCAAGCGCTCAAAGTGACGTCTGCGTTTGTCACTAAAACTTTCAACTCTTTCATCACTTATGTAGGAAATACAAAGAGCAGTTAGGTGGAACGCGTAGGATGGCCGTCAGCAGAGTGGCGCAGCGGAAGCGTGCTGGGCCCATAACCCAGAGGTCGATGGATCGAAACCATCCTCTGCTACATGTGTCTTACGCATGGTTCATAAGCATTCCATCGGGTTAGCAAAGTGCATTAAAGTAGTGTGGATCTCCCTTTCCTTAAGTTCTGTTCTGAGTTTCTCTCTCGTGTGTGTTTGTGCAAGCTTGACACTTGCGGGACTCTTTCATCTTCACCAATACGGAGATGACCAAATGTGTCTTCGGTTGTTCTGAGATCTTTGATAGTTTCTTCGAATGCTTCAAGTGAACCTCGAAATCGAAGCAGTTATGTTTATATTGATTTCTCGCATTAATCATTATTAACCAGGAACAGCCAGCACAGTCGGTCGCATTAGTAATTATGTCACGTCTCTACTTAGCAGAGCATTCAAAGACCCACTGGAAGCAGGAAAGCACTAAGACACTGCAAAACTGAACTCGGGAAAATCATACTGGGAGCTCTGAGCGATGTCTGCATCCAAGCCATCCAATACGGACTCTGAGACCTTGGAATATCAACACTATGATGCGCTACCTTTTCCCTGGAGCAAAACGATGGAATTAGAAGAATGCTTACCGCAGGATACAACTGTGCCGTTGTTATTTGGAGCACGGTTTTCACTTGCATGAAAACTACAGCAGAACGTAGAAGGATGATCACAGAGGAGTCCACGCGGGCATGCTGAGGAGATTGTAGGTCGTACATTTCAATGATTACTGACATTTGCGCTGCTTGAGGTACAGTAATCAACAAAGAACAGGGTGTGCTACTCTCGAATCCGGTCACCACATGATGAAAAGCCAGGAAGTATACCTTGTCCAATTGACGTCAACAGGGACACGTTAACCCCTTGCTTCCCTGGCGCCCGGCTAGCTCAGTCGGTAGAGCATGAGACTCTTAATCTCAGGGTCGTGGGTTCGAGCCCCACGTTGGGCGGTGCCCGTCTCCTTATTAACAAAGTTTCGTGCTCATCCTTGACCCTCTTACACCTTGATGGTACCGAGCACTAAACTTTAATGCACAGGTGTGATGAAACTGAGATGAAAAGGGCTTATCTATCTCTTTGCCCGAGAGATAAATCAAAGGTTCCGCAGACAATCCGTTGGCTCCGGTCACTCTGACGCAGATAGGAGCTGCAGCCATCATAACTTGTATGAAAACTGATAAGAGCTCCTGTCTATTTACAGTTTCATTTACTCTAGCCTTTCCTTAAACACTGCGTGTACGAAGGCTAAGAAATTGCAGAGCTATTCTAATACAATAACTATTTGGACTCTTTTCGCCATAACAGTTTCACTGTGATTTTGCAGGTAACACGTACGTACGTAACATTTTGAACCGCACTGGAAAAATATGGGAAAGAAATGGCGAAAAGCAACTCTTCAACACGTGGCAATATCTTCCTGAGCGGAGTCCTGTTCTCGAAGCTCGACACTCTGCAAGAGTCACTTCTCCCAACTTGCGCCCGCAGGTTTCCGTAGTGTGCCTGCAAAGAGCCATCCGTTTGAGACAGGCGCACGTTCCGATTTCATTGAACTAAGCTAGATGCACAATTTCGAATGCAGCCTTCATCACAAACGACAGTTCATTTCTCGAAAGCTTGTCATGTAAAAAAAGGAAACAAAGAACGAAAACATACAGCTGACAATCTTCTGAAGCTGCAGATTTAGCTTTTGAGAAATGGACATTTTATGTATGCAGATGCTTTTCAAGCGCTGGTTTTAGAACGTCGCTGTGCTTCCAGCATCATTCTCAGCCTTCTAAACTGCCTATCGAGGTGCCGATCACTTTGTAAAGCGCTTGAGAGGCCAGAGCTGCTCAAACTGCTCTTGCCGTTTCCTTCAATCAAAAGCACTATTTTTTTCGTTGTATGGAAAGCTTTTCATTCTTGCATCGACACGCACCTTTCCTGAAATGTCCAAAGGGTGAATGTTTCGCAAAGAAATCCAGTCTACCTTTAGGGGGCATGATGTTGAAATCGGAACAAGCCCTGGGTGGGCTTGAACCAGCAGCCGTTCAGTTAACAGCTGCACAGAAACGCCCCCCGCTTGCTTTGTATCATTCGCAAGTTTCTGGTTAAAGAGTAAAAAAGGCTGGAATTCTTTTCCAGAAGCAGCCGGCAGGATTTCTTCTGCACCCACCCAGAAAAGCCAAGAATTGTATTTCATCTGTCGCAAGCTGTATGTTCCAGAAAGAGAATGAATACTTGCATTAAACTGAATCAAGCCGACAGACACGCACCTGAAGTGGAAATCTAATAAGTAAATTGATTCTTAAAATGTAGAGAGCTTTGAAAAAAATATATTGGTGCTTTTAGATAATATATTTCAAGGATGTAATTGCTGTGCTACAGTACGTGCAGAATTTTAGAAAACAGTGCGTCAACAAAGTACACTGTTTGGGTAACTTTAGAAGACAATGTACCAAAACAATATATGCTGTCTGGGTCGTTAGAATTAGCCGAAAGTAACTGATAAGCTTTGAATAACAAATCTAGTGCTTCTTCTCTCGTTCTATGTTGTAATCTGTTTTGTCTTAGGGAAAGGGGAAGCTTTTGAAGGGACAAAGCACTGAGCTTTTTTACAGCGCAACGTCTTATAAAAACCCTGTACTGCTTGTAACAAATTGAGTCTCCGGTTGCACTTTGCGAAGTGGCAACAGGGCTCCCAATATTGCAATATTGAAATAAAGACCTTACTCAGGTGAGAACTCTCTCTTGTGGCTTCCTTGATAGTTAAATTTCCACGACAGAATTGGCACCCCAGATGGGACACTAACCTGAGCGCGGACGGCTGCTGAAACTCCATCCGGAGCCGGACAATTTTAGCAAATTGGACGAACCTCGGAGGATAAACTGTTTGTCCTTCCTGAGACGCGTCTGGAGAATTCACGGCTGTCTGACGTCAGTAAGTGATCCTTTTAACGAACTTTTGTTTTAAGACGATTTATAAGAATTTTTTCTGTGGTCTTATAGCAGAGAAAGAGCAGGCCGGTGAGGGTGTTCTCACGCGGGTTTGATGAGTCCGGGACTCATAAAGAACTTATCTTAACACAGACGTGTGGTTTTTGCTCTGCGGAGTAGTTAATGTGATAAGGTTCTAAAGTAAGGCACCGATCGGTAAAAATGGGAAATGAAAATTCGAAGACGGAAACAGGACCGAGCGGTCCAGCGAAGTACATGTACAGGGAATTTGGAGAAAGGGGAATAAAGTGTCTTCCATCGTGGAGTAAGTTAGGTTTTCCAGAAAATGGTAGTTTTAGTACCAGGCAGATACAACAACTAGAAGAACAGTTAAAGTTAAAGAAATGTAATGCATCTTGTTATGTATGTGCTTTAATGCCTCATTCTACAGCCTCACCCATTTCTCTCCTGGTTAGAATCACTGTTTGGGCCAGGGGGAATGTTTTTCTTTAAGTTACTAACACCGATTATAGGGGCTGTGATACTTGTCTTCCTGTTTTCATGTTGCTATATGACATGTATTATTCCAATGCTTTTCAAATATGGTAATGAATATGTTTGTGCATCAGTATGTTCTGATAAGAACGCAAGAATCCGAAGTATGGGAGCCTCCTGGGAGTCCATATGAAGAATCTAACTTTTAATCATTTTGAAGATAAAAAAAGGAGGGAATTGAAGTGGAAATCTAATAAGTAAATTGATTCTTAAAATGTAGAGAGCTTTGAAAAAAATATATTGGTGCTTTTAGATAATATATTTCAAGGATGTAATTGCTGTGCTACAGTACGTGCAGAATTTTAGAAAACAGTGCGTCAACAAAGTACACTGTTTGGGTTACTTTAGAAGACAATGTACCAAAACAATATATGCTGTCTGGTTCGTTAGAATTAGCCGAAAGTAACTGATAAGCTTTGAATAACAAATCTAGTGCTTCTTCTCTCGCTCTATGATGTAATCTGTTTTGTCTTAGGGAAAGGGGAAGTTTTTGAAGGGACAAAGCACTGAGCTTTTTTACAGCGCAACGTCTTATAAAAACCCTGTACTGCTTGTGACAAATTGAGTCTCTGGTTGCACTTTGCGAAGTGGCAACAGGGCTCCCAATATTGCAATATTGAAATAAAGACCTTACTCAGGTGAGAACTCTCTCTTGTGGCTTCCTTGATAGTTAAATTTCCACGACACACCGCCGTTGTTTTTCTCCATGGGAAGTTTGTCGTTAAGGAAAAACATCGCTGTCATTTTCTTGCCAGCCGGCGGCATTTCTTGTGCAGCGATGAGCCAGATTTGTATTTCGGATTTCGGAAGTTGTGTGAATTTCTTGAAGCTGAAAGTCAACTCGCTCCAGAAAAGAAATGTGCAGTCGCATGAAAGCCGTGCCTGCTTATTAAACCGCAGGACCTGAGCTTGCGTTCTGTTTCTCATCGCGTTCGCAAAGGCGATTCCTGCCTCTAACACTGCTATGTCTGCGATTCAAAGTGCCGTGTGGAGCAGCTTCGAAAGTCTCGTTCACGCTCCTCCGATGTTGCTTTCTCTCTGCCTAACGAAGTTCCATTTTGGTGTCGGAGCGGGGAGACCTAATCATTCCAGCTTTAAGCCACCCTTCAATCTTCTGAGGGGTGTCTGAGTGCTAGCATGTCATTTGCCTTTTTTTTTTTTGAAACGGAGAGCGACGTTGAAAAAGGTTACCTCCGCCGCCTCGCCCTCCGTGTTAAATGATCGCAAGACGGCGGCGGCGGCGCTCCCTGTAGTTGTGGCCGAGCGGTTAAGGCGATGGACTAGAAAGCCATTGGGCTCTCCCCGCGCCGGGTCGAATCCTGCCGACTACGGCGTCCTTCTCGTGTCGCCGTGCGCCTGCCCAGAAAAAGGCGGAGTGCCGTTTCTCTCTTCCTGCTTCTTGTACAAACGCTAAATCGCTTGGACCTGCTGCCTTGGAAGTCATGTCTTCAGCGTCCCCCAGCGACATTTCACACTTGGAAGCAGACAACCACGCTTTTGGCATTGGCATGCCTTGCGCCCTACTTCCAGCCTTTGAAGATCTAATTATTCAAACTGAAAGAACCGACTGAATAGGTGTTTGCAGTGCACCAGGAGGAGCAGTGACCATAGCAGTGGAGGGGTGAGGATGGCGCAGATGGAAACGTTTTCATGCGCTCCTCTGGGAGGAATGAAAATAAAAGGCGAAACCGGAAACAGTAGTAGCCGCAAGAGGAAGTGTCTTCAAGCGCCAAGCAAGCGCTCCTCGTTAGTATAGTGGTGCGTATTCCCGCCCGTCACGTGGGAGACCAGGGATGGATTGCTTGACGGCGAGCCGGGTTGCTTTTCTCCCATCAGATTCCAACCGCTAATGCTAACGCAGTTTGTGGGAGCTTACGTGCTTCTCCTTTTCCGTCATTTTCGGACGACTATTCCAAAGGGGTAACCTGATGGAATAGGGGCCTGAAGACACGAGGCATTCTTAAACCAGCACTGGGCTGCACGGCCTTCTGTTGCGATCAGATTATATTCGAGTGAAAAAGCCAGAGCAGCCGCTTCCATCCTATGGAGTACGAGCTAAATCAGGAGAGGTATGGGACACGCGCGTGCCTATAGGTGCACGTCTCCTACGTCAGGCTGCTTCACCCATGTGCACCCGACTGGAGAGGGAATAGAGCAAGCTTTTTGTCAGGAGTGGGATTCGAACCCACGCCTCCAGGGGAGACTGCGACCTGAACGCAGCGCCTTAGACCGCTCGGCCATCCTGACGCCAGCCCCCTCCCCCAAAGCGGTCTGATGAGCCACCGCGATCCCACTACGCTCTTCGAGTATCGCACTGTTATTAATACTACAGTGTGACTCCAGCATTAAAATGTTTGGAAAATGTGTCGGCCTTTATAATCCAGTGTAGAGCAGCGTGTGATGATTTGTGCTACAAAACACCAAGCGCTCAAAGTGACGTCTGCGTTTGTCACTAAAACTTTCAACTCTTTCATCACTTATGTAGGAAATACAAAGAGCAGTTAGGTGGAACGCGTAGGATGGCCGTCAGCAGAGTGGCGCAGCGGAAGCGTGCTGGGCCCATAACCCAGAGGTCGATGGATCGAAACCATCCTCTGCTACATGTGTCTTACGCATGGTTCATAAGCATTCCATCGGGTTAGCAAAGTGCATTAAAGTAGTGTGGATCTCCCTTTCCTTAAGTTCTGTTCTGAGTTTCTCTCTCGTGTGTGTTTGTGCAAGCTTGACACTTGCGGGACTCTTTCATCTTCACCAATACGGAGATGACCAAATGTGTCTTCGGTTGTTCTGAGATCTTTGATAGTTTCTTCGAATGCTTCAAGTGAACCTCGAAATCGAAGCAGTTATGTTTATATTGATTTCTCGCATTAATCATTATTAACCAGGAACAGCCAGCACAGTCGGTCGCATTAGTAATTATGTCACGTCTCTACTTAGCAGAGCATTCAAAGACCCACTGGAAGCAGGAAAGCACTAAGACACTGCAAAACTGAACTCGGGAAAATCATACTGGGAGCTCTGAGCGATGTCTGCATCCAAGCCATCCAATACGGACTCTGAGACCTTGGAATATCAACACTATGATGCGCTACCTTTTCCCTGGAGCAAAACGATGGAATTAGAAGAATGCTTACCGCAGGATACAACTGTGCCGTTGTTATTTGGAGCACGGTTTTCACTTGCATGAAAACTACAGCAGAACGTAGAAGGATGATCACAGAGGAGTCCACGCGGGCATGCTGAGGAGATTGTAGGTCGTACATTTCAATGATTACTGACATTTGCGCTGCTTGAGGTACAGTAATCAACAAAGAACAGGGTGTGCTACTCTCGAATCCGGTCACCACATGATGAAAAGCCAGGAAGTATACCTTGTCCAATTGACGTCAACAGGGACACGTTAACCCCTTGCTTCCCTGGCGCCCGGCTAGCTCAGTCGGTAGAGCATGAGACTCTTAATCTCAGGGTCGTGGGTTCGAGCCCCACGTTGGGCGGTGCCCGTCTCCTTATTAACAAAGTTTCGTGCTCATCCTTGACCCTCTTACACCTTGATGGTACCGAGCACTAAACTTTAATGCACAGGTGTGATGAAACTGAGATGAAAAGGGCTTATCTATCTCTTTGCCCGAGAGATAAATCAAAGGTTCCGCAGACAATCCGTTGGCTCCGGTCACTCTGACGCAGATAGGAGCTGCAGCCATCATAACTTGTATGAAAACTGATAAGAGCTCCTGTCTATTTACAGTTTCATTTACTCTAGCCTTTCCTTAAACACTGCGTGTACGAAGGCTAAGAAATTGCAGAGCTATTCTAATACAATAACTATTTGGACTCTTTTCGCCATAACAGTTTCACTGTGATTTTGCAGGTAACACGTACGTACGTAACATTTTGAACCGCACTGGAAAAATATGGGAAAGAAATGGCGAAAAGCAACTCTTCAACACGTGGCAATATCTTCCTGAGCGGAGTCCTGTTCTCGAAGCTCGACACTCTGCAAGAGTCACTTCTCCCAACTTGCGCCCGCAGGTTTCCGTAGTGTGCCTGCAAAGAGCCATCCGTTTGAGACAGGCGCACGTTCCGATTTCATTGAACTAAGCTAGATGCACAATTTCGAATGCAGCCTTCATCACAAACGACAGTTCATTTCTCGAAAGCTTGTCATGTAAAAAAAGGAAACAAAGAACGAAAACATACAGCTGACAATCTTCTGAAGCTGCAGATTTAGCTTTTGAGAAATGGACATTTTATGTATGCAGATGCTTTTCAAGCGCTGGTTTTAGAACGTCGCTGTGCTTCCAGCATCATTCTCAGCCTTCTAAACTGCCTATCGAGGTGCCGATCACTTTGTAAAGCGCTTGAGAGGCCAGAGCTGCTCAAACTGCTCTTGCCGTTTCCTTCAATCAAAAGCACTATTTTTTTCGTTGTATGGAAAGCTTTTCATTCTTGCATCGACACGCACCTTTCCTGAAATGTCCAAAGGGTGAATGTTTCGCAAAGAAATCCAGTCTACCTTTAGGGGGCATGATGTTGAAATCGGAACAAGCCCTGGGTGGGCTTGAACCAGCAGCCGTTCAGTTAACAGCTGCACAGAAACGCCCCCCGCTTGCTTTGTATCATTCGCAAGTTTCTGGTTAAAGAGTAAAAAAGGCTGGAATTCTTTTCCAGAAGCAGCCGGCAGGATTTCTTCTGCACCCACCCAGAAAAGCCAAGAATTGTATTTCATCTGTCGCAAGCTGTATGTTCCAGAAAGAGAATGAATACTTGCATTAAACTGAATCAAGCCGACAGACACGCACCTGAAGTGGAAATCTAATAAGTAAATTGATTCTTAAAATGTAGAGAGCTTTGAAAAAAATATATTGGTGCTTTTAGATAATATATTTCAAGGATGTAATTGCTGTGCTACAGTACGTGCAGAATTTTAGAAAACAGTGCGTCAACAAAGTACACTGTTTGGGTAACTTTAGAAGACAATGTACCAAAACAATATATGCTGTCTGGGTCGTTAGAATTAGCCGAAAGTAACTGATAAGCTTTGAATAACAAATCTAGTGCTTCTTCTCTCGTTCTATGTTGTAATCTGTTTTGTCTTAGGGAAAGGGGAAGCTTTTGAAGGGACAAAGCACTGAGCTTTTTTACAGCGCAACGTCTTATAAAAACCCTGTACTGCTTGTAACAAATTGAGTCTCCGCTTGCACTTTGCGAAGTGGCAACAGGGCTCCCAATATTGCAATATTGAAATAAAGACCTTACTCAGGTGAGAACTCTCTCTTGTGGCTTCCTTGATAGTTAAATTTCCACGACAGAATTGGCACCCCAGATGGGACACTAACCTGAGCGCGGACGGCTGCTGAAACTCCATCCGGAGCCGGACAATTTTAGCAAATTGGACGAACCTCGGAGGATAAACTGTTTGTCCTTCCTGAGACGCGTCTGGAGAATTCACGGCTGTCTGACGTCAGTAAGTGATCCTTTTAACGAACTTTTGTTTTAAGACGATTTATAAGAATTTTTTCTGTGGTCTTATAGCAGAGAAAGAGCAGGCCGGTGAGGGTGTTCTCACGCGGGTTTGATGAGTCCGGGACTCATAAAGAACTTATCTTAACACAGACGTGTGGTTTTTGCTCTGCGGAGTAGTTAATGTGATAAGGTTCTAAAGTAAGGCACCGATCGGTAAAAATGGGAAATGAAAATTCGAAGACGGAAACAGGACCGAGCGGTCCAGCGAAGTACATGTACAGGGAATTTGGAGAAAGGGGAATAAAGTGTCTTCCATCGTGGAGTAAGTTAGGTTTTCCAGAAAATGGTAGTTTTAGTACCAGGCAGATACAACAACTAGAAGAACAGTTAAAGTTAAAGAAATGTAATGCATCTTGTTATGTATGTGCTTTAATGCCTCATTCTACAGCCTCACCCATTTCTCTCCTGGTTAGAATCACTGTTTGGGCCAGGGGGAATGTTTTTCTTTAAGTTACTAACACCGATTATAGGGGCTGTGATACTTGTCTTCCTGTTTTTATGTTGCTATATGACATGTATTATTCCAATGCTTTTCAAATATGGTAATGAATATGTTTGCGCATCAGTATGTTCTGATAAGAACGCAAGAATCCGAAGTATGGGAGCCTCCTGGGAGTCCATATGAAGAATCTAACTTTTAATCATTTTCAAGAATAAAAAGGAGGGAATTGAAGTGGAAATCTAATAAGTAAATTGATTCTTAAAATGTAGAGAGCTTTGAAAAAAATATATTGGTGCTTTTAGATAATATATTTCAAGGATGTAATTGCTGTGCTACAGTACGTGCAGAATTTTAGAAAACAGTGCGTCAACAAAGTACACTGTTTGGGTTACTTTAGAAGACAATGTACCAAAACAATATATGCTGTCTGGTTCGTTAGAATTAGCCGAAAGTAACTGATAAGCTTTGAATAACAAATCTAGTGCTTCTTCTCTCGCTCTATGATGTAATCTGTTTTGTCTTAGGGAAAGGGGAAGTTTTTGAAGGGACAAAGCACTGAGCTTTTTTACAGCGCAACGTCTTATAAAAACCCTGTACTGCTTGTGACAAATTGAGTCTCTGGTTGCACTTTGTGAAGTGGCAACAGGGCTCCCAATATTGCAATATTGAAATAAAGACCTTACTCAGGTGAGAACTCTCTCTTGTGGCTTCCTTGATAGTTAAATTTCCACGACACACCGCCGTTGTTTTTCTCCATGGGAAGTTTGTCGTTAAGGAAAAACATCGCTGTCATTTTCTTGCCAGCCGGCGGCATTTCTTGTGCAGCGATGAGCCAGATTTGTATTTCGGATTTCGGAAGTTGTGTGAATTTCTTGAAGCTGAAAGTCAACTCGCTCCAGAAAAGAAATGTGCAGTCGCATGAAAGCCGTGCCTGCTTATTAAACCGCAGGACCTGAGCTTGCGTTCTGTTTCTCATCGCGTTCGCAAAGGCGATTCCTGCCTCTAACACTGCTATGTCTGCGATTCAAAGTGCCGTGTGGAGCAGCTTCGAAAGTCTCGTTCACGCTCCTCCGATGTTGCTTTCTCTCTGCCTAACGAAGTTCCATTTTGGTGTCGGAGCGGGGAGACCTAATCATTCCAGCTTTAAGCCACCCTTCAATCTTCTGAGGGGTGTCTGAGTGCTAGCATGTCATTTGCCTTTTTTTTTTTTGAAACGGAGAGCGACGTTGAAAAAGGTTACCTCCGCCGCCTCGCCCTCCGTGTTAAATGATCGCAAGACGGCGGCGGCGGCGCTCCCTGTAGTTGTGGCCGAGCGGTTAAGGCGATGGACTAGAAAGCCATTGGGCTCTCCCCGCGCCGGGTCGAATCCTGCCGACTACGGCGTCCTTCTCGTGTCGCCGTGCGCCTGCCCAGAAAAAGGCGGAGTGCCGTTTCTCTCTTCCTGCTTCTTGTACAAACGCTAAATCGCTTGGACCTGCTGCCTTGGAAGTCATGTCTTCAGCGTCCCCCAGCGACATTTCACACTTGGAAGCAGACAACCACGCTTTTGGCATTGGCATGCCTTGCGCCCTACTTCCAGCCTTTGAAGATCTAATTATTCAAACTGAAAGAACCGACTGAATAGGTGTTTGCAGTGCACCAGGAGGAGCAGTGACCATAGCAGTGGAGGGGTGAGGATGGCGCAGATGGAAACGTTTTCATGCGCTCCTCTGGGAGGAATGAAAATAAAAGGCGAAACCGGAAACAGTAGTAGCCGCAAGAGGAAGTGTCTTCAAGCGCCAAGCAAGCGCTCCTCGTTAGTATAGTGGTGCGTATTCCCGCCCGTCACGTGGGAGACCAGGGATGGATTGCTTGACGGCGAGCCGGGTTGCTTTTCTCCCATCAGATTCCAACCGCTAATGCTAACGCAGTTTGTGGGAGCTTACGTGCTTCTCCTTTTCCGTCATTTTCGGACGACTATTCCAAAGGGGTAACCTGATGGAATAGGGGCCTGAAGACACGAGGCATTCTTAAACCAGCACTGGGCTGCACGGCCTTCTGTTGCGATCAGATTATATTCGAGTGAAAAAGCCAGAGCAGCCGCTTCCATCCTATGGAGTACGAGCTAAATCAGGAGAGGTATGGGACACGCGCGTGCCTATAGGTGCACGTCTCCTACGTCAGGCTGCTTCACCCATGTGCACCCGACTGGAGAGGGAATGGCGCAAGCTTTTTGTCAGGAGTGGGATTCGAACCCACGCCTCCAGGGGAGATTGTGACCTGAACGCAGCGCCTTAGACCGCTCGGCCATCCTGACGCCAGCCCCCTCCCCCAAAGCGGTCTGATGAGCCACCGCGATCCCACTACGCTCTTCGAGTATCGCACTGTTATTAATACTACAGTGTGACTCCAGCATTAAAATGTTTGGAAAATGTGTCGGCCTTTATAATCCAGTGTAGAGCAGCGTGTGATGATTTGTGCTACAAAACACCAAGCGCTCAAAGTGACGTCTGCGTTTGTCACTGAAACTTTCAACTCTTTCATCACTTATGTAGGAAATACAAAGAGCAGTTAGGTGGAACGCGTAGGATGGCCGTCAGCAGAGTGGCGCAGCGGAAGCGTGCTGGGCCCATAACCCAGAGGTCGATGGATCGAAACCATCCTCTGCTACATGTGTCTTACGCATGGTTCATAAGCATTCCATCGGGTTAGCAAAGTGCATTAAAGTAGTGTGGATCTCCCTTTCCTTAAGTTCTGTTCTGAGTTTCTCTCTCGAAATCGAAGCAGTTATGTTTATATTGATTTCTCGCATTAATCATTATTAACCAGGAACAGCCAGCACAGTCGGTCGCATTAGTAATTATGTCACGTCTCTACTTAGCAGAGCATTCAAAGACCCACTGGAAGCAGGAAAGCACTAAGACACTGCAAAACTGAACTCGGGAAAATCATACTGGGAGCTCTGAGCGATGTCTGCATCCAAGCCATCCAATACGGACTCTGAGACCTTGGAATATCAACACTATGATGCGCTACCTTTTCCCTGGAGCAAAACGATGGAATTAGAAGAATGCTTACCGCAGGATACAACTGTGCCGTTGTTATTTGGAGCACGGTTTTCACTTGCATGAAAACTACAGCAGAACGTAGAAGGATGATCACAGAGGAGTCCACGCGGGCATGCTGAGGAGATTGTAGGTCGTACATTTCAATGATTACTGACATTTGCGCTGCTTGAGGTACAGTAATCAACAAAGAACAGGGTGTGCTACTCTCGAATCCGGTCACCACATGATGAAAAGCCAGGAAGTATACCTTGTCCAATTGACGTCAACAGGGACACGTTAACCCCTTGCTTCCCTGGCGCCCGGCTAGCTCAGTCGGTAGAGCATGAGACTCTTAATCTCAGGGTCGTGGGTTCGAGCCCCACGTTGGGCGGTGCCCGTCTCCTTATTAACAAAGTTTCGTGCTCATCCTTGACCCTCTTACACCTTGATGGTACCGAGCACTAAACTTTAATGCACAGGTGTGATGAAACTGAGATGAAAAGGGCTTATCTAGCTCTTTGCCCGAGAGATAAATCAAAGGTTCCGCAGACAATCCGTTGGCTCCGGTCACTCTGACGCAGATAGGAGCTGCAGCCATCATAACTTGTATGAAAACTGATAAGAGCTCCTGTCTATTTACAGTTTCATTTACTCTAGCCTTTCCTTAAACACTGCGTGTACGAAGGCTAAGAAATTGCAGAGCTATTCTAATACAATAACTATTTGGACTCTTTTCGCCATAACAGTTTCACTGTGATTTTGCAGGTAACACGTACGTACGTAACATTTTGAACCGCACTGGAAAAATATGGGAAAGAAATGGCGAAAAGCAACTCTTCAACACGTGGCAATATCTTCCTGAGCGGAGTCCTGTTCTCGAAGCTCGACACTCTGCAAGAGTCACTTCTCCCAACTTGCGCCCGCAGGTTTCCGTAGTGTGCCTGCAAAGAGCCATCCGTTTGAGACAGGCGCACGTTCCGATTTCATTGAACTAAGCTAGATGCACAATTTCGAATGCAGCCTTCATCACAAACGACAGTTCATTTCTCGAAAGCTTGTCATGTAAAAAAAGGAAACAAAGAACGAAAACATACAGCTGACAATCTTCTGAAGCTGCAGATTTAGCTTTTGAGAAATGGACATTTTATGTATGCAGATGCTTTTCAAGCGCTGGTTTTAGAACGTCGCTGTGCTTCCAGCATCATTCTCAGCCTTCTAAACTGCCTATCGAGGTGCCGATCACTTTGTAAAGCGCTTGAGAGGCCAGAGCTGCTCAAACTGCTCTTGCCGTTTCCTTCAATCAAAAGCACTATTTTTTTCGTTGTATGGAAAGCTTTTCATTCTTGCATCGACACGCACCTTTCCTGAAATGTCCAAAGGGTGAATGTTTCGCAAAGAAATCCAGTCTACCTTTAGGGGGCATGATGTTGAAATCGGAACAAGCCCTGGGTGGGCTTGAACCAGCAGCCGTTCAGTTAACAGCTGCACAGAAACGCCCCCCGCTTGCTTTGTATCATTCGCAAGTTTCTGGTTAAAGAGTAAAAAAGGCTGGAATTCTTTTCCAGAAGCAGCCGGCAGGATTTCTTCTGCACCCACCCAGAAAAGCCAAGAATTGTATTTCATCTGTCGCAAGCTGTATGTTCCAGAAAGAGAATGAATACTTGCATTAAACTGAATCAAGCCGACAGACACGCACCTGAAGTGGAAATCTAATAAGTAAATTGATTCTTAAAATGTAGAGAGCTTTGAAAAAAATATATTGGTGCTTTTAGATAATATATTTCAAGGATGTAATTGCTGTGCTACAGTACGTGCAGAATTTTAGAAAACAGTGCGTCAACAAAGTACACTGTTTGGGTAACTTTAGAAGACAATGTACCAAAACAATATATGCTGTCTGGGTCGTTAGAATTAGCCGAAAGTAACTGATAAGCTTTGAATAACAAATCTAGTGCTTCTTCTCTCGTTCTATGTTGTAATCTGTTTTGTCTTAGGGAAAGGGGAAGCTTTTGAAGGGACAAAGCACTGAGCTTTTTTACAGCGCAACGTCTTATAAAAACCCTGTACTGCTTGTAACAAATTGAGTCTCCGGTTGCACTTTGCGAAGTGGCAACAGGGCTCCCAATATTGCAATATTGAAATAAAGACCTTACTCAGGTGAGAACTCTCTCTTGTGGCTTCCTTGATAGTTAAATTTCCACGACAGAATTGGCACCCCAGATGGGACACTAACCTGAGCACGGACGGCTGCTGAAACTCCATCCGGAGCCGGACAATTTTAGCAAATTGGACGAACCTCGGAGGATAAACTGTTTGTCCTTCCTGAGACGCGTCTGGAGAATTCACGGCTGTCTGACGTCAGTAAGTGATCCTTTTAACGAACTTTTGTTTTAAGACGATTTATAAGAATTTTTTCTGTGGTCTTATAGCAGAGAAAGAGCAGGCCGGTGAGGGTGTTCTCACGCGGGTTTGATGAGTCCGGGACTCATAAAGAACTTATCTTAACACAGACGTGTGGTTTTTGCTCTGCGGAGTAGTTAATGTGATAAGGTTCTAAAGTAAGGCACCGATCGGTAAAAATGGGAAATGAAAATTCGAAGACGGAAACAGGACCGAGCGGTCCAGCGAAGTACATGTACAGGGAATTTGGAGAAAGGGGAATAAAGTGTCTTCCATCGTGGAGTAAGTTAGGTTTTCCAGAAAATGGTAGTTTTAGTACCAGGCAGATACAACAACTAGAAGAACAGTTAAAGTTAAAGAAATGTAATGCATCTTGTTATGTATGTGCTTTAATGCCTCATTCTACAGCCTCACCCATTTCTCTCCTGGTTAGAATCACTGTTTGGGCCAGGGGGAATGTTTTTCTTTAAGTTACTAACACCGATTATAGGGGCTGTGATACTTGTCTTCCTGTTTTCATGTTGCTATATGACATGTATTATTCCAATGCTTTTCAAATATGGTAATGAATATGTTTGCGCATCAGTATGTTCTGATAAGAACGCAAGAATCCGAAGTATGGGAGCCTCCTGGGAGTCCATATGAAGAATCTAACTTTTAATCATTTTCAAGAATAAAAAGGAGGGAATTGAAGTGGAAATCTAATAAGTAAATTGATTCTTAAAATGTAGAGAGCTTTGAAAAAAATATATTGGTGCTTTTAGATAATATATTTCAAGGATGTAATTGCTGTGCTACAGTACGTGCAGAATTTTAGAAAACAGTGCGTCAACAAAGTACACTGTTTGGGTTACTTTAGAAGACAATGTACCAAAACAATATATGCTGTCTGGTTCGTTAGAATTAGCCGAAAGTAACTGATAAGCTTTGAATAACAAATCTAGTGCTTCTTCTCTCGCTCTATGATGTAATCTGTTTTGTCTTAGGGAAAGGGGAAGTTTTTGAAGGGACAAAGCACTGAGCTTTTTTACAGCGCAACGTCTTATAAAAACCCTGTACTGCTTGTGACAAATTGAGTCTCTGGTTGCACTTTGCGAAGTGGCAACAGGGCTCCCAATATTGCAATATTGAAATAAAGACCTTACTCAGGTGAGAACTCTCTCTTGTGGCTTCCTTGATAGTTAAATTTCCACGACACACCGCCGTTGTTTTTCTCCATGGGAAGTTTGTCGTTAAGGAAAAACATCGCTGTCATTTTCTTGCCAGCCGGCGGCATTTCTTGTGCAGCGATGAGCCAGATTTGTATTTCGGATTTCGGAAGTTGTGTGAATTTCTTGAAGCTGAAAGTCAACTCGCTCCAGAAAAGAAATGTGCAGTCGCATGAAAGCCGTGCCTGCTTATTAAACCGCAGGACCTGAGCTTGCGTTCTGTTTCTCATCGCGTTCGCAAAGGCGATTCCTGCCTCTAACACTGCTATGTCTGCGATTCAAAGTGCCGTGTGGAGCAGCTTCGAAAGTCTCGTTCACGCTCCTCCGATGTTGCTTTCTCTCTGCCTAACGAAGTTCCATTTTGGTGTCGGAGCGGGGAGACCTAATCATTCCAGCTTTAAGCCACCCTTCAATCTTCTGAGGGGTGTCTGAGTGCTAGCATGTCATTTGCCTTTTTTTTTTTGAAACGGAGAGCGACGTTGAAAAAGGTTACCTCCGCCGCCTCGCCCTCCGTGTTAAATGATCGCAAGACGGCTGCGGCGGCGCTCCCTGTAGTTGTGGCCGAGCGGTTAAGGCGATGGACTAGAAAGCCATTGGGCTCTCCCCGCGCCGGGTCGAATCCTGCCGACTACGGCGTCCTTCTCGTGTCGCTGTGCGCCTGCCCAGAAAAAGGCGGAGTGCCGTTTCTCTCTTCCTGCTTCTTGTACAAACGCTAAATCGCTTGGACCTGCTGCCTTGGAAGTCATGTCTTCAGCGTCCCCCAGCGACATTTCACACTTGGAAGCAGACAACCACGCTTTTGGCATTGGCATGCCTTGCGCCCTACTTCCAGCCTTTGAAGATCTAATTATTCAAACTGAAAGAACCGACTGAATAGGTGTTTGCAGTGCACCAGGAGGAGCAGTGACCATAGCAGTGGAGGGGTGAGGATGGCGCAGATGGAAACGTTTTCATGCGCTCCTCTGGGAGGAATGAAAATAAAAGGCGAAACCGGAAACAGTAGTAGCCGCAAGAGGAAGTGTCTTCAAGCGCCAAGCAAGCGCTCCTCGTTAGTATAGTGGTGCGTATTCCCGCCGTCACGTGGGAGACCAGGGATGGATTGCTTGACGGCGAGCCGGGTTGCTTTTCTCCCATCAGATTCCAACCGCTAATGCTAACGCAGTTTGTGGGAGCTTACGTGCTTCTCCTTTTCCGTCATTTTCGGACGACTATTCCAAAGGGGTAACCTGATGGAATAGGGGCCTGAAGACATGAGGCATTCTTAAACCAGCACTGGGCTGCACGGCCTTCTGTTGCGATCAGATTATATTCGAGTGAAAAAGCCAGAGCAGCCGCTTCCATCCTATGGAGTACGAGCTAAATCAGGAGAGGTATGGGACACGCGCGTGCCTATAGGTGCACGTCTCCTACGTCAGGCTGCTTCACCCATGTGCACCCGACTGGAGAGGGAATGGAGCAAGCTTTTTGTCAGGAGTGGGATTCGAACCCACGCCTCCAGGGGAGACTGCGACCTGAACGCAGCGCCTTAGACCGCTCGGCCATCCTGACGCCAGCCCCCTCCCCCAAAGCGGTCTGATGAGCCACCGCGATCCCACTACGCTCTTCGAGTATCGCACTGTTATTAATACTACAGTGTGACTCCAGCATTAAAATGTTTGGAAAATGTGTCGGCCTTTATAATCCAGTGTAGAGCAGCGTGTGATGATTTGTGCTACAAAACACCAAGCGCTCAAAGTGACGTCTGCGTTTGTCACTGAAACTTTCAACTCTTTCATCACTTATGTAGGAAATACAAAGAGCAGTTAGGTGGAACACGTAGGATGGCCGTCAGCAGAGTGGCGCAGCGGAAGCGTGCTGGGCCCATAACCCAGAGGTCGATGGATCGAAACCATCCTCTGCTACATGTGTCTTACGCATGGTTCATAAGCATTCCATCGGGTTAGCAAAGTGCATTAAAGTAGTGTGGATCTCCC
This sequence comes from Atractosteus spatula, assembly GCF_055471065.1. Taxonomy (NCBI): domain Eukaryota; kingdom Metazoa; phylum Chordata; class Actinopteri; order Semionotiformes; family Lepisosteidae; genus Atractosteus; species Atractosteus spatula. The sequence continues at coordinate 14,202,738 of NC_142730.1, read as the reverse complement.
TTTCCTTAAGTTCTGTTCTGAGTTTCTCTCTCGTGTGTGTTTGTGCAAGCTTGACACTTGCGGGACTCTTTCATCTTCACCAATACGGAGATGACCAAATGTGTCTTCGGTTGTTCTGAGATCTTTGATAGTTTCTTCGAATGCTTCAAGTGAACCTCGAAATCGAAGCAGTTATGTTTATATTGATTTCTCGCATTAATCATTATTAACCAGGAACAGCCAGCACAGTCGGTCGCATTAGTAATTATGTCACGTCTCTACTTAGCAGAGCATTCAAAGACCCACTGGAAGCAGGAAAGCACTAAGACACTGCAAAACTGAACTCGGGAAAATCATACTGGGAGCTCTGAGCGATGTCTGCATCCAAGCCATCCAATACGGACTCTGAGACCTTGGAATATCAACACTATGATGCGCTACCTTTTCCCTGGAGCAAAACGATGGAATTAGAAGAATGCTTACCGCAGGATACAACTGTGCCGTTGTTATTTGGAGCACGGTTTTCACTTGCATGAAAACTACAGCAGAACGTAGAAGGATGATCACAGAGGAGTCCACGCGGGCATGCTGAGGAGATTGTAGGTCGTACATTTCAATGATTACTGACATTTGCGCTGCTTGAGGTACAGTAATCAACAAAGAACAGGGTGTGCTACTCTCGAATCCGGTCACCACATGATGAAAAGCCAGGAAGTATACCTTGTCCAATTGACGTCAACAGGGACACGTTAACCCCTTGCTTCCCTGGCGCCCGGCTAGCTCAGTCGGTAGAGCATGAGACTCTTAATCTCAGAGTCGTGGGTTCGAGCCCCACGTTGGGCGGTGCCCGTCTCCTTATTAACAAAGTTTCGTGCTCATCCTTGACCCTCTTACACCTTGATGGTACCGAGCACTAAACTTTAATGCACAGGTGTGATGAAACTGAGATGAAAAGGGCTTATCTAGCTCTTTGCCCGAGAGATAAATCAAAGGTTCCGCAGACAATCCGTTGGCTCCGGTCACTCTGACGCAGATAGGAGCTGCAGCCATCATAACTTGTATGAAAACTGATAAGAGCTCCTGTCTATTTACAGTTTCATTTACTCTAGCCTTTCCTTAAACACTGCGTGTACGAAGGCTAAGAAATTGCAGAGCTATTCTAATACAATAACTATTTGGAATCTTTTCGCCATAACAGTTTCACTGTGATTTTGCAGGTAACACGTACGTACGTAACATTTTGAACCGCACTGGAAAAATATGGGAAAGAAATGGCGAAAAGCAACTCTTCAACACGTGGCAATATCTTCCTGAGCGGAGTCCTGTTCTCGAAGCTCGACACTCTGCAAGAGTCACTTCTCCCAACTTGCGCCCGCAGGTTTCCGTAGTGTGCCTGCAAAGAGCCATCCGTTTGAGACAGGCGCACGTTCCGATTTCATTGAACTAAGCTAGATGCACAATTTCGAATGCAGCCTTCATCACAAACAACAGTTCATTTCTCGAAAGCTTGTCATGTAAAAAAAGGAAACAAAGAACGAAAACATACAGCTGACAAACTTCTGAAGCTGCAGATTTAGCTTTTGAGAAATGGACATTTTATGTATGCAGATGCTTTTCAAGCGCTGGTTTTAGAACGTCGCTGTGCTTCCAGCATCATTCTCAGCCTTCTAAACTGCCTATCGAGGTGCCGATCACTTTGTAAAGCGCTTGAGAGGCCAGAGCTGCTCAAACTGCTCTTGCCGTTTCCTTCAATCAAAAGCACTATTTTTTTCGTTGTATGGAAAGCTTTTCAAGTCTTGCATCGACACGCACCTTTCCTGAAATGTCCAAAGGGTGAATGTTTCGCAAAGAAATCCAGTCTACCTTTAGGGGGCATGATGTTGAAATCGGAACAAGCCCTGGGTGGGCTTGAACCAGCAGCCGTTCAGTTAACAGCTGCACAGAAACGCCCCCCGCTTGCTTTGTATCATTCGCAAGTTTCTGGTTAGAGAGTAAAAAAGGCTGGAATTCTTTTCCAGAAGCAGCCGGCAGGATTTCTTCTGCACCCACCCAGAAAAGCCAAGAATTGTATTTCATCTGTCGCAAGCTGTATGTTCCAGAAAGAGAATGAATACTTGCATTAAACTGAATCAAGCCGACAGACACGCACCTGAAGTGGAAATCTAATAAGTAAATTGATTCTTAAAATGTAGAGAGCTTTGAAAAAAATATATTGGTGCTTTTAGATAATATATTTCAAGGATGTAATTGCTGTGCTACAGTACGTGCAGAATTTTAGAAAACAGTGCGTCAACAAAGTACACTGTTTGGGTAACTTTAGAAGACAATGTACCAAAACAATATATGCTGTCTGGGTCGTTAGAATTAGCCGAAAGTAACTGATAAGCTTTGAATAACAAATCTAGTGCTTCTTCTCTCGTTCTATGTTGTAATCTGTTTTGTCTTAGGGAAAGGGGAAGCTTTTGAAGGGACAAAGCACTGAGCTTTTTTACAGCGCAACGTCTTATAAAAACCCTGTACTGCTTGTAACAAATTGAGTCTCCGGTTGCACTTTGCGAAGTGGCAACAGGGCTCCCAATATTGCAATATTGAAATAAAGACCTTACTCAGGTGAGAACTCTCTCTTGTGGCTTCCTTGATAGTTAAATTTCCACGACAGAATTGGCACCCCAGATGGGACACTAACCTGAGCGCGGACGGCTGCTGAAACTCCATCCGGAGCCAGACAATTTTAGCAAATTGGACGAACCTCGAAGGATAAACTGTTTGTCCTTCCTGAGACGCGTCTGGAGAATTCACGGCTGTCTGACGTCAGTAAGTGATCCTGTAACGAACTTTTGTTTTAAGACGATTTATAAGAATTTTTTCTGTGGTCTTATAGCAGAGAAAGAGCAGGCCGGTGAGGGTGTTCTCACGCGGGTTTGATGAGTCCGGGACTCATAAAGAACTTATCTTAACACAGACGTGTGGTTTTTGCTCTGCGGAGTAGTTAATGTGATAAGGTTCTAAAGTAAGGCACCGATCGGTAAAAATGGGAAATGAAAATTCGAAGACGGAAACAGGACCGAGCGGTCCAGCGAAGTACATGTACAGGGAATTTGGAGAAAGGGGAATAAAGTGTCTTCCATCGTGGAGTAAGTTAGGTTTTCCAGAAAATGGTAGTTTTAGTACCAGGCAGATACAACAACTAGAAGAACAGTTAAAGTTAAAGAAATGTAATGCATCTTGTTATGTATGTGCTTTAATGCCTCATTCTACAGCCTCACCCATTTCTCTCCTGGTTAGAATCACTGTTTGGGCCAGGGGGAATGTTTTTCTTTAAGTTACTAACACCGATTATAGGGGCTGTGATACTTGTCTTCCTGTTTTCATGTTGCTATATGACATGTATTATTCCAATGCTTTTCAAATATGGTAATGAATATGTTTGCGCATCAGTATGTTCTGATAAGAACGCAAGAATCCGAAGTATGGGAGCCTCCTGGGAGTCCATATGAAGAATCTAACTTTTAATCATTTTCAAGAATAAAAAGGAGGGAATTGAAGTGGAAATCTAATAAGTAAATTGATTCTTAAAATGTAGAGAGCTTTGAAAAAAATATATTGGTGCTTTTAGATAATATATTTCAAGGATGTAATTGCTGTGCTACAGTACGTGCAGAATTTTAGAAAACAGTGCGTCAACAAAGTACACTGTTTGGGTTACTTTAGAAGACAATGTACCAAAACAATATATGCTGTCTGGTTCGTTAGAATTAGCCGAAAGTAACTGATGAGCTTTGAATAACAAATCTAGTGCTTCTTCTCTCGCTCTATGATGTAATCTGTTTTGTCTTAGGGAAAGGGGAAGTTTTTGAAGGGACAAAGCACTGAGCTTTTTTACAGCGCAACGTCTTATAAAAACCCTGTACTGCTTGTGACAAATTGAGTCTCTGGTTGCACTTTGCGAAGTGGCAACAGGGCTCCCAATATTGCAATATTGAAATAAAGACCTTACTCAGGTGAGAACTCTCTCTTGTGGCTTCCTTGATAGTTAAATTTCCACGACACACCGCCGTTGTTTTTCTCCATGGGAAGTTTGTCGTTAAGGAAAAACATCGCTGTCATTTTCTTGCCAGCCGGCGGCATTTCTTGTGCAGCGATGAGCCAGATTTGTATTTCGGATTTCGGAAGTTGTGTGAATTTCTTGAAGCTGAAAGTCAACTCGCTCCAGAAAAGAAATGTGCAGTCGCATGAAAGCCGTGCCTGCTTATTAAACCGCAGGACCTGAGCTTGCGTTCTGTTTCTCATCGCGTTCGCAAAGGCGATTCCTGCCTCTAACACTGCTATGTCTGCGATTCAAAGTGCCGTGTGGAGCAGCTTCGAAAGTCTCGTTCACGCTCCTCCGATGTTGCTTTCTCTCTGCCTAACGAAGTTCCATTTTGGTGTCGGAGCGGGGAGACCTAATCATTCCAGCTTTAAGCCACCCTTCAATCTTCTGAGGGGTGTCTGAGTGCTAGCATGTCATTTGCCTTTTTTTTTTTTGAAACGGAGAGCGACGTTGAAAAAGGTTACCTCCGCCGCCTCGCCCTCCGTGTTAAATGATCGCAAGACGGCGGCGGCGGCGCTCCCTGTAGTTGTGGCCGAGCGGTTAAGGCGATGGACTAGAAAGCCATTGGGCTCTCCCCGCGCCGGGTCGAATCCTGCCGACTACGGCGTCCTTCTCGTGTCGCCGTGCGCCTGCCCAGAAAAAGGCGGAGTGCCGTTTCTCTCTTCCTGCTTCTTGTACAAACGCTAAATCGCTTGGACCTGCTGCCTTGGAAGTCATGTCTTCAGCGTCCCCCAGCGACATTTCACACTTGGAAGCAGACAACCACGCTTTTGGCATTGGCATGCCTTGCGCCCTACTTCCAGCCTTTGAAGATCTAATTATTCAAACTGAAAGAACCGACTGAATAGGTGTTTGCAGTGCACCAGGAGGAGCAGTGACCATAGCAGTGGAGGGGTGAGGATGGCGCAGATGGAAACGTTTTCATGCGCTCCTCTGGGAGGAATGAAAATAAAAGGCGAAACCGGAAACAGTAGTAGCCGCAAGAGGAAGTGTCTTCAAGCGCCAAGCAAGCGCTCCTCGTTAGTATAGTGGTGCGTATTCCCGCCCGTCACGTGGGAGACCAGGGATGGATTGCTTGACGGCGAGCCGGGTTGCTTTTCTCCCATCAGATTCCAACCGCTAATGCTAACGCAGTTTGTGGGAGCTTACGTGCTTCTCCTTTTCCGTCATTTTCGGACGACTATTCCAAAGGGGTAACCTGATGGAATAGGGGCCTGAAGACACGAGGCATTCTTAAACCAGCACTGGGCTGCACGGCCTTCTGTTGCGATCAGATTATATTCGAGTGAAAAAGCCAGAGCAGCCGCTTCCATCCTATGGAGTACGAGCTAAATCAGGAGAGGTATGGGACACGCGCGTGCCTATAGGTGCACGTCTCCTACGTCAGGCTGCTTCACCCATGTGCACCCGACTGGAGAGGGAATGGAGCAAGCTTTTTGTCAGGAGTGGGATTCGAACCCACGCCTCCAGGGGAGACTGCGACCTGAACGCAGCGCCTTAGACCGCTCGGCCATCCTGACGCCAGCCCCCTCCCCCAAAGCGGTCTGATGAGCCACCGCGATCCCACTACGCTCTTCGAGTATCGCACTGTTATTAATACTACAGTGTGACTCCAGCATTAAAATGTTTGGAAAATGTGTCGGCCTTTATAATCCAGTGTAGAGCAGCGTGTGATGATTTGTGCTACAAAACACCAAGCGCTCAAAGTGACGTCTGCGTTTGTCACTGAAACTTTCAACTCTTTCATCACTTATGTAGGAAATACAAAGAGCAGTTAGGTGGAACGCGTAGGATGGCCGTCAGCAGAGTGGCGCAGCGGAAGCGTGCTGGGCCCATAACCCAGAGGTCGATGGATCGAAACCATCCTCTGCTACATGTGTCTTACGCATGGTTCATAAGCATTCCATCGGGTTAGCAAAGTGCATTAAAGTAGTGTGGATCTCCCTTTCCTTAAGTTCTGTTCTGAGTTTCTCTCTCGTGTGTGTTTGTGCAAGCTTGACACTTGCGGGACTCTTTCATCTTCACCAATACGGAGATGACCAAATGTGTTTTCGGTTGTTCTGAGATCTTTGATAGTTTCTTCGAATGCTTCAAGTGAACCTCGAAATCGAAGCAGTTATGTTTATATTGATTTCTCGCATTAATCATTATTAACCAGGAACAGCCAGCACAGTCGGTCGCATTAGTAATTATGTCACGTCTCTACTTAGCAGAGCATTCAAAGACCCACTGGAAGCAGGAAAGCACTAAGACACTGCAAAACTGAACTCGGGAAAATCATACTGGGAGCTCTGAGCGATGTCTGCATCCAAGCCATCCAATACGGACTCTGAGACCTTGGAATATCAACACTATGATGCGCTACCTTTTCCCTGGAGCAAAACGATGGAATTAGAAGAATGCTTACCGCAGGATACAACTGTGCCGTTGTTATTTGGAGCACAGTTTTCACTTGCATGAAAACTACAGCAGAACGTAGAAGGATGATCACAGAGGAGTCCACGCGGGCATGCTGAGGAGATTGTAGGTCGTACATTTCAATGATTACTGACATTTGCGCTGCTTGAGGTACAGTAATCAACAAAGAACAGGGTGTGCTACTCTCGAATCCGGTCACCACATGATGAAAAGCCAGGAAGTATACCTTGTCCAATTGACGTCAACAGGGACACGTTAACCCCTTGCTTCCCTGGCGCCCGGCTAGCTCAGTCGGTAGAGCATGAGACTCTTAATCTCAGGGTCGTGGGTTCGAGCCCCACGTTGGGCGGTGCCCGTCTCCTTATTAACAAAGTTTCGTGCTCATCCTTGACCCTCTTACACCTTGATGGTACCGAGCACTAAACTTTAATGCACAGGTGTGATGAAACTGAGATGAAAAGGGCTTATCTAGCTCTTTGCCCGAGAGATAAATCAAAGGTTCCGCAGACAATCCGTTGGCTCCGGTCACTCTGACGCAGATAGGAGCTGCAGCCATCATAACTTGTATGAAAACTGATAAGAGCTCCTGTCTATTTACAGTTTCATTTACTCTAGCCTTTCCTTAAACACTGCGTGTACGAAGGCTAAGAAATTGCAGAGCTATTCTAATACAATAACTATTTGGAATCTTTTCGCCATAACAGTTTCACTGTGATTTTGCAGGTAACACGTACGTACGTAACATTTTGAACCGCACTGGAAAAATATGGGAAAGAAATGGCGAAAAGCAACTCTTCAACACGTGGCAATATCTTCCTGAGCGGAGTCCTGTTCTCGAAGCTCGACACTCTGCAAGAGTCACTTCTCCCAACTTGCGCCCGCAGGTTTCCGTAGTGTGCCTGCAAAGAGCCATCCGTTTGAGACAGGCGCACGTTCCGATTTCATTGAACTAAGCTAGATGCACAATTTCGAATGCAGCCTTCATCACAAACGACAGTTCATTTCTCGAAAGCTTGTCATGTAAAAAAAGGAAACAAAGAAAGAAAACATACAGCTGACAATCTTCTGAAGCTGCAGATTTAGCTTTTGAGAAATGGACATTTTATGTATGCAGATGCTTTTCAAGCGCTGGTTTTAGAACGTCGCTGTGCTTCCAGCATCATTCTCAGCCTTCTAAACTGCCTATCGAGGTGCCGATCACTTTGTAAAGCGCTTGAGAGGCCAGAGCTGCTCAAACTGCTCTTGCCGTTTCCTTCAATCAAAAGCACTATTTTTTTCGTTGTATGGAAAGCTTTTCAAGTCTTGCATCGACACGCACCTTTCCTGAAATGTCCAAAGGGTGAATGTTTCGCAAAGAAATCCAGTCTACCTTTAGGGGGCATGATGTTGAAATCGGAACAAGCCCTGGGTGGGCTTGAACCAGCAGCCGTTCAGTTAACAGCTGCACAGAAACGCCCCCCGCTTGCTTTGTATCATTCGCAAGTTTCTGGTTAAAGAGTAAAAAAGGCTGGAATTCTTTTCCAGAAGCAGCCGGCAGGATTTCTTCTGCACCCACCCAGAAAAGCCAAGAATTGTATTTCATCTGTCGCAAGCTGTATGTTCCAGAAAGAGAATGAATACTTGCATTAAACTGTATCAAGCCGACAGACACGCACCTGAAGTGGAAATCTAATAAGTAAATTGATTCTTAAAATGTAGAGAGCTTTGAAAAAAATATATTGGTGCTTTTAGATAATATATTTCAAGGATGTAATTGCTGTGCTACAGTACGTGCAGAATTTTAGAAAACAGTGCGTCAACAAAGTACACTGTTTGGGTAACTTTAGAAGACAATGTACCAAAACAATATATGCTGTCTGGGTCGTTAGAATTAGCCGAAAGTAACTGATAAGCTTTGAATAACAAATCTAGTGCTTCTTCTCTCGTTCTATGTTGTAATCTGTTTTGTCTTAGGGAAAGGGGAAGCTTTTGAAGGGACAAAGCACTGAGCTTTTTTACAGCGCAACGTCTTATAAAAACCCTGTACTGCTTGTAACAAATTGAGTCTCCGGTTGCACTTTGCGAAGTGGCAACAGGGCTCCCAATATTGCAATATTGAAATAAAGACCTTACTCAGGTGAGAACTCTCTCTTGTGGCTTCCTTGATAGTTAAATTTCCACGACAGAATTGGCACCCCAGATGGGACACTAACCTGAGCGCGGACGGCTGCTGAAACTCCATCCGGAGCCGGACAATTTTAGCAAATTGGACGAACCTCGGAGGATAAACTGTTTGTCCTTCCTGAGACGCGTCTGGAGAATTCATGGCTGTCTGACGTCAGTAAGTGATCCTTTTAACGAACTTTTGTTTTAAGACGATTTATAAGAATTTTTTCTGTGGTCTTATAGCAGCGAAAGAGCAGGCCGGTGAGGGTGTTCTCACGCGGGTTTGATGAGTCCGGGACTCATAAAGAACTTATCTTAACACAGACGTGTGGTTTTTGCTCTGCGGAGTAGTTAATGTGATAAGGTTCTAAAGTAAGGCACCGATCGGTAAAAATGGGAAATGAAAATTCGAAGACGGAAACAGGACCGAGCGGTCCAGCGAAGTACATGTACAGGGAATTTGGAGAAAGGGGAATAAAGTGTCTTCCATCGTGGAGTAAGTTAGGTTTTCCAGAAAATGGTAGTTTTAGTACCAGGCAGATACAACAACTAGAAGAACAGTTAAAGTTAAAGAAATGTAATGCATCTTGTTATGTATGTGCTTTAATGCCTCATTCTACAGCCTCACCCATTTCTCTCCTGGTTAGAATCACTGTTTGGGCCAGGGGGAATGTTTTTCTTTAAGTTACTAACACCGATTATAGGGGCTGTGATACTTGTCTTCCTGTTTTCATGTTGCTATATGACATGTATTATTCCAATGCTTTTCAAATATGGTAATGAATATGTTTGCGCATCAGTATGTTCTGATAAGAACGCAAGAATCCGAAGTATGGGAGCCTCCTGGGAGTCCATATGAAGAATCTAACTTTTAATCATTTTCAAGAATAAAAAGGAGGGAATTGAAGTGGAAATCTAATAAGTAAATTGATTCTTAAAATGTAGAGAGCTTTGAAAAAAATATATTGGTGCTTTTAGATAATATATTTCAAGGATGTAATTGCTGTGCTACAGTACGTGCAGAATTTTAGAAAACAGTGCGTCAACAAAGTACACTGTTTGGGTTACTTTAGAAGACAATGTACCAAAACAATATATGCTGTCTGGGTCGTTAGAATTAGCCGAAAGTAACTGATAAGCTTTGAATAACAAATCTAGTGCTTCTTCTCTCGCTCTATGATGTAATCTGTTTTGTCTTAGGGAAAGGGGAAGTTTTTGAAGGGACAAAGCACTGAGCTTTTTTACAGCGCAACGTCTTATAAAAACCCTGTACTGCTTGTGACAAATTGAGTCTCTGGTTGCACTTTGCGAAGTGGCAACAGGGCTCCCAATATTGCAATATTGAAATAAAGACCTTACTCAGGTGAGAACTCTCTCTTGTGGCTTCCTTGATAGTTAAATTTCCACGACACACCGCCGTTGTTTTTCTCCATGGGAAGTTTGTCGTTAAGGAAAAACATCGCTGTCATTTTCTTGCCAGCCGGCGGCATTTCTTGTGCAGCGATGAGCCAGATTTGTATTTCGGATTTCGGAAGTTGTGTGAATTTCTTGAAGCTGAAAGTCAACTCGCTCCAGAAAAGAAATGTGCAGTCGCATGAAAGCCGTGCCTGCTTATTAAACCGCAGGACCTGAGCTTGCGTTCTGTTTCTCATCGCGTTCGCAAAGGCGATTCCTGCCTCTAACACTGCTATGTCTGCGATTCAAAGTGCCGTGTGGAGCAGCTTCGAAAGTCTCGTTCACGCTCCTCCGATGTTGCTTTCTCTCTGCCTAACGAAGTTCCATTTTGGTGTCGGAGCGGGGAGACCTAATCATTCCAGCTTTAAGCCACCCTTCAATCTTCTGAGGGGTGTCTGAGTGCTAGCATGTCATTTGCCTTTTTTTTTTTTGAAACGGAGAGCGACGTTGAAAAAGGTTACCTCCGCCGCCTCGCCCTCCGTGTTAAATGATCGCAAGACGGCGGCGGCGGCGCTCCCTGTAGTTGTGGCCGAGCGGTTAAGGCGATGGACTAGAAAGCCATTGGGCTCTCCCCGCGCCGGGTCGAATCCTGCCGACTACGGCGTCCTTCTCGTGTCGCCGTGCGCCTGCCCAGAAAAAGGCGGAGTGCCGTTTCTCTCTTCCTGCTTCTTGTACAAACGCTAAATCGCTTGGACCTGCTGCCTTGGAAGTCATGTCTTCAGCGTCCCCCAGCGACATTTCACACTTGGAAGCAGACAACCACGCTTTTGGCATTGGCATGCCTTGCGCCCTACTTCCAGCCTTTGAAGATCTAATTATTCAAACTGAAAGAACCGACTGAATAGGTGTTTGCAGTGCACCAGGAGGAGCAGTGACCATAGCAGTGGAGGGGTGAGGATGGCGCAGATGGAAACGTTTTCATGCGCTCCTCTGGGAGGAATGAAAATAAAAGGCGAAACCGGAAACAGTAGTAGCCGCAAGAGGAAGTGTCTTCAAGCGCCAAGCAAGCGCTCCTCGTTAGTATAGTGGTGCGTATTCCCGCCCGTCACGTGGGAGACCAGGGATGGATTGCTTGACGGCGAGCCGGGTTGCTTTTCTCCCATCAGATTCCAACCGCTAATGCTAACGCAGTTTGTGGGAGCTTACGTGCTTCTCCTTTTCCGTCATTTTCGGACGACTATTCCAAAGGGGTAACCTGATGGAATAGGGGCCTGAAGACACGAGGCATTCTTAAACCAGCACTGGGCTGCACGGCCTTCTGTTGCGATCAGATTATATTCGAGTGAAAAAGCCAGAGCAGCCGCTTCCATCCTATGGAGTACGAGCTAAATCAGGAGAGGTATGGGACACGCGCGTGCCTATAGGTGCACGTCTCCTACGTCAGGCTGCTTCACCCATGTGCACCCGACTGGAGAGGGAATGGCGCAAGCTTTTTGTCAGGAGTGGGATTCGAACCCACGCCTCCAGGGGAGACTGCGACCTGAACGCAGCGCCTTAGACCGCTCGGCCATCCTGACACCAGCCCCCTCCCCCAAAGCGGTCTGATGAGCCACCGCGATCCCACTACGCTCTTCGAGTATCGCACTGTTATTAATACTACAGTGTGACTCCAGCATTAAAATGTTTGGAAAATGTGTCGGCCTTTATAATCCAGTGTAGAGCAGCGTGTGATGATTTGTGCTACAAAACACCAAGCGCTCAAAGTGACGTCTGCGTTTGTCACTGAAACTTTCAACTCTTTCATCACTTATGTAAGAAATACAAAGAGCAGTTAGGTGGAACGCATAGGATGGCCGTCAGCAGAGTGGCGCAGCGGAAGCGTGCTGGGCCCATAACCCAGAGGTCGATGGATCAAAACCATCCTCTGCTACATGTGTCTTACGCATGGTTCATAAGCATTCCATCGGGTTAGCAAAGTGCATTAAAGTAGTGTGGATCTCCCTTTCCTTAAGTTCTGTTCTGAGTTTCTCTCTCGTGTGTGTTTGTGCAAGCTTGACACTTGCGGGACTCTTTCATCTTCACCAATACGGAGATGACCAAATGTGTCTTCGGTTGTTCTGAGATCTTTGATAGTTTCTTCGAATGCTTCAAGTGAACCTCGAAATCGAAGCAGTTATGTTTATATTGATTTCTCGCATTAATCATTATTAACCAGGAACAGCCAGCACAGTCGGTCGCATTAGTAATTATGTCACGTCTCTACTTAGCAGAGCATTCAAAGACCCACTGGAAGCAGGAAAGCACTGCAAAACTGAACTCGGGAAAATCATACTGGGAGCTCTGAGCGATGTCTGCATCCAAGCCATCCAATACGGACTCTGAGACCTTGGAATATCAACACTATGATGCGCTACCTTTTCCCTGGAGCAAAACGATGGAATTAGAAGAATGCTTACCGCAGGATACAACTGTGCCGTTGTTATTTGGAGCACGGTTTTCACTTGCATGAAAACTACAGCAGAACGTAGAAGGATGATCACAGAGGAGTCCACGCGGGCATGCTGAGGAGATTGTAGGTCGTACATTTCAATGATTACTGACATTTGCGCTGCTTGAGGTACAGTAATCAACAAAGAACAGGGTGTGCTACTCTCGAATCCGGTCACCACATGATGAAAAGCCAGGAAGTATACCTTGTCCAATTGACGTCAACAGGGACACGTTAACCCCTTGCTTCCCTGGCGCCCGGCTAGCTCAGTCGGTAGAGCATGAGACTCTTAATCTCAGGGTCGTGGGTTCGAGCCCCACGTTGGGCGGTGCCCGTCTCCTTATTAACAAAGTTTCGTGCTCATCCTTGACCCTCTTACACCTTGATGGTACCGAGCACTAAACTTTAATGCACAGGTGTGATGAAACTGAGATGAAAAGGGCTTATCTAGCTCTTTGCCCGAGAGATAAATCAAAGGTTCCGCAGACAATCCGTTGGCTCCGGTCACTCTGACGCAGATAGGGGCTGCAGCCATCATAACTTGTATGAAAACTGATAAGAGCTCCTGTCTATTTACAGTTTCATTTACTCTAGCCTTTCCTTAAACACTGCGTGTACGAAGGCTAAGAAATTGCAGAGCTATTCTAATACAATAACTATTTGGAATCTTTTCGCCATAACAGTTTCACTGTGATTTTGCAGGTAACACGTACGTACGTAACATTTTGAACCGCACTGGAAAAATATGGGAAAGAAATGGCGAAAAGCAACTCTTCAACACGTGGCAATATCTTCCTGAGCGGAGTCCTGTTCTCGAAGCTCGACACTCTGCAAGAGTCACTTCTCCCAACTTGCGCCCGCAGGTTTCCGTAGTGTGCCTGCAAAGAGCCATCCGTTTGAGACAGGCGCACGTACCAATTTCATTGAACTAAGCTAGATGCACAATTTCGAATGCAGCCTTCATCACAAACGACAGTTCATTTCTCGAAAGCTTGTCATGTAAAAAAAGGAAACAAAGAACGAAAACATACAGCTGACAAACTTCTGAAGCTGCAGATTTAGCTTTTGAGAAATGGACATTTTATGTATGCAGATGCTTTTCAAGCGCTGGTTTTAGAACGTCGCTGTGCTTCCAGCATCATTCTCAGCCTTCTAAACTGCCTATCGAGGTGCCGATCACTTTGTAAAGCGCTTGAGAGGCCAGAGCTGCTCAAACTGCTCTTGCCGTTTCCTTCAATCAAAAGCACTATTTTTTTCGTTGTATGGAAAGCTTTTCAAGTCTTGCATCGACACGCACCTTTCCTGAAATGTCCAAAGGGTGAATGTTTCGCAAAGAAATCCAGTCTACCTTTAGGGGGCATGATGTTGAAATCGGAACAAGCCCTGGGTGGGCTTGAACCAGCAGCCGTTCAGTTAACAGCTGCACAGAAACGCCCCCCGCTTGCTTTGTATCATTCGCAAGTTTCTGGTTAAAGAGTAAAAAAGGCTGGAATTCTTTTCCAGAAGCAGCCGGCAGGATTTCTTCTGCACCCACCCAGAAAAGCCAAGAATTGTATTTCATCTGTCGCAAGTTGTATGTTCCAGAAAGAGAATGAATACTTGCATTAAACTGAATCAAGCCGACAGACACGCACCTGAAGTGGAAATCTAATAAGTAAATTGATTCTTAAAATGTAGAGAGCTTTGAAAAAAATATATTGGTGCTTTTAGATAATATATTTCAAGGATGTAATTGCTGTGCTACAGTACGTGCAGAATTTTAGAAAACAGTGCGTCAACAAAGTACACTGTTTGGGTAACTTTAGAAGACAATGTACCAAAACAATATATGCTGTCTGGGTCGTTAGAATTAGCCGAAAGTAACTGATAAGCTTTGAATAACAAATCTAGTGCTTCTTCTCTCGTTCTATGTTGTAATCTGTTTTGTCTTAGGGAAAGGGGAAGCTTTTGAAGGGACAAAGCACTGAGCTTTTTTACAGCGCAACGTCTTATAAAAACCCTGTACTGCTTGTAACAAATTGAGTCTCCGGTTGCACTTTGCGAAGTGGCAACAGGGCTCCCAATATTGCAATATTGAAATAAAGACCTTACTCAGGTGAGAACTCTCTCTTGTGGCTTCCTTGATAGTTAAATTTCCACGACAGAATTGGCACCCCAGATGGGACACTAACCTGAGCACGGACGGCTGCTGAAACTCCATCCGGAGCCGGACAATTTTAGCAAATTGGACGAACCTCGGAGGATAAACTGTTTGTCCTTCCTGAGACGCGTCTGGAGAATTCACGGCTGTCTGACGTCAGTAAGTGATCCTTTTAACGAACTTTTGTTTTAAGACGATTTATAAGAATTTTTTCTGTGGTCTTATAGCAGAGAAAGAGCAGGCCGGTGAGGGTGTTCTCACGCGGGTTTGATGAGTCCGGGACTCATAAAGAACTTATCTTAACACAGACGTGTGGTTTTTGCTCTGCGGAGTAGTTAATGTGATAAGGTTCTAAAGTAAGGCACCGATCGGTAAAAATGGGAAATGAAAATTCGAAGACGGAAACAGGACCGAGCGGTCCAGCGAAGTACATGTACAGGGAATTTGGAGAAAGGGGAATAAAGTGTCTTCCATCGTGGAGTAAGTTAGGTTTTCCAGAAAATGGTAGTTTTAGTACCAGGCAGATACAACAACTAGAAGAACAGTTAAAGTTAAAGAAATGTAATGCATCTTGTTATGTATGTGCTTTAATGCCTCATTCTACAGCCTCACCCATTTCTCTCCTGGTTAGAATCACTGTTTGGGCCAGGGGGAATGTTTTTCTTTAAGTTACTAACACCGATTATAGGGGCTGTGATACTTGTCTTCCTGTTTTTATGTTGCTATATGACATGTATTATTCCAATGCTTTTCAAATATGGTAATGAATATGTTTGCGCATCAGTATGTTCTGATAAGAACGCAAGAATCCGAAGTATGGGAGCCTCCTGGGAGTCCATATGAAGAATCTAACTTTTAATCATTTTCAAGAATAAAAAGGAGGGAATTGAAGTGGAAATCTAATAAGTAAATTGATTCTTAAAATGTAGAGAGCTTTGAAAAAAATATATTGGTGCTTTTAGATAATATATTTCAAGGATGTAATTGCTGTGCTACAGTACGTGCAGAATTTTAGAAAACAGTGCGTCAACAAAGTACACTGTTTGGGTTACTTTAGAAGACAATGTACCAAAACAATATATGCTGTCTGGTTCGTTAGAATTAGCCGAAAGTAACTGATAAGCTTTGAATAACAAATCTAGTGCTTCTTCTCTCGCTCTATGATGTAATCTGTTTTGTCTTAGGGAAAGGGGAAGTTTTTGAAGGGACAAAGCACTGAGCTTTTTTACAGCGCAACGTCTTATAAAAACCCTGTACTGCTTGTGACAAATTGAGTCAGTGGTTGCACTTTGCGAAGTGGCAACAGGGCTCCCAATATTGCAATATTGAAATAAAGACCTTACTCAGGTGAGAACTCTCTCTTGTGGCTTCCTTGATAGTTAAATTTCCACGACACACCGCCGTTGTTTTTCTCCATGGGAAGTTTGTCGTTAAGGAAAAACATCGCTGTCATTTTCTTGCCAGCCGGCGGCATTTCTTGTACAACGATGAGCCAGATTTGTATTTCGGATTTCGGAAGTTGTGTGAATTTCTTGAAGCTGAAAGTCAACTCGCTCCAGAAAAGAAATGTGCAGTCGCATGAAAGCCGTGCCTGCTCATTAAACCGCAGGACCTGAGCTTGCGTTCTGTTTCTCATCGCGTTCGCAAAGGCGATTCCTGCCTCTAACACTGCTATGTCTGCGATTCAAAGTGCCGTGTGGAGCAGCTTCGAAAGTCTTGTTCACGCTCCTCCGATGTTGCTTTCTCTCTGCCTAACGAAGTTCCATTTTGGTGTCGGAGCGGGGAGACCTAATCATTCCAGCTTTAAGCCACCCTTCAATCTTCTGAGGGGTGTCTGAGTGCTAGCATGTCATTTGCCTTTTTTTTTTTTGAAACGGAGAGCGACGTTGAAAAAGGTTACCTCCGCCGCCTCGCCCTCCGTGTTAAATGATCGCAAGACGGCGGCGGCGGCGCTCCCTGTAGTTGTGGCCGAGCGGTTAAGGCGATGGACTAGAAAGCCATTGGGCTCTCCCCGCGCCGGGTCGAATCCTGCCGACTACGGCGTCCTTCTCGTGTCGCCGTGCGCCTGCCCAGAAAAAGGCGGAGTGCCGTTTCTCTCTTCCTGCTTCTTGTACAAACGCTAAATCGCTTGGACCTGCTGCCTTGGAAGTCATGTCTTCAGCGTCCCCCAGCGACATTTCACACCTGGACGCAGACAACCACGCTTTTGGCATTGGCATGCCTTGCGCCCTACTTCCAGCCTTTGAAGATCTAATTATTCAAACTGAAAGAACCGACTGAATAGGTGTTTGCAGTGCACCAGGAGGAGCAGTGACCATAGCAGTGGAGGGGTGAGGATGGCGCAGATGGAAACGTTTTCATGCGCTCCTCTGGGAGGAATGAAAATAAAAGGCGAAACCGGAAACAGTAGTAGCCGCAAGAGGAAGTGTCTTCAAGCGCCAAGCAAGCGCTCCTCGTTAGTATAGTGGTGCGTATTCCCGCCCGTCACGTGGGAGACCAGGGATGGATTGCTTGACGGCGAGCCGGGTTGCTTTTCTCCCATCAGATTCCAACCGCTAATGCTAACGCAGTTTGTGGGAGCTTACGTGCTTCTCCTTTTCCGTCATTTTCGGACGACTATTCCAAAGGGGTAACCTGATGGAATAGGGGCCTGAAGACATGAGGCATTCTTAAACCAGCACTGGGCTGCACGGCCTTCTGTTGCGATCAGATTATATTCGAGTGAAAAAGCCAGAGCAGCCGCTTCCATCCTATGGAGTACGAGCTAAATCAGGAGAGGTATGGGACACGCGCGTGCCTATAGGTGCACGTCTCCTACGTCAGGCTGCTTCACCCATGTGCACCCGACTGGAGAGGGAATGGAGCAAGCTTTTTGTCAGGAGTGGGATTCGAACCCACGCCTCCAGGAGAGACTGCGACCTGAACGCAGCGCCTTAGACCGCTCGGCCATCCTGACGCCAGTCCCCTCCCCCAAAGCGGTCTGATGAGCCACCGCGATCCCACTACGCTCTTCGAGTATCGCACTGTTATTAATACTACAGTGTGACTCCAGCATTAAAATGTTTGGAAAATGTGTCGGCCTTTATAATCCAGTGTAGAGCAGCGTGTGATGATTTGTGCTACAAAACACCAAGCGCTCAAAGTGACGTCTGCGTTTGTCACTGAAACTTTCAACTCTTTCATCACTTATGTAGGAAATACAAAGAGCAGTTAGGTGGAACGCGTAGGATGGCCGTCAGCAGAGTGGCGCAGCGGAAGCGTGCTGGGCCCATAACCCAGAGGTCGATGGATTGAAACCATCCTCTGCTACATGTGTCTTACGCATGGTTCATAAGCATTCCATCGGGTTAGCAAAGTGCATTAAAGTAGTGTGGATCTCCCTTTCCTTAAGTTCTGTTCTGAGTTTCTCTCTCGTGTGTGTTTGTGCAAGCTTGACACTTGCGGGACTCTTTCATCTTCACCAATACGGAGATGACCAAATGTGTCTTCGGTTGTTCTGAGATCTTTGATAGTTTCTTCGAATGCTTCAAGTGAACCTCGAAATCGAAGCAGTTATGTTTATATTGATTTCTCGCATTAATCATTATTAACCAGGAACAGCCAGCACAGTCGGTCGCATTAGTAATTATGTCACGTCTCTACTTAGCAGAGCATTCAAAGACCCACTGGAAGCAGGAAAGCACTAAGACACTGCAAAACTGAACTCGGGAAAATCATACTGGGAGCTCTGAGCGATGTCTGCATCCAAGCCATCCAATACGGACTCTGAGACCTTGGAATATCAACACTATGATGCGCTACCTTTTCCCTGGAGCAAAACGATGGAATTAGAAGAATGCTTACCGCAGGATACAACTGTGCCGTTGTTATTTGGAGCACGGTTTTCACTTGCATGAAAACTACAGCAGAACGTAGAAGGATGATCACAGAGGAGTCCACGCGGGCATGCTGAGGAGATTGTAGGTCGTACATTTCAATGATTACTGACATTTGCGCTGCCTGAGGTACAGTAATGAACAAAGAACAGGGTGTGCTACTCTCGAATCCGGTCACCACATGATGAAAAGCCAGGAAGTATACCTTGTCCAATTGACGTCAACAGGGACACGTTAACCCCTTGCTTCCCTGGCGCCCGGCTAGCTCAGTCGGTAGAGCATGAGACTCTTAATCTCAGGGTCGTGGGTTCGAGCCCCACGTTGGGCGGTGCCCGTCTCCTTATTAACAAAGTTTCGTGCTCATCCTTGACCCTCTTACACCTTGATGGTACCGAGCACTAAACTTTAATGCACAGGTGTGATGAAACTGAGATGAAAAGGGCTTATCTAGCTCTTTGCCCGAGAGATAAATCAAAGGTTCCGCAGACAATCCGTTGGCTCCGGTCACTCTGACGCAGATAGGAGCTGCAGCCATCATAACTTGTATGAAAACTGATAAGAGCTCCTGTCTATTTACAGTTTCATTTACTCTAGCCTTTCCTTAAACACTGCGTGTACGAAGGCTAAGAAATTGCAGAGCTATTCTAATACAATAACGATTTGGAATCTTTTCGCCATAACAGTTTCACTGTGATTTTGCAGGTAACACGTACGTACGTAACATTTTGAACCGCACTGGAAAAATATGGGAAAGAAATGGCGAAAAGCAACTCTTCAACACGTGGCAATATCTTCCTGAGCGGAGTCCTGTTCTCGAAGCTCGACACTCTGCAAGAGTCACTTCTCCCAACTTGCGCCCGCAGGTTTCCGTAGTGTGCCTGCAAAGAGCCATCCGTTTGAGACAGGCGCACGTTCCGATTTCATTGAACTAAGCTAGATGCACAATTTCGAATGCAGCCTTCATCACAAACGACAGTTCATTTCTCGAAAGCTTGTCATGTAAAAAAAGGAAACAAAGAACGAAAACATACAGCTGACAAACTTCTGAAGCTGCAGATTTAGCTTTTGAGAAATGGACATTTTATGTATGCAGATGCTTTTCAAGCGCTGGTTTTAGAACGTCGCTGTGCTTCCAGCATCATTCTCAGCCTTCTAAACTGCCTATCGAGGTGCCGATCACTTTGTAAAGCGCTTGAGAGGCCAGAGCTGCTCAAACTGCTCTTGCCGTTTCCTTCAATCAAAAGCACTATTTTTTTCGTTGTATGGAAAGCTTTTCAAGTCTTGCATCGACACGCACCTTTCCTGAAATGTCCAAAGGGTGAATGTTTCGCAAAGAAATCCAGTCTACCTTTAGGGGGCATGATGTTGAAATCGGAACAAGCCCTGGGTGGGCTTGAACCAGCAGCCGTTCAGTTAACAGCTGCACAGAAACGCCCCCCGCTTGCTTTGTATCATTCGCAAGTTTCTGGTTAGAGAGTAAAAAAGGCTGGAATTCTTTTCCAGAAGCAGCCGGCAGGATTTCTTCTGCACCCACCCAGAAAAGCCAAGAATTGTATTTCATCTGTCGCAAGCTGTATGTTCCAGAAAGAGAATGAATACTTGCATTAAACTGAATCAAGCCGACAGACACGCACCTGAAGTGGAAATCTAATAAGTAAATTGATTCTTAAAATGTAGAGAGCTTTGAAAAAAATATATTGGTGCTTTTAGATAATATATTTCAAGGATGTAATTGCTGTGCTACAGTACGTGCAGAACTTTAGAATACAGTGCGTCAACAAAGTACACTGTTTGGGTAACTTTAGAAGACAATGTACCAAAACAATATATGCTGTCTGGGTCGTTAGAATTAGCCGAAAGTAACTGATAAGCTTTGAATAACAAATCTAGTGCTTCTTCTCTCGTTCTATGTTGTAATCTGTTTTGTCTTAGGGAAAGGGGAAGCTTTTGAAGGGACAAAGCACTGAGCTTTTTTACAGCGCAACGTCTTATAAAAACCCTGTACTGCTTGTAACAAATTGAGTCTCCGGTTGCACTTTGCGAAGTGGCAACAGGGCTCCCAATATTGCAATATTGAAATAAAGACCTTACTCAGGTGAGAACTCTCTCTTGTGGCTTCCTTGATAGTTAAATTTCCACGACAGAATTGGCACCCCAGATGGGACACTAACCTGAGCGCGGACGGCTGCTGAAACTCCATCCGGAGCCGGACAATTTTAGCAAATTGGACGAACCTCGGAGGATAAACTGTTTGTCCTTCCTGAGACGCGTCTGGAGAATTCACGGCTGTCTGACGTCAGTAAGTGATCCTTTTAACGAACTTTTGTTTTAAGACGATTTATAAGAATTTTTTCTGTGGTCTTATAGCAGAGAAAGAGCAGGCCGGTGAGGGTGTTCTCACGCGGGTTTGATGAGTCCGGGACTCATAAAGAACTTATCTTAACACAGACGTGTGGTTTTTGCTCTGCGGAGTAGTTAATGTGATAAGGTTCTAAAGTAAGGCACCGATCGGTAAAAATGGGAAATGAAAATTCGAAGACGGAAACAGGACCGAGCGGTCCAGCGAAGTACATGTACAGGGAATTTGGAGAAAGGGGAATAAAGTGTCTTCCATCGTGGAGTAAGTTAGGTTTTCCAGAAAATGGTAGTTTTAGTACCAGGCAGATACAACAACTAGAAGAACAGTTAAAGTTAAAGAAATGTAATGCATCTTGTTATGTATGTGCTTTAATGCCTCATTCTACAGCCTCACCCATTTCTCTCCTGGTTAGAATCACTGTTTGGGCCAGGGGGAATGTTTTTCTTTAAGTTACTAACACCGATTATAGGGGCTGTGATACTTGTCTTCCTGTTTTTATGTTGCTATATGACATGTATTATTCCAATGCTTTTCAAATATGGTAATGAATATGTTTGCGCATCAGTATGTTCTGATAAGAACGCAAGAATCCGAAGTATGGGAGCCTCCTGGGAGTCCATATGAAGAATCTAACTTTTAATCATTTTCAAGAATAAAAAGGAGGGAATTGAAGTGGAAATCTAATAAGTAAATTGATTCTTAAAATGTAGAGAGCTTTGAAAAAAATATATTGGTGCTTTTAGATAATATATTTCAAGGATGTAATTGCTGTGCTACAGTACGTGCAGAATTTTAGAAAACAGTGCGTCAACAAAGTACACTGTTTGGGTTACTTTAGAAGACAATGTACCAAAACAATATATGCTGTCTGGTTCGTTAGAATTAGCCGAAAGTAACTGATAAGCTTTGAATAACAAATCTAGTGCTTCTTCTCTCGCTCTATGATGTAATCTGTTTTGTCTTAGGGAAAGGGGAAGTTTTTGAAGGGACAAAGCACTGAGCTTTTTTACAGCGCAACGTCTTATAAAAACCCTGTACTGCTTGTGACAAATTGAGTCTCTGGTTGCACTTTGCGAAGTGGCAACAGGGCTCCCAATATTGCAATATTGAAATAAAGACCTTACTCAGGTGAGAACTCTCTCTTGTGGCTTCCTTGATAGTTAAATTTCCACGACACACCCCCGTTGTTTTTCTCCATGGGAAGTTTGTCGTTAAGGAAAAACATCGCTGTCATTTTCTTGCCAGCCGGCGGCATTTCTTGTGCAGCGATGAGCCAGATTTGTATTTCGGATTTCGGAAGTTGTGTGAATTTCTTGAAGCTGAAAGTCAACTCGCTCCAGAAAAGAAATGTGCAGTCGCATGAAAGCCGTGCCTGCTTATTAAACCGCAGGACCTGAGCTTGCGTTCTGTTTCTCATCGCGTTCGCAAAGGCGATTCCTGCCTCTAACACTGCTATGTCTGCGATTCAAAGTGCCGTGTGGAGCAGCTTCGAAAGTCTCGTTCACGCTCCTCCGATGTTGCTTTCTCTCTGCCTAACGAAGTTCCATTTTGGTGTCGGAGCGGGGAGACCTAATCATTCCAGCTTTAAGCCACCCTTCAATCTTCTGAGGGGTGTCTGAGTGCTAGCATGTCATTTGCCTTTTTTTTTTTTGAAACGGAGAGCGACGTTGAAAAAGGTTACCTCCGCCGCCTCGCCCTCCGTGTTAAATGATCGCAAGACGGCGGCGGCGGCGCTCCCTGTAGTTGTGGCCGAGCGGTTAAGGCGATGGACTAGAAAGCCATTGGGCTCTCCCCGCGCCGGGTCGAATCCTGCCGACTACGGCGTCCTTCTCGTGTCGCCGTGCGCCTGCCCAGAAAAAGGCGGAGTGCCGTTTCTCTCTTCCTGCTTCTTGTACAAACGCTAAATCGCTTGGACCTGCTGCCTTGGAAGTCATGTCTTCAGCGTCCCCCAGCGACATTTCACACTTGGAAGCAGACAACCACGCTTTTGGCATTGGCATGCCTTGCGCCCTACTTCCAGCCTTTGAAGATCTAATTATTCAAACTGAAAGAACCGACTGAATAGGTGTTTGCAGTGCACCAGGAGGAGCAGTGACCATAGCAGTGGAGGGGTGAGGATGGCGCAGATGGAAACGTTTTCATGCGCTCCTCTGGGAGGAATGAAAATAAAAGGCGAAACCGGAAACAGTAGTAGCCGCAAGAGGAAGTGTCTTCAAGCGCCAAGCAAGCGCTCCTCGTTAGTATAGTGGTGCGTATTCCCGCCCGTCACGTGGGAGACCAGGGATGGATTGCTTGACGGCGAGCCGGGTTGCTTTTCTCCCATCAGATTCCAACCGCTAATGCTAAGGCAGTTTGTGGGAGCTTACGTGCTTCTCCTTTTCCGTCATTTTCGGACGACTATTCCAAAGGGGTAACCTGATGGAATAGGGGCCTGAAGACACGAGGCATTCTTAAACCAGCACTGGGCTGCACGGCCTTCTGTTGCGATCAGATTATATTCGAGTGAAAAAGCCAGAGCAGCCGCTTCCATCCTATGGAGTACGAGCTAAATCAGGAGAGGTATGGGACACGCGCGTGCCTATAGGTGCACGTCTCCTACGTCAGGCTGCTTCACCCATGTGCACCCGACTGGAGAGGGAATGGAGCAAGCTTTTTGTCAGGAGTGGGATTCGAACCCACGCCTCCAGGGGAGACTGTGACCTGAACGCAGCGCCTTAGACCACTCGGCCATCCTGACGCCAGCCCCCTCCCCCAAAGCGGTCTGATGAGCCACCGCGATCCCACTACGCTCTTCGAGTATCGCACTGTTATTAATACTACAGTGTGACTCCAGCATTAAAATGTTTGGAAAATGTGTCGGCCTTTATAATCCAGTGTAGAGCAGCGTGTGATGATTTGTGCTACAAAACACCAAGCGCTCAAAGTGACGTCTGCGTTTGTCACTGAAACTTTCAACTCTTTCATCACTTATGTAGGAAATACAAAGAGCAGTTAGGTGGAACGCGTAGGATGGCCGTCAGCAGAGTGGCGCAGCGGAAGCGTGCTGGGCCCATAACCCAGAGATCGATGGATCGAAACCATCCTCTGCTACATGTGTCTTACGCATGGTTCATAAGCATTCCATCGGGTTAGCAAAGTGCATTAAAGTAGTGTGGATCTCCCTTTCCTTAAGTTCTGTTCTGAGTTTCTCTCTCGAAATCAAAGCAGTTATGTTTATATTGATTTCTCGCATTAATCATTATTAACCAGGAACAGCCAGCACAGTCGGTCGCATTAGTAATTATGTCACGTCTCTACTTAGCAGAGCATTCAAAGACCCACTGGAAGCAGGAAAGCACTAAGACACTGCAAAACTGAACTCGGGAAAATCATACTGGGAGCTCTGAGCGATGTCTGCATCCAAGCCATCCAATACGGACTCTGAGACCTTGGAATATCAACACTATGATGCGCTACCTTTTCCCTGGAGCAAAACGATGGAATTAGAAGAATGCTTACCGCAGGATACAACTGTGCCGTTGTTATTTGGAGCACGGTTTTCACTTGCATGAAAACTACAGCAGAACGTAGAAGGATGATCACAGAGGAGTCCACGCGGGCATGCTGAGGAGATTGTAGGTCGTACATTTCAATGATTACTGACATTTGCGCTGCTTGAGGTACAGTAATCAACAAAGAACAGGGTGTGCTACTCTCGAATCCGGTCACCACATGATGAAAAGCCAGGAAGTATACCTTGTCCAATTGATGTCAACAGGGACACGTTAACCCCTTGCTTCCCTGGCGCCCGGCTAGCTCAGTCGGTAGAGCATGAGACTCTTAATCTCAGGGTCGTGGGTTCGAGCCCCACGTTGGGCGGTGCCCGTCTCCTTATTAACAAAGTTTCGTGCTCATCCTTCACCCTCTTACACCTTGATGGTACCGAGCACTAAACTTTAATGCACAGGTGTGATGAAACTGAGATGAAAAGGGCTTATCTAGCTCTTTGCCCGAGAGATAAATCAAAGGTTCCGCAGACAATCCGTTGGCTCCGGTCACTCTGACGCAGATAGGAGCTGCAGCCATCATAACTTGTATGAAAACTGATAAGAGCTCCTGTCTATTTACAGTTTCATTTACTCTAGCCTTTCCTTAAACACTGCGTGTACGAAGGCTAAGAAATTGCAGAGCTATTCTAATACAATAACTATTTGGAATCTTTTCGCCATAACAGTTTCACTGTGATTTTGCAGGTAACACGTACGTACGTAACATTTTGAACCGCACTGGAAAAATATGGGAAAGAAATGGCGAAAAGCAACTCTTCAACACGTGGCAATTTCTTCCTGAGCGGAGTCCTGTTCTCGAAGCTCGACACTCTGCAAGAGTCACTTCTCCCAACTTGCGCCCGCAGGTTTCCGTAGTGTGCCTGCAAAGAGCCATCCGTTTGAGACAGGCGCACGTTCCGATTTCATTGAACTAAGCTAGATGCACAATTTCGAATGCAGCCTTCATCACAAACGACAGTTCATTTCTCGAAAGCTTGTCATGTAAAAAAAGGAAACAAAGAACGAAAACATACAGCTGACAATCTTCTGAAGCTGCAGATTTAGCTTTTGAGAAATGGACATTTTATGTATGCAGATGCTTTTCAAGCGCTGGTTTTAGAACGTCGCTGTGCTTCCAGCATCATTCTCAGCCTTCTAAACTGCCTATCGAGGTGCCGATCACTTTGTAAAGCGCTTGAGAGGCCGGAGCTGCTCAAACTGCTCTTGCCGTTTCCTTCAATCAAAAGCACTATTTTTTTCGTTGTATGGAAAGCTTTTCAAGTCTTGCATCGACACGCACCTTTCCTGAAATGTCCAAAGGGTGAATGTTTCGCAAAGAAATCCAGTCTACCTTTAGGGGGCATGATGTTGAAATCGGAACAAGCCCTGGGTGGGCTTGAACCAGCAGCCGTTCAGTTAACAGCTGCACAGAAACGCCCCCCGCTTGCTTTGTATCATTCGCAAGTTTCTGGTTAAAGAGTAAAAAAGGCTGGAATTCTTTTCCAGAAGCAGCCGGCAGGATTTCTTCTGCACCCACCCAGAAAAGCCAAGAATTGTATTTCATCTGTCGCAAGCTGTATATTCCAGAAAGAGAATGAATACTTGCATTAAACTGAATCAAGCCGACAGACACGCACCTGAAGTGGAAATCTAATAAGTAAATTGATTCTTAAAATGTAGAGAGCTTTGAAAAAAATATATTGGTGCTTTTAGATAATATATTTCAAGGATGTAATTGCTGTGCTACAGTACGTGCAGAACTTTAGAATACAGTGCGTCAACAAAGTACACTGTTTGGGTAACTTTAGAAGACAATGTACCAAAACAATATATGCTGTCTGGGTCGTTAGAATTAGCCGAAAGTAACTGATAAGCTTTGAATAACAAATCTAGTGCTTCTTCTCTCGTTCTATGTTGTAATCTGTTTTGTCTTAGGGAAAGGGGAAGCTTTTGAAGGGACAAAGCACTGAGCTTTTTTACAGCGCAACGTCTTATAAAAACCCTGTACTGCTTGTAACAAATTGAGTCTCCGGTTGCACTTTGCGAAGTGGCAACAGGGCTCCCAATATTGCAATATTGAAATAAAGACCTTACTCAGGTGAGAACTCTCTCTTGTGGCTTCCTTGATAGTTAAATTTCCACGACAGAATTGGCACCCCAGATGGGACACTAACCTGAGCGCGGACGGCTGCTGAAACTCCATCCGGAGCCGGACAATTTTAGCAAATTGGACGAACCTCGGAGGATAAACTGTTTGTCCTTCCTGAGACGCGTCTGGAGAATTCACGGCTGTCTGACGTCAGTAAGTGATCCTTTTAACGAACTTTTGTTTTAAGACGATTTATAAGAATTTTTTCTGTGGTCTTATAGCAGAGAAAGAGCAGGCCGGTGAGGGTGTTCTCACGCGGGTTTGATGAGTCCGGGACTCATAAAGAACTTATCTTAACACAGACGTGTGGTTTTTGCTCTGCGGAGTAGTTAATGTGATAAGGTTCTAAAGTAAGGCACCGATCGGTAAAAATGGGAAATGAAAATTCGAAGACGGAAACAGGACCGAGCGGTCCAGCGAAGTACATGTACAGGGAATTTGGAGAAAGGGGAATAAAGTGTCTTCCATCGTGGAGTAAGTTAGGTTTTCCAGAAAATGGTAGTTTTAGTACCAGGCAGATACAACAACTAGAAGAACAGTTAAAGTTAAAGAAATGTAATGCATCTTGTTATGTATGTGCTTTAATGCCTCATTCTACAGCCTCACCCATTTCTCTCCTGGTTAGAATCACTGTTTGGGCCAGGGGGAATGTTTTTCTTTAAGTTACTAACACCGATTATAGGGGCTGTGATACTTGTCTTCCTGTTTTTATGTTGCTATATGACATGTATTATTCCAATGCTTTTCAAATATGGTAATGAATATGTTTGCGCATCAGTATGTTCTGATAAGAACGCAAGAATCCGAAGTATGGGAGCCTCCTGGGAGTCCATATGAAGAATCTAACTTTTAATCATTTTCAAGAATAAAAAGGAGGGAATTGAAGTGGAAATCTAATAAGTAAATTGATTCTTAAAATGTAGAGAGCTTTGAAAAAAATATATTGGTGCTTTTAGATAATATATTTCAAGGATGTAATTGCTGTGCTACAGTACGTGCAGAATTTTAGAAAACAGTGCGTCAACAAAGTACACTGTTTGG
This sequence comes from Atractosteus spatula, assembly GCF_055471065.1. NCBI lineage: Eukaryota > Metazoa > Chordata > Actinopteri > Semionotiformes > Lepisosteidae > Atractosteus > Atractosteus spatula. The sequence continues at coordinate 14,175,132 of NC_142730.1, read as the reverse complement.
GTTACTTTAGAAGACAATGTACCAAAACAATATATGCTGTCTGGTTCGTTAGAATTAGCCGAAAGTAACTGATAAGCTTTGAATAACAAATCTAGTGCTTCTTCTCTCGCTCTATGATGTAATCTGTTTTGTCTTAGGGAAAGGGGAAGTTTTTGAAGGGACAAAGCACTGAGCTTTTTTACAGCGCAACGTCTTATAAAAACCCTGTACTGCTTGTGACAAATTGAGTCTCTGGTTGCACTTTGCGAAGTGGCAACAGGGCTCCCAATATTGCAATATTGAAATAAAGACCTTACTCAGGTGAGAACTCTCTCTTGTGGCTTCCTTGATAGTTAAATTTCCACGACACACCGCCGTTGTTTTTCTCCATCGGAAGTTTGTCGTTAAGGAAAAACATCGCTGTCATTTTCTTGCCAGCCGGCGGCATTTCTTGTGCAGCGATGAGCCAGATTTGTATTTCGGATTTCGGAAGTTGTGTGAATTTCTTGAAGCTGAAAGTCAACTCGCTCCAGAAAAGAAATGTGCAGTCGCATGAAAGCCGTGCCTGCTTATTAAACCGCAGGACCTGAGCTTGCGTTCTGTTTCTCATCGCGTTCGCAAAGGCGATTCCTGCCTCTAACACTGCTATGTCTGCGATTCAAAGTGCCGTGTGGAGCAGCTTCGAAAGTCTCGTTCACGCTCCTCCGATGTTGCTTTCTCTCTGCCTAACGAAGTTCCATTTTGGTGTCGGAGCGGGGAGACCTAATCATTCCAGCTTTAAGCCACCCTTCAATCTTCTGAGGGGTGTCTGAGTGCTAGCATGTCATTTGCCTTTTTTTTTTTTGAAACGGAGAGCGACGTTGAAAAAGGTTACCTCCGCCGCCTCGCCCTCCGTGTTAAATGATCGCAAGACGGCGGCGGCGGCGCTCCCTGTAGTTGTGGCCGAGCGGTTAAGGCGATGGACTAGAAAGCCATTGGGCTCTCCCCGCGCCGGGTCGAATCCTGCCGACTACGGCGTCCTTCTCGTGTCGCCGTGCGCCTGCCCAGAAAAAGGCGGAGTGCCGTTTCTCTCTTCCTGCTTCTTGTACAAACGCTAAATCGCTTGGACCTGCTGCCTTGGAAGTCATGTCTTCAGCGTCCCCCAGCGACATTTCACACTTGGAAGCAGACAACCACGCTTTTGGCATTGGCATGCCTTGCGCCCTACTTCCAGCCTTTGAAGATCTAATTATTCAAACTGAAAGAACCGACTGAATAGGTGTTTGCAGTGCACCAGGAGGAGCAGTGACCATAGCAGTGGAGGGGTGAGGATGGCGCAGATGGAAACGTTTTCATGCGCTCCTCTGGGAGGAATGAAAATAAAAGGCGAAACCGGAAACAGTAGTAGCCGCAAGAGGAAGTGTCTTCAAGCGCCAAGCAAGCGCTCCTCGTTAGTATAGTGGTGCGTATTCCCGCCCGTCACGTGGGAGACCAGGGATGGATTGCTTGACGGCGAGCCGGGTTGCTTTTCTCCCATCAGATTCCAACCGCTAATGCTAACGCAGTTTGTGGGAGCTTACGTGCTTCTCCTTTTCCGTCATTTTCGGACGACTATTCCAAAGGGGTAACCTGATGGAATAGGGGCCTGAAGACACGAGGCATTCTTAAACCAGCACTGGGCTGCACGGCCTTCTGTTGCGATCAGATTATATTCGAGTGAAAAAGCCAGAGCAGCCGCTTCCATCCTATGGAGTACGAGCTAAATCAGGAGAGGTATGGGACACGCGCGTGCCTATAGGTGCACGTCTCCTACGTGAGGCTGCTTCACCCATGTGCACCCGACTGGAGAGGGAATGGAGCAAGCTTTTTGTCAGGAGTGGGATTCGAACCCACGCCTCCAGGGGAGACTGCGACCTGAACGCAGCGCCTTAGACCGCTCGGCCATCCTGACGCCAGCCCTCTCCCCCAAAGCGGTCTGATGAGCCACCGCGATCCCACTACGCTCTTCGAGTATCGCACTTTTATTAATACTACAGTGTGACTCCAGCATTAAAATGTTTGGAAATGTGTCGGCCTTTATAATCCAGTGTAGAGCAGCGTGTGATGATTTGTGCTACAAAACACCAAGCGCTCAAAGTGACGTCTGCGTTTGTCACTGAAACTTTCAACTCTTTCATCACTTATGTAGGAAATACAAAGAGCAGTTAGGTGGAACGCGTCAGATGGCCGTCAACAGAGTGGCGCAGCGGGAGCGTGCTGGGCCCATAACCCAGCGGTCGATGGATCGAAACCATCCTCTGCTACATGTGTCTTACGCATGGTTCATAAGCATTCCATCGGGTTAGCAAAGTGCATTAAAGTAGTGTGGATCTCCCTTTCCTTAAGTTCTGTTCTGAGTTTCTCTCTCGTGTGTGTTTGTGCAAGCTTGACACTTGCGGGACTCTTTCATCTTCACCAATACGGAGATGACCAAATGTGTCTTCGGTTGTTCTGAGATCTTTGATAGTTTCTTCGAATGCTTCAAGTGAACCTCGAAATTGAAGCAGTTATGTTTATATTGATTTCTCGCATTAATCATTATTAACCAGGAACAGCCAGCACAGTCGGTCGCATTAGTAATTATGTCACGTCTCTACTTAGCAGAGCATTCAAAGACCCACTGGAAGCAGGAAAGCACTAAGACACTGCAAAACTGAACTCGGGAAAATCATACTGGGAGCTCTGAGCGATGTCTGCATCCAAGCCATCCAATACGGACTCTGAGACCTTGGAATATCAACACTATGATGCGCTACCTTTTCCCTGGAGCAAAACGATGGAATTAGAAGAATGCTTACCGCAGGATACAACTGTGCCGTTGTTATTTGGAGCACGGTTTTCACTTGCATGAAAACTACAGCAGAACGTAGAAGGATGATCACAGAGGAGTCCACGCGGGCATGCTGAGGAGATTTACATTTCAATGATTACTGACATTTGCGCTGCTTGAGGTACAGTAATCAACAAAGAACAGGGTGTGCTACTCTCGAATCCGGTCACCACATGATGAAAAGCCAGGAAGTATACCTTGTCCAATTGACGTCAACAGGGACACGTTAACCCCTTGCTTCCCTGGCGCCCGGCTAGCTCAGTCGGTAGAGCATGAGACTCTTAATGTCAGGGTCGTGGGTTCGAGCCCCACGTTGGGCGGTGCCCGTCTCCTTATTAACAAAGTTTCGTGCTCATCCTTGACCCTCTTACACCTTGATGGTACCGAGCACTAAACTTTAATGCACAGGTGTGATGAAACTGAGATGAAAAGGGCTTATCTAGCTCTTTGCCCGAGAGATAAATCAAAGGTTCCGCAGACAATCCGTTGGCTCCGGTCACTCTGACGCAGATAGGAGCTGCAGCCATCATAACTTGTATGAAAACTGATAAGAGCTCCTGTCTATTTACAGTTTCATTTACTCTAGCCTTTCCTTAAACACTGCGTGTACGAAGGCTAAGAAATTGCAGAGCTATTCTAATACAATAACTATTTGGAATCTTTTCGCCATAACAGTTTCACTGTGATTTTGCAGGTAACACGTACGTACGTAACATTTTGAACCGCACTGGAAAAATATGGGAAAGAAATGGCGAAAAGCAACTCTTCAACACGTGGCAATATCTTCCTGAGCGGAGTCCTGTTCTCGAAGCTCGACACTCTGCAAGAGTCACTTCTCCCAACTTGCGCCCGCAGGTTTCCGTAGTGTGCCTGCAAAGAGCCATCCGTTTGAGACAGGCGCACGTTCCGATTTCATTGAACTAAGCTAGATGCACAATTTCGAATGCAGCCTTCATCACAAACGACAGTTCATTTCTCGAAAGCTTGTCATGTAAAAAAAGGAAACAAAGAACGAAAACATACAGCTGACAATCTTCTGAAGCTGCAGATTTAGCTTTTGAGAAATGGACATTTTATGTATGCAGATGCTTTTCAAGCGCTGGTTTTAGAACGTCGCTGTGCTTCCAGCATCATTCTCAGCCTTCTAAACTGCCTATCGAGGTGCCGATCACTTTGTAAAGCGCTTGAGAGGCCGGAGCTGCTCAAACTGCTCTTGCCGTTTCCTTCAATCAAAAGCACTATTTTTTTCGTTGTATGGAAAGCTTTTCAAGTCTTGCATCGACACGCACCTTTCCTGAAATGTCCAAAGGGTGAATGTTTCGCAAAGAAATCCAGTCTACCTTTAGGGGGCATGATGTTGAAATCGGAACAAGCCCTGGGTGGGCTTGAACCAGCAGCCGTTCAGTTAACAGCTGCACAGAAACGCCCCCCGCTTGCTTTGTATCATTCGCAAGTTTCTGGTTAAAGAGTAAAAAAGGCTGGAATTCTTTTCCAGAAGCAGCCGGCAGGATTTCTTCTGCACCCACCCAGAAAAGCCAAGAATTGTATTTCATCTGTCGCAAGCTGTATGTTCCAGAAAGAGAATGAATACTTGCATTAAACTGAATCAAGCCGACAGACACGCACCTGAAGTGGAAATCTAATAAGTAAATTGATTCTTAAAATGTAGAGAGCTTTGAAAAAAATATATTGGTGCTTTTAGATAATATATTTCAAGGATGTAATTGCTGTGCTACAGTACGTGCAGAATTTTAGAAAACAGTGCGTCAACAAAGTACACTGTTTGGGTAACTTTAGAAGACAATGTACCAAAACAATATATGCTGTCTGGGTCGTTAGAATTAGCCGAAAGTAACTGATAAGCTTTGAATAACAAATCTAGTGCTTCTTCTCTCGTTCTATGTTGTAATCTGTTTTGTCTTAGGGAAAGGGGAAGCTTTTGAAGGGACAAAGCACTGAGCTTTTTTACAGCGCAACGTCTTATAAAAACCCTGTACTGCTTGTAACAAATTGAGTCTCCGGTTGCACTTTGCGAAGTGGCAACAGGGCTCCCAATATTGCAATATTGAAATAAAGACCTTACTCAGGTGAGAACTCTCTCTTGTGGCTTCCTTGATAGTTAAATTTCCACGACAGAATTGGCACCCCAGATGGGACACTAACCTGAGCGCGGACGGCTGCTGAAACTCCATCCGGAGCCGGACAATTTTAGCAAATTGGACGAACCTCGGAGGATAAACTGTTTGTCCTTCCTGAGACGCGTCTGGAGAATTCACGGCTGTCTGACGTCAGTAAGTGATCCTTTTAACGAACTTTTGTTTTAAGACGATTTATAAGAATTTTTTCTGTGGTCTTATAGCAGAGAAAGAGCAGGCCGGTGAGGGTGTTCTCACGCGGGTTTGATGAGTCCGGGACTCATAAAGAACTTATCTTAACACAGACGTGTGGTTTTTGCTCTGCGGAGTAGTTAATGTGATAAGGTTCTAAAGTAAGGCACCGATCGGTAAAAATGGGAAATGAAAATTCGAAGACGGAAACAGGACCGAGCGGTCCAGCGAAGTACATGTACAGGGAATTTGGAGAAAGGGGAATAAAGTGTCTTCCATCGTGGAGTAAGTTAGGTTTTCCAGAAAATGGTAGTTTTAGTACCAGGCAGATACAACAACTAGAAGAACAGTTAAAGTTAAAGAAATGTAATGCATCTTGTTATGTATGTGCTTTAATGCCTCATTCTACAGCCTCACCCATTTCTCTCCTGGTTAGAATCACTGTTTGGGCCAGGGGGAATGTTTTTCTTTAAGTTACTAACACCGATTATAGGGGCTGTGATACTTGTCTTCCTGTTTTCATGTTGCTATATGACATGTATTATTCCAATGCTTTTCAAATATGGTAATGAATATGTTTGCGCATCAGTATGTTCTGATAAGAACGCAAGAATCCGAAGTATGGGAGCCTCCTGGGAGTCCATATGAAGAATCTAACTTTTAATCATTTTCAAGAATAAAAAGGAGGGAATTGAAGTGGAAATCTAATAAGTAAATTGATTCTTAAAATGTAGAGAGCTTTGAAAAAAATATATTGGTGCTTTTAGATAATATATTTCAAGGATGTAATTGCTGTGCTACAGTACGTGCAGAATTTTAGAAAACAGTGCGTCAACAAAGTACACTGTTTGGGTTACTTTAGAAGACAATGTACCAAAACAATATATGCTGTCTGGTTCGTTAGAATTAGCCGAAAGTAACTGATAAGCTTTGAATAACAAATCTAGTGCTTCTTCTCTCGCTCTATGATGTAATCTGTTTTGTCTTAGGGAAAGGGGAAGTTTTTGAAGGGACAAAGCACTGAGCTTTTTTACAGCGCAACGTCTTATAAAAACCCTGTACTGCTTGTGACAAATTGAGTCTCTGGTTGCACTTTGCGAAGTGGCAACAGGGCTCCCAATATTGCAATATTGAAATAAAGACCTTACTCAGGTGAGAACTCTCTCTTGTGGCTTCCTTGATAGTTAAATTTCCACGACACACCGCCGTTGTTTTTCTCCATGGGAAGTTTGTCGTTAAGGAAAAACATCGCTGTCATTTTCTTGCCAGCCGGCGGCATTTCTTGTGCAGCGATGAGCCAGATTTGTATTTCGGATTTCGGAAGTTGTGTGAATTTCTTGAAGCTGAAAGTCAACTCGCTCCAGAAAAGAAATGTGCAGTCGCATGAAAGCCGTGCCTGCTTATTAAACCGCAGGACCTGAGCTTGCGTTCTGTTTCTCATCGCGTTCGCAAAGGCGATTCCTGCCTCTAACACTGCTATGTCTGCGATTCAAAGTGCCGTGTGGAGCAGCTTCGAAAGTCTCGTTCACGCTCCTCCGATGTTGCTTTCTCTCTGCCTAACGAAGTTCCATTTTGGTGTCGGAGCGGGGAGACCTAATCATTCCAGCTTTAAGCCACCCTTCAATCTTCTGAGGGGTGTCTGAGTGCTAGCATGTCATTTGCCTTTTTTTTTTTTGAAACGGAGAGCGACGTTGAAAAAGGTTACCTCCGCCGCCTCGCCCTCCGTGTTAAATGATCGCAAGACGGCGGCGGCGGCGCTCCCTGTAGTTGTGGCCGAGCGGTTAAGGCGATGGACTAGAAAGCCATTGGGCTCTCCCCGCGCCGGGTCGAATCCTGCCGACTACGGCGTCCTTCTCGTGTCGCCGTGCGCCTGCCCAGAAAAAGGCGGAGTGCCGTTTCTCTCTTCCTGCTTCTTGTACAAACGCTAAATCGCTTGGACCTGCTGCCTTGGAAGTCATGTCTTCAGCGTCCCCCAGCGACATTTCACACTTGGAAGCAGACAACCACGCTTTTGGCATTGGCATGCCTTGCGCCCTACTTCCAGCCTTTGAAGATCTAATTATTCAAACTGAAAGAACCGACTGAATAGGTGTTTGCAGTGCACCAGGAGGAGCAGTGACCATAGCAGTGGAGGGGTGAGGATGGCGCAGATGGAAACGTTTTCATGCGCTCCTCTGGGAGGAATGAAAATAAAAGGCGAAACCGGAAACAGTAGTAGCCGCAAGAGGAAGTGTCTTCAAGCGCCAAGCAAGCGCTCCTCGTTAGTATAGTGGTGCGTATTCCCGCCCGTCACGTGGGAGACCAGGGATGGATTGCTTGACGGCGAGCCGGGTTGCTTTTCTCCCATCAGATTCCAACCGCTAATGCTAACGCAGTTTGTGGGAGCTTACGTGCTTCTCCTTTTCCGTCATTTTCGGACGACTATTCCAAAGGGGTAACCTGATGGAATAGGGGCCTGAAGACACGAGGCATTCTTAAACCAGCACTGGGCTGCACGGCCTTCTGTTGCGATCAGATTATATTCGAGTGAAAAAGCCAGAGCAGCCGCTTCCATCCTATGGAGTACGAGCTAAATCAGGAGAGGTATGGGACACGCGCGTGCCTATAGGTGCACGTCTCCTACGTCAGGCTGCTTCACCCATGTGCACCCGACTGGAGAGGGAATGGCGCAAGCTTTTTGTCAGGAGTGGGATTCGAACCCACGCCTCCAGGGGAGACTGCGACCTGAACGCAGCGCCTTAGACCGCTCGGCCATCCTGACGCCAGCCCCCTCCCCCAAAGCGGTCTGATGAGCCACCGCGATCCCACTACGCTCTTCGAGTATCGCACTGTTATTAATACTACAGTGTGACTCCAGCATTAAAATGTTTGGAAAATGTGTCGGCCTTTATAATCCAGTGTAGAGCAGCGTGTGATGATTTGTGCTACAAAACACCAAGCGCTCAAAGTGACGTCTGCGTTTGTCACTGAAACTTTCAACTCTTTCATCACTTATGTAGGAAATACAAAGAGCAGTTAGGTGGAACGCGTAGGATGGCCGTCAGCAGAGTGGCGCAGCGGAAGCGTGCTGGGCCCATAACCCAGAGGTCGATGGATCGAAACCATCCTCTGCTACATGTGTCTTACGCATGGTTCATAAGCATTCCATCGGGTTAGCAAAGTGCATTAAAGTAGTGTGGATCTCCCTTTCCTTAAGTTCTGTTCTGAGTTTCTCTCTCGTGTGTGTTTGTGCAAGCTTGACACTTGCGGGACTCTTTCATCTTCACCAATACGGAGATGACCAAATGTGTCTTCGGTTGTTCTGAGATCTTTGATAGTTTCTTCGAATGCTTCAAGTGAACCTCGAAATCGAAGCAGTTATGTTTATATTGATTTCTCGCATTAATCATTATTAACCAGGAACAGCCAGCACAGTCGGTCGCATTAGTAATTATGTCACGTCTCTACTTAGCAGAGCATTCAAAGACCCACTGGAAGCAGGAAAGCACTAAGACACTGCAAAACTGAACTCGGGAAAATCATACTGGGAGCTCTGAGCGATGTCTGCATCCAAGCCATCCAATACGGACTCTGAGACCTTGGAATATCAACACTATGATGCGCTACCTTTTCCCTGGAGCAAAACGATGGAATTAGAAGAATGCTTACCGCAGGATACAACTGTGCCGTTGTTATTTGGAGCACGGTTTTCACTTGCATGAAAACTACAGCAGAACGTAGAAGGATGATCACAGAGGAGTCCACGCGGGCATGCTGAGGAGATTGTAGGTCGTACATTTCAATGATTACTGACATTTGCGCTGCTTGAGGTACAGTAATCAACAAAGAACAGGGTGTGCTACTCTCGAATCCGGTCACCACATGATGAAAAGCCAGGAAGTATACCTTGTCCAATTGACGTCAACAGGGACACGTTAACCCCTTGCTTCCCTGGCGCCCGGCTAGCTCAGTCGGTAGAGCATGAGACTCTTAGTCTCAGGGTCGTGGGTTCGAGCCCCACGTTGGGCGGTGCCCGTCTCCTTATTAACAAAGTTTCGTGCTCATCCTTGACCCTCTTACACCTTGATGGTACCGAGCACTAAACTTTAATGCACAGGTGTGATGAAACTGAGATGAAAAGGGCTTATCTAGCTCTTTGCCCGAGAGATAAATCAAAGGTTCCGCAGACAATCCGTTGGCTCCGGTCACTCTGACGCAGATAGGAGCTGCAGCCATCATAACTTGTATGAAAACTGATAAGAGCTCCTCTCTATTTACAGTTTCATTTACTCTAGCCTTTCCTTAAACACTGCGTGTACGAAGGCTAAGAAATTGCAGAGCTATTCTAATACAATAACTATTTGGACTCTTTTCGCCATAACAGTTTCACTGTGATTTTGCAGGTAACACGTACGTACGTAACATTTTGAACCGCACTGGAAAAATATGGGAAAGAAATGGCGAAAAGCAACTCTTCAACACGTGGCAATATCTTCCTGAGCGGAGTCCTGTTCTCGAAGCTCGACACTCTGCAAGAGTCACTTCTCCCAACTTGCGCCCGCAGGTTTCCGTAGTGTGCCTGCAAAGAGCCATCCGTTTGAGACAGGCGCACGTTCCGATTTCATTGAACTAAGCTAGATGCACAATTTCGAATGCAGCCTTCATCACAAACGACAGTTCATTTCTCGAAAGCTTGTCATGTAAAAAAAGGAAACAAAGAACGAAAACATACAGCTGACAATCTTCTGAAGCTGCAGATTTAGCTTTTGAGAAATGGACATTTTATGTATGCAGATGCTTTTCAAGCGCTGGTTTTAGAACGTCGCTGTGCTTCCAGCATCATTCTCAGCCTTCTAAACTGCCTATCGAGGTGCCGATCACTTTGTAAAGCGCTTGAGAGGCCGGAGCTGCTCAAACTGCTCTTGCCGTTTCCTTCAATCAAAAGCACTATTTTTTTCGTTGTATGGAAAGCTTTTCAAGTCTTGCATCGACACGCACCTTTCCTGAAATGTCCAAAGGGTGAATGTTTCGCAAAGAAATCCAGTCTACCTTTAGGGGGCATGATGTTGAAATCGGAACAAGCCCTGGGTGGGCTTGAACCAGCAGCCGTTCAGTTAACAGCTGCACAGAAACGCCCCCCGCTTGCTTTGTATCATTCGCAAGTTTCTGGTTAGAGAGTAAAAAAGGCTGGAATTCTTTTCCAGAAGCAGCCGGCAGGATTTCTTCTGCACCCACCCAGAAAAGCCAAGAATTGTATTTCATCTGTCGCAAGCTGTATGTTCCAGAAAGAGAATGAATACTTGCATTAAACTGAATCAAGCCGACAGACACGCACCTGAAGTGGAAATCTAATAAGTAAATTGATTCTTAAAATGTAGAGAGCTTTGAAAAAAATATATTGGTGCTTTTAGATAATATATTTCAAGGATGTAATTGCTGTGCTACAGTACGTGCAGAATTTTAGAAAACAGTGCGTCAACAAAGTACACTGTTTGGGTAACTTTAGAAGACAATGTACCAAAACAATATATGCTGTCTGGGTCGTTAGAATTAGCCGAAAGTAACTGATAAGCTTTGAATAACAAATCTAGTGCTTCTTCTCTCGTTCTATGTTGTAATCTGTTTTGTCTTAGGGAAAGGGGAAGCTTTTGAAGGGACAAAGCACTGAGCTTTTTTACAGCGCAACGTCTTATAAAAACCCTGTACTGCTTGTAACAAATTGAGTCTCCGGTTGCACTTTGCGAAGTGGCAACAGGGCTCCCAATATTGCAATATTGAAATAAAGACCTTACTCAGGTGAGAACTCTCTCTTGTGGCTTCCTTGATAGTTAAATTTCCACGACAGAATTGGCACCCCAGATGGGACACTAACCTGAGCGCGGACGGCTGCTGAAACTCCATCCGGAGCCGGACAATTTTAGCAAATTGGACGAACCTCGGAGGATAAACTGTTTGTCCTTCCTGAGACGCGTCTGGAGAATTCACGGCTGTCTGACGTCAGTAAGTGATCCTTTTAACGAACTTTTGTTTTAAGACGATTTATAAGAATTTTTTCTGTGGTCTTATAGCAGAGAAAGAGCAGGCCGGTGAGGGTGTTCTCACGCGGGTTTGATGAGTCCGGGACTCATAAAGAACTTATCTTAACACAGACGTGTGGTTTTTGCTCTGCGGAGTAGTTAATGTGATAAGGTTCTAAAGTAAGGCACCGATCGGTAAAAATGGGAAATGAAAATTCGAAGACGGAAACAGGACCGAGCGGTCCAGCGAAGTACATGTACAGGGAATTTGGAGAAAGGGGAATAAAGTGTCTTCCATCGTGGAGTAAGTTAGGTTTTCCAGAAAATGGTAGTTTTAGTACCAGGCAGATACAACAACTAGAAGAACAGTTAAAGTTAAAGAAATGTAATGCATCTTGTTATGTATGTGCTTTAATGCCTCATTCTACAGCCTCACCCATTTCTCTCCTGGTTAGAATCACTGTTTGGGCCAGGGGGAATGTTTTTCTTTAAGTTACTAACACCGATTATAGGGGCTGTGATACTTGTCTTCCTGTTTTCATGTTGCTATATGACATGTATTATTCCAATGCTTTTCAAATATGGTAATGAATATGTTTGCGCATCAGTATGTTCTGATAAGAACGCAAGAATCCGAAGTATGGGAGCCTCCTGGGAGTCCATATGAAGAATCTAACTTTTAATCATTTTGAAGATAAAAAAAGGAGGGAATTGAAGTGGAAATCTAATAAGTAAATTGATTCTTAAAATGTAGAGAGCTTTGAAAAAAATATATTGGTGCTTTTAGATAATATATTTCAAGGATGTAATTGCTGTGCTACAGTACGTGCAGAATTTTAGAAAACAGTGCGTCAACAAAGTACACTGTTTGGGTTACTTTAGAAGACAATGTACCAAAACAATATATGCTGTCTGGTTCGTTAGAATTAGCCGAAAGTAACTGATAAGCTTTGAATAACAAATCTAGTGCTTCTTCTCTCGCTCTATGATGTAATCTGTTTTGTCTTAGGGAAAGGGGACGTTTTTGAAGGGACAAAGCACTGAGCTTTTTTACAGCGCAACGTCTTATAAAAACCCTGTACTGCTTGTGACAAATTGAGTCTCTGGTTGCACTTTGCGAAGTGGCAACAGGGCTCCCAATATTGCAATATTGAAATAAAGACCTTACTCAGGTGAGAACTCTCTCTTGTGGCTTCCTTGATAGTTAAATTTCCACGACACACCGCCGTTGTTTTTCTCCATCGGAAGTTTGTCGTTAAGGAAAAACATCGCTGTCATTTTCTTGCCAGCCGGCGGCATTTCTTGTGCAGCGATGAGCCAGATTTGTATTTCGGATTTCGGAAGTTGTGTGAATTTCTTGAAGCTGAAAGTCAACTCGCTCCAGAAAAGAAATGTGCAGTCGCATGAAAGCCGTGCCTGCTTATTAAACCGCAGGACCTGAGCTTGCGTTCTGTTTCTCATCGCGTTCGCAAAGGCGATTCCTGCCTCTAACACTGCTATGTCTGCGATTCAAAGTGCCGTGTGGAGCAGCTTCTAAAGTCTTGTTCACGCTCCTCCGATGTTGCTTTCTCTCTGCCTAACGAAGTTCCATTTTGGTGTCGGAGCGGGGAGACCTAATCATTCCAGCTTTAAGCCACCCTTCAATCTTCTGAGGGGTGTCTGAGTGCTAGCATGTCATTTGCCTTTTTTTTTTTGAAACGGAGAGCGACGTTGAAAAAGGTTACCTCCGCCGCCTCGCCCTCCGTGTTAAATGATCGCAAGACGGCGGCGGCGGCGCTCCCTGTAGTTGTGGCCGAGCGGTTAAGGCGATGGACTAGAAAGCCATTGGGCTCTCCCCGCGCCAGGTCGAATCCTGCCGACTACGGCGTCCTTCTCGTGTCGCCGTGCGCCTGCCCAGAAAAAGGCGGAGTGCCGTTTCTCTCTTCCTGCTTCTTGTACAAACGCTAAATCGCTTGGACCTGCTGCCTTGGAAGTCATGTCTTCAGCGTCCCCCAGCGACATTTCACACCTGGAAGCAGACAACCACGCTTTTGGCATTGGCATGCCTTGCGCCCTACTTCCAGCCTTTGAAGATCTAATTATTCAAACTGAAAGAACCGACTGAATAGGTGTTTGCAGTGCACCAGGAGGAGCAGTGACCATAGCAGTGGAGGGGTGAGGATGGCGCAGATGGAAACGTTTTCATGCGCTCCTCTGGGAGGAATGAAAATAAAAGGCGAAACCGGAAACAGTAGTAGCCGCAAGAGGAAGTGTCTTCAAGCGCCAAGCAAGCGCTCCTCGTTAGTATAGTGGTGCGTATTCCCGCCCGTCACGTGGGAGACCAGGGATGGATTGCTTGACGGCGAGCCGGGTTGCTTTTCTCCCATCAGATTCCAACCGCTAATGCTAACGCAGTTTGTGGGAGCTTACGTGCTTCTCCTTTTCCGTCATTTTCGGACGACTATTCCAAAGGGGTAACCTGATGGAATAGGGGCCTGAAGACACGAGGCATTCTTAAACCAGCACTGGGCTGCACGGCCTTCTGTTGCGATCAGATTATATTCGAGTGAAAAAGCCAGAGCAGCCGCTTCCATCCTATGGAGTACAAGCTAAATCAGGAGAGGTATGGGACACGCGCGTGCCTATAGGTGCACGTCTCCTACGTCAGGCTGCTTCACCCATGTGCACCCGACTGGAGAGGGAATGGCGCAAGCTTTTTGTCAGGAGTGGGATTCGAACCCACGCCTCCAGGGGAGACTGCGACCTGAACGCAGCGCCTTAGACCGCTCAGCCATCCTGACGCCAGCCCCCTCCCCCAAAGCGGTCTGATGAGCCACCGCGATCCCACTACGCTCTTCGAGTATCGCACTGTTATTAATACTACAGTGTGACTCCAGCATTAAAATGTTTGGAAAATGTGTCGGCCTTTATAATCCAGTGTAGAGCAGCGTGTGATGATTTGTGCTACAAAACACCAAGCGCTCAAAGTGACGTCTGCGTTTGTCACTGAAACTTTCAACTCTTTCATCACTTATGTAGGAAATACAAAGAGCAGTTAGGTGGAACACGTAGGAGTGGCGCAGCGGAAGCGTGCTGGGCCCATAACCCAGAGGTCGATGGATCGAAACCATCCTCTGCTACATGTGTCTTACGCATGGTTCATAAGCATTCCATCGGGTTAGCAAAGTGCATTAAAGTAGTGTGGATCTCCCTTTCCTTAAGTTCTGTTCTGAGTTTCTCTCTCGTGTGTGTTTGTGCAAGCTTGACACTTGCGGGACTCTTTCATCTTCACCAATACGGAGATGACCAAATGTGTCTTCGGTTGTTCTGAGATCTTTGATAGTTTCTTCGAATGCTTCAAGTGAACCTCGAAATCGAAGCAGTTATGTTTATATTGATTTCTCGCATTAATCATTATTAACCAGGAACAGCCAGCACAGTCGGTTGCATTAGTAATTATGTCACGTCTCTACTTAGCAGAGCATTCAAAGACCCACTGGAAGCAGGAAAGCACTAAGACACTGCAAAACTGAACTCGGGAAAATCATACTGGGAGCTCTGAGCGATGTCTGCATCCAAGCCATCCAATACGGACTCCGTGAGCTTGGAATATCAACACTATGATGTGCTACCTTTTCCCTGGAGCAAAACGATGGAATTAGAAGAATGCTTACCGCAGGATACAACTGTGCCGTTGTTATTTGGAGCACGGTTTTCACTTGCATGAAAACTACAGCAGAACGTAGAAGGATGATCACAGAGGAGTCCACGCGGGCATGCTGAGGAGATTGTAGGTCGTACATTTCAATGATTACTGACATTTGCGCTGCTTGAGGTACAGTAATCAACAAAGAACAGGGTGTGCTACTCTCGAATCCGGTCACCACATGATGAAAAGCCAGGAAGTATACCTTGTCCAATTGACGTCAACAGGGACACGTTAACCCCTTGCTTCCCTGGCGCCCGGCTAGCTCAGTCGGTAGAGCATGAGACTCTTAATCTCAGGGTCGTGGGTTCGAGCCCCACGTTGGGCGGTGCCCGTCTCCTTATTAACAAAGTTTCGTGCTCATCCTTGACCCTCTTACACCTTGATGGTACCGAGCACTAAACTTTAATGCACAGGTGTGATGAAACTGAGATGAAAAGGGCTTATCTAGCTCTTTGCCCGAGAGATAAATCAAAGGTTCCGCAGACAATCCGTTGGCTCCGGTCACTCTGACGCAGATAGGAGCTGCAGCCATCATAACTTGTATGAAAACTGATAAGAGCTCCTGTCTATTTACAGTTTCATTTACTCTAGCCTTTCCTTAAACACTGCGTGTACGAAGGCTAAGAAATTGCAGAGCTATTCTAATACAATAACTATTTGGAATCTTTTCGCCATAACAGTTTCACTGTGATTTTGCAGGTAACACGTACGTACGTAACATTTTGAACCGCACTGGAAAAATATGGGAAAGAAATGGCGAAAAGCAACTCTTCAACACGTGGCAATATCTTCCTGAGCGGAGTCCTGTTCTCGAAGCTCGACACTCTGCAAGAGTCACTTCTCCCAACTTGCGCCCGCAGGTTTCCGTAGTGTGCCTGCAAAGAGCCATCCGTTTGAGACAGGCGCACGTTCCGATTTCATTGAACTAAGCTAGATGCACAATTTCGAATGCAGCCTTCATCACAAACGACAGTTCATTTCTCGAAAGCTTGTCATGTAAAAAAAGGAAACAAAGAACGAAAACATACAGCTGACAATCTTCTGAAGCTGCAGATTTAGCTTTTGAGAAATGGACATTTTATGTATGCAGATGCTTTTCAAGCGCTGGTTTTAGAACGTCGCTGTGCTTCCAGCATCATTCTCAGCCTTCTAAACTGCCTATCGAGGTGCCGATCACTTTGTAAAGCGCTTGAGAGGCCGGAGCTGCTCAAACTGCTCTTGCCGTTTCCTTCAATCAAAAGCACTATTTTTTTCGTTGTATGGAAAGCTTTTCAAGTCTTGCATCGACACGCACCTTTCCTGAAATGTCCAAAGGGTGAATGTTTCGCAAAGAAATCCAGTCTACCTTTAGGGGGCATGATGTTGAAATCGGAACAAGCCCTGGGTGGGCTTGAACCAGCAGCCGTTCAGTTAACAGCTGCACAGAAACGCCCCCCGCTTGCTTTGTATCATTCGCAAGTTTCTGGTTAGAGAGTAAAAAAGGCTGGAATTCTTTTCCAGAAGCAGCCGGCAGGATTTCTTCTGCACCCACCCAGAAAAGCCAAGAATTGTATTTCATCTGTCGCAAGCTGTATGTTCCAGAAAGAGAATGAATACTTGCATTAAACTGAATCAAGCCGACAGACACGCATCTGAAGTGGAAATCTAATAAGTAAATTGATTCTTAAAATGTAGAGAGCTTTGAAAAAAATATATTGGTGCTTTTAGATAATATATTTCAAGGATGTAATTGCTGTGCTACAGTACGTGCAGAATTTTAGAAAACAGTGCGTCAACAAAGTACACTGTTTGGGTAACTTTAGAAGACAATGTACCAAAACAATATATGCTGTCTGGGTCGTTAGAATTAGCCGAAAGTAACTGATAAGCTTTGAATAACAAATCTAGTGCTTCTTCTCTCGTTCTATGTTGTAATCTGTTTTGTCTTAGGGAAAGGGGAAGCTTTTGAAGGGACAAAGCACTGAGCTTTTTTACAGCGCAACGTCTTATAAAAACCCTGTACTGCTTGTAACAAATTGAGTCTCCGGTTGCACTTTGCGAAGTGGCAACAGGGCTCCCAATATTGAAATAAAGACCTTACTCAGGTGAGAACTCTCTCTTGTGGCTTCCTTGATAGTTAAATTTCCACGACACACCGCCGTTGTTTTTCTCCATCGGAAGTTTGTCGTTAAGGAAAAACATCGCTGTCATTTTCTTGCCAGCCGGTGGCATTTCTTGTGCAGCGATGAGCCAGATTTGTATTTCTGATTTCGGAAGTTGTGTGAATTTCTTGAAGCTGAAAGTCAACTCGCTCCAGAAAAGAAATGTGCAGTCGCATGAAAGCCGTGCCTGCTTATTAAACCGCAGGACCTGAGCTTGCGTTCTGTTTCTCATCGCGTTCGCAAAGGCGATTCCTGCCTCTAACACTGCTATGTCTGCGATTCAAAGTGCCGTGTGGAGCAGCTTCTAAAGTCTTGTTCACGCTCCTCCGATGTTGCTTTCTCTCTGCCTAACGAAGTTCCATTTTGGTGTCGGAGCGGGGAGACCTAATCATTCCAGCTTTAAGCCACCCTTCAATCTTCTGAGGGGTGTCTGAGTGCTAGCATGTCATTTGCCTTTTTTTTTTTGAAACGGAGAGCGACGTTGAAAAAGGTTACCTCCGCCGCCTCGCCCTCCGTGTTAAATGATCGCAAGACGGCGGCGGCGGCGCTCCCTGTAGTTGTGGCCGAGCGGTTAAGGCGATGGACTAGAAAGCCATTGGGCTCTCCCCGCGCCGGGTCGAATCCTGCCGACTACGGCGTCCTTCTCGTGTCGCCGTGCGCCTGCCCAGAAAAAGGCGGAGTGCCGTTTCTCTCTTCCTGCTTCTTGTACAAACGCTAAATCGCTTGGACCTGCTGCCTTGGAAGTCATGTCTTCAGCGTCCCCCAGCGACATTTCACACCTGGAAGCAGACAACCACGCTTTTGGCATTGGCATGCCTTGCGCCCTACTTCCAGCCTTTGAAGATCTAATTATTCAAACTGAAAGAACCGACTGAATAGGTGTTTGCAGTGCACCAGGAGGAGCAGTGACCATAGCAGTGGAGGGGTGAGGATGGCGCAGATGGAAACGTTTTCATGCGCTCCTCTGGGAGGAATGAAAATAAAAGGCGAAACCGGAAACAGTAGTAGCCGCAAGAGGAAGTGTCTTCAAGCGCCAAGCAAGCGCTCCTCGTTAGTATAGTGGTGCGTATTCCCGCCCGTCACGTGGGAGACCAGGGATGGATTGCTTGACGGCGAGCCGGGTTGCTTTTCTCCCATCAGATTCCAACCGCTAATGCTAACGCAGTTTGTGGGAGCTTACGTGCTTCTCCTTTTCCGTCATTTTCGGACGACTATTCCAAAGGGGTAACCTGATGGAATAGGGGCCTGAAGACACGAGGCATTCTTAAACCAGCACTGGGCTGCACGGCCTTCTGTTGCGATCAGATTAAATTCGAGTGAAAAAGCCAGAGCAGCCGCTTCCATCCTATGGAGTACGAGCTAAATAAGGAGAGGTATGGGACACGCACGTGCCTATAGGTGCACGTCTCCTACTTCCGGCTGCTTCACCCATGTGCACCCGACTGGAGAGGGCATGGAGCAAGCTTTTTGTCAGGAGTGGGATTCAAACCCACGCCTCCAGGGGAGACTGCGACCTGAACGCAGCGCCTTAGACCGCTCGGCCATCCTGATGCCAGCCCCCTCCCCCAAAGCGGTCTGATGAGCCACCGCGATCCCACTACGCTCCTCGAGTATCGCACTGTTATTAATACTACAGTGTGACTCCAGCATTAAAATGTTTGGAAAATGTGTCGGCCTTTATAATCCAGTGTAGAGCAGCGTGTGATGATTTGTGCTACAAAACACCAAGTGCTCAAACTGACGTCTGCGTTTGTCGCTGAAACTTTCAACTCTTTCATCACTTACAGATGCAGCCATTCAAAATACCGCATTATTTTCCGGTACGCTGTACGCAGTCTACCGCAAGTTACTGGTAAATACCGCAAGTTACCGGTAAATACCGCTAGCAAAATAATAGTATCCGGAATTTCCGCAAGGTGGAGCTAATAAAGCTCAACCTCTCATGTTTGAGCTGTAGCCATCAAAGTCTTTAACGAAGATATTACTAATAGTATTAATAATAAATGACCTTGGACAAGCTGTAAACTCAAAGTATTGCCCTGGTCCACATTCTTTTTTTCATTGACCGTCTTTGTTAAAGTAACACCACAGCATTTCGCAATCACGCATTTTTTTCCCATCATGCAAAGTACAGTAATTTTTGCAAATCGATTCACCATGCCTTACACATGCTCATAAAAGAGATTGATTTAGGAACATAAACATATTACCGTATGCAAACTGTACTGTATACAGTATGTATATGTATATTTAATGTCTTAACTGTGCCCGTTTAAGTATTGAATATTTATATGGAATTTTACCACTGAAGGGAAATCTTAGTGCCTGAGCATAAAAAGAATAGGAGCATACTGCAACGCGTGTGAAGGCCATAAACGATATTAATTTTGGAACATAAACATACAGTATATGGCTGGTTTTGGTACTTTAAAGAAAACATACACGAAACATGGTTTCATTATGACCAGAATCGGTCTTGAGATATTTTTAACTTGATTTACAGTATTTGAGAGGTATGTCTTGACACCGATACTACCTAAGTACTGCTCACGTACTGTATATGTTTCTAGGTTTATATTATGCATTTCATACGGTCAAATTACTTTTGAGCAACTGATAAGAAGCGCGAAACGGTATGCCCAGGGCGTTTTAGTTTCGTTTTGTGCGGGGACTGCTTTAACTATATCGCCGTGGATTGATTAGAGATATCAAGTACATACAAGTCATTTTTTAAATGTTGTAGTTTGTCTTGTAAAAGTGTTACGAGAAAATCATCTGTCAACAATTACACAGGTTCTGTTTCCATATTGCGGATTTTGGTTACATAATATTATTTTCTAATTTCACGTTGTGAATATATGATTTGGGCAAACAGAGCCGCAAAGAAGTACATTATGGGTTGTTGTTTTTTTTTGCAGTTTTATCTAGAACAAGCGATGCTTAAACCTTTGTCTGATTCTTGTGAAACTATCCACACGACAGTTACCCACAGTAGGAGTTGACTTCACTGATGGGATGTTTCTAAAAATCCATCCTCTGTAAAACGTCTTCTCTAGTTGTCCTGCATATGTATTCGCTAATGAAGCTGTGTGTTCTGAGCCTGGATCTCTACATTTCTGTATGAACCAGCTTAGAGGGCTAAAGACAGCTTGTGTTTAAATTGAGTGTAAGGTAATTTATGCTTCTAAAGTCATGGTCAGCATTTATTATTGTACTGTGCTGTAAACTTGTTCTGTGCCTAGTCACATTATTTTATAGCGTTTTTATAGTGTTATCAAATCTGGTGGCGCTGTGTGTTAGTTTCCTGACTCCCATGTCACATGGTCTGTGATTGAATCCCATGGAACTACTGTACAGTATGACTTTATTTTTTAACAAACATTTCTTTGAAAAAATGAAACGTTTCCCTTGGTCAGAGATTAAATAAAACCTCACTCGCACCAAACAAATTTATATTTCTAAATATCACAACATAATCGAATTTAAGTCTTTTTAATAACAATGAATAGTCACCTATGCGTTACAAAATAAACATTTATATTGATTTGAATCGCGTTTTGATTTAAATCGTAAACGCGTGTTTAAATATATGTGTTTAAAGGCGATATACTGTATAAAAGCGCTGATTCTTATGGAGTGTGTTCCGCCGGGGATTCAAAAACTTTATTTTTTTTAATCGCGTATCTAAGGAAAATTGCAGTATAACTTTGTTCATGCACAAACAGTGGCATGTTACATTATAATTTGGGTGTCTCCTCTTGCCAGAAAGCTCTAAATTGCATTAAACTGCATTAAACTGCGACACTGATCATTCATCTCTAAATAAACTTTATTTTATATAGCGTTTTAGGCGAATAGGTAATTAGATTGCTCATAAACCTAATCGCTTTTTCTACATAAACACAGCGTGATTGCTCTCTGAAAATGCTTTTCCTTTATATTTAGGCTCAGAATTCAACTATAGATTGTATTATTATAAACTTTCTTGGAAAAATGTATTTTATGTAAACCATGTTTGCTATTAATTCATTTAGGGCTAAAATACGTTCATTGTCTTCCAATCGAGTCGAGTTGACATTGGAAGCTTGCCACACCCGGACTGTTAAACCAACGCATTAGCACGTCAAAGCCCATTGAGGGTATTGAGCCAGTATTGGCTTTAGTATTAGCCATACAGAACATTAAAGTGCCCCTTTTCCACTCAGCGGGTGCCTGAGCCGCTGTGTCCTATCTTCTGACAGTCGCCGTTGTGAATGTCTGTAGAGTGTATCTTATTTTTAGTGCTATATTTTTGTATTATATTCCCTATTAATCAAACTCTAAGAGTATGTATCGGCTTGTCCCCTCCTCCCGCCCCTCTCTGTGTACAGTGGAGCCTCCTGTCCAGCCAGCACATGTCCACAGACATTCACAACAGCGACATATCATAAAACGTTTGCACATATAGTTAAATTATTAGTTGTTTTTCAGGAAGTTAAAAAAAACACTTGAATTACTTATCCAGTCTCTCAAAATAAAGTTATTTTTCAAGCAATGCAACAAACGTCGGGCAATGTGTTTTTTTTAATCCAACATTGACAGCCACATCTTAAATCTTGTCAGTCAGGTCTTTTTTTCTCTATTTGAATTGTGGTTTACACATCGCACGACTTTAAAAGCTAGAAAGACAGGTTTCGATTCACATTAGCTGGCGAGCCTTGTTAACAAAAAAACTAATAATAATGTAACATGACACTGTTTGTTCATGAACAAAGTTATACTGAGATTTCCTTAGATACGCGATTAAAAAAAAAATAAAAAAAAATTTGAATCCCCGGCGGAACACATTCCATAAGAATCAGCGCCTTTACAGTATATATCGCCTTTAAAGGTGGCTTCTCAAAACGCTTTACAGGATAAAAACAACAAGAACAGCAACAACAACAATATTGTATTTCATTGCACTTTGAAAACCAAGTAATAACTTAACTATACGTGCAAACGTTTCATATGTTGCTGTTGTGAATGCCTGTGGAGTGTATCTTATTTGCCTTGAGTCCTGGTTATCCCTCTCCCCCTCCTCCCTCTCTCCCTCAATTCAATTCAAGGTGTTTTATTTGCATGACAGATGGGTACAATCAGTGTTGGTATGTATATTTTGATATTTACACCTGGCGCGGCACCGAGGGAGCGTCTGCATTTATAACTTAGTTTTTAAAATTAGTCAAGCAATATGAAGCATCTCCTTTTACTTTTAAGTCCCTTAAATACATTGAGCACAGCTTTCTCACCACTTAAGATTGCTTTTTGATACCATCCTTACACAAAGCAGAAACTTTCCGATGACTTACAGTACAAGTGGAAAGATTACAGATTTTAATCGTCTTTAATTTTGTTACGTTATACGTTTTAGGAACGTTTCATCTAAACAAACACCACAAAACGATTCTCGACACCTACAGTAGTTCACTGCTTTAAATACATCGAATTAAGAAAGTTATGTGTAGCACTTTAGATCTTTTTTTCTGAACCAGGGAAAATCTGATCATGTTTCTCTATAACAATAATAAAAAACTTTATTTTACATATCACCTTTAAAAGTGGTAGTACCTTTTTTAGCACTATATTTTTTGTATTATATTCCCTATTAATAAAACTCTAAGAGTATGTATCGGCTTGTCAGTCAGGTCTTTTTTCTCTATTTGAATTGTGGTTTACACATCGCACGACTTTAAAAGCTAGAAAGACAGGTTTCGATTCACATTAGCTGGCGAGCCTTGTTAACAAAAAAAAACAGACAATACCCATGGAGGGGGAGGTCAAGCCAGAGAGAGAGTTTTTTACCCTCTGTCTAAAAACCCAAATAACCCGGGGCAGAGACTCCGGGGGGATCATTGCGTGGTACAGAGCGGAGCTCAATCAATTCTTATGCAATGTGTTTTCTTTCTTCTTTTTTTCAGCATGGAATAAACCTGTTACTTGATTCATATGGATGTCCGGTTCCGCCGGGGATTCAAAACATTTTTTATTTTTTTTTAATCGGGTATCGAAGGGAATAGGCAGTATAACCCTGTTCATGCACAAACTGTGGCATGTTACATTGATTTGGGTGTCTCCTCTTGCCAGAAAGCTCTAAATTGCATTTTGAGCGCGGTTTTTGACTTTTTTTAAATTGCATTTTGGGCGCGGACAGCACATACAAGGGTTAATGAACTGCGCCAAGAAATTTAAAATAGTATTCTTTAGGTGTGAGGGTAGGAGTGGACCGCAGCAGGCATAATCAGCAAACCAGGGAAACAAAGAACAGGACAGGTGAGATGTGTATCCAGAAAGCGAGTGATCAGAAAAAGGAAATGGTGTCTTTCCCTGGCATTAGCTCATCGGTATGGTGTAAGTTTACCCTTACTCCATGCGACAGGAAAATAATTCGTGATCGGATCAACAAAATGCTTTGTAGAAGGAGGCGCTCTTTTCCTCTAGTCTAACAGTCTGTCCACAAACAAAACAGTCCTGTTAGACAAGAGGAACTGAAAAAAAACAATTTTGGCAATGGAAACCGGTGTGTGTGTGTCTCTCTCTGCTGGATGTCCCTCTCACTCTCTGCTGAATAAATAAAAGCATTTTATTAAAAACGCGTTTGCGTGGTATTTACTTTGGTCCCCTTTAACTGTTTTTCGATCTACTCTATTGCTTTGAGATGCCACTTTTAAAGGTGATATGTAAAATAAAGTTTTTTATTATTGTTATAGAGAAACATGATCAGATTTTCCCTGGTTCAGAAAAAAAGATCTAAAGTGCTACACATAACTTTCTTAATTCGATGTATTTAAAGCAGTGAACTACTGTAGGTGTAACATAACATTCAGAAATACAATCACGGATTTGACGAATAAAAACGATTACAATCTAATCCTTCCACGTTTGATCCCAAAATCCCAAGAAATATAAATCTTAACGGGTAGAAAGCTATGCTGAAAGTTTATTAAGATACTTAGAAGACAAAGATACTGTATCAATTTATGTTGCATTAGCCTGATTATGATTAAAAAACACATATAATTAAACACGCTTTTGCGATTTAAATCAGAACACGATTTAAATCAATATAAATGTTTATATTGTAACGCATACTGTCCAGCCTCCATTTCTCTATAAAAATTTACTCCATTGCACACACACACAATAGAAGCAGGAAGCAGAAGCAGGGACCGTTGTCAGAAGGGAAGAAGGTGACTATTCATTGTTATCAAAAATGACTTAGAATCGATCATGTTGTGATATTTTGAAATATAAAAGTCAATTGATTGTCCATAATATCGCTATTCTATTTTTTCGAAGAAATGTTTGTGAAAAGTCCAGCACCAGCTGGATTTGAACACACAACCCGTGAGTTAGCAAGCAGGCACATAGACCAGTAGGCTACAGGGGAAAACACAGGAAAAGAGAGGCGAAACAGCCCTACACAGCCCTGTCGCAGAACACGAATATAATCATAATGTTATTAAATTCTTTAGATACGCGATTCCATATTATATTAGCAGAAAAGCTTAAAACTACCACTTTTTCACACGCTATTTCACATGCTAGTTAAATACTTCGATGCTTGAAATGTTTAGGGAGAAATGGAATACTGGTGTGTATTTTTCCTTTAAAGTACCGATTCCTGGAATCTGACTGGCTGACACCCTTCTGAAGTGGTTCCATAAAATCTGGTATACGGAAAAGAAAGCATTGATAAAAAAAGCCTGGATTCTCATGTATCTCATACAAGTATCTTTTAATACAGTCTTTGCTGTGCTCTTGAGGATCCTTGTGATATTTTGAGCTCTAGTTGAATGATAAGTGTCGCATTTTAAATCATTTTCGTAGTTAGAAATTATGAAACGCCCTGTTAAAAGCAAGGGAGTTTTTATGCCCGTTGAAGTAAAACAAAATACCTGACAAAGTATGGCTTGGACAGATTCCAAGTGCTTGTACAAATGTGCTAAAGAAATTATACTTTGAGTATACAGCTTGTCCAAAGTCATTCATTATTAATACTATTAGTAATATCTTCGGTAAACGCTTTGATGCATAAATATTTCTGATAAAGGTAGGTTGTGTACTTTTGTCCAGCTGAGCAATCTTGCTTTCATAAAATATATACGCGATTCAATATTATATTCCCTTTTAATCAAATTCTAAAAGTATGCTTGTTGACTCCGGTATCTCTTTAGTTAAAGACTTCGATGCTTAAAATGTTTAGGGAGAAATGGAATACTGCTGTGTATTTTTTCTTTAAAGTACCAAGACCAGCCATATACTGTATGTTTATGTTCCAAAATTAATATCGTTTATGGCCTTCACACGCGTTACAGTATGCTCCTATTCTTTTTATGCTCAGCTGCTAAGATTTCCATTCAGTGGTAAAATTCAATATCTACAATGGGCACAGCAAAGACGTTCACTGTAAGTCTTTCTACGACAGACCAACGGACCACGAGTGCCCCTGTCGGTCAACCAATCACGTACTGCGGTGCCGCGCGTCATCTTGCGTCACAATGCACGACGCCACCTGCGGTACGTGTCTGTAACGCGCACTTTGAATGGCTGCATCTGTATGTAGGAAATAAAAAGAGCGGTTAGGTAGAACGTGTAGGGCGGCCCTCAGCAGAGTGGCGCAGTGGAAGCGTGCTGGGCCCATAACCCAGCGGTTGATGGATCGAAACCATCCTCTGCTACATGTGTCTTACGCATGGTTCATAAGCATGCCATCGGGTTAGCAAAGTGCATTAAAGTAGTGGGTATCTCCCTTTCTTTACGTTCCGTCCTGAGTTTCTCTCTCGTGTGTGTTTGTGCAAGCTTGACACTTAAGGGACTCTTTCATCTTCACCAATACGGAGATGACCAACTGTGTCTTCGGTTGTTCTGAGATCTTTGATAGTTTCTTCGAATGCTTCAAGTGAACCTCGAAATCGAAGCAGTTATGTTTATATTGATTTCTCGCATTAATCATTATTAACCAGGAACAGCCAGCACAGTCGGTCGCATTAGTAATTATGTCACGTCTCTACTTAGCAGAGCATTCAAAGACCCACTGGAAGCAGGAAAGCACTAAAACACTGCAAAACTGAACTCGGGAAAATCATACTGGGAGTTCTGAGCGATGTCTGCATCCAAGCCATCCAATACGGACTCTGAGACCTTGGAATATCAACACTATGATGCGCTACCTTTTCCCTGGAGCAAAACGATGGAATTAGAAGAATGCTTACCGCAGGATACAACTGTGCCGTTGTTATTTGGAGCACGGTTTTCACTTGCATGAAAACTACAGCAGAACGTAGAAGGATGATCACCGAGGAGTCCACGCGGGCATGCTGAGGAGATTGTAGGTCGTACATTTCAATGATTACTGACATTTGCACTGCTTGAGGTACAGTAATCAACAAAGAACAGGGTGTGCTACTCTCGAATCCGGTCACCACATGATGAAAAGCCAGGAAGTATACCTTGTCCAATTGACGTCAACAGGGACTCGTTAACCCCTTGCATCCCCAGCGCCCGGCTAGCTCAGTCGGTAGAGCATAAGACTCTTAATCTCAAGGTCGTGGGTTCGAGCCCCACGTTGGGCGGTGCCCGTCTCCTTATTAACAAAGTTTCGTGCTCATCCTTGACCCTCTTACACCTTGATGGTACCGAGCACTAAACTTTAATGCACAGGTGTGATGAAACTGAGATGAAAAGGGCTTATCTAGCTCTTTGCCCGAGAGGTAAATCAAAGGTTCCGCAGACAATCCGTTGGCTCCGGTCACTCGGACGCAGATAGGAGCGGCAGCCATCATAACTTGTATGAAAACTGATAAGAGCTCCTGTCTATTTACAGTTTCATTTACTCTAGCCTTTCCTTAAACACTGCGTGTACGAAGGCTAAGAAATTGCAGAGCTATTCTAATACAATAACTATTTGGAATCTTTTCGCCATAACAGTTTCACTGTGATTTTGCAGGTAACACGTACGTTGGGAAAACATTTTGAACGCGATCAATAACCGCACTGGAAAAATATGGGAAAGAAATGGTGAAAAGCGACTCTTCAACATGTGGAAATATCTTCCTGAGCGGAGTCCTTTTCTCAAAGCTCAACACTTTGCAAGAGTCACTTCTCCCAAGTGGCGCCTGCAGGTTTCTGTAATGTGCCTCCAAAGAGCCATGCGTTTGAGACAGGGCACGTTCCGATTTCATTGAACTAAGCTAGATGCACATTTTCTAATGCAGCCTTCATCAAAATAGACAGTTCATTTCTCGAAAGCTTCTCATGTAAAAAAAAGAAACAAAGAACGAGAACATATAGCTGACAATCTTCTGAAGCTGCAGATTTAGCTTTTGAGAAATGGACATTTTATGTACTTTATGCAGATGCTTTTCAAGCGCTGGTTTTAGAACGTCGCTGTGCTTCCAGCATCATTTTCAGCCTTCTAAACTGGCTATCGAGGTGCCGATCACTTTGTAAAGCGGTTGAGAGGCCGAAGCCTTTCAAACTGCTCTTGCCATTTCCTTCATTCAAAAGCGCTATTTTTTTTCTTTGTATGGAAAGCTTTTCAAGTCTTACATCGACACGCACCTTTCCTGAATGTTTCGCAAAGAAATCTAGTCTACCTTTAGGGAGCATGATGTTTAAATCAGAATAAGCCCTGGGTGGGCTCGAACCAGCAGCCGTTCAGTTAACAGCTGCACAGAAACACACACTGGTTGCTTTTCATCATTCACAAGTTTCTGGTTATGAGTAAAAAGGCCGGAATTTTTCTGCCAGCTTGCAGGATTTCCTCTGCGCCCACCCAGAGTAACCAAGAATTGTATTTCATCTTTCACAAGTTGTATGTTCAAGAAAGAAAATAAATACTTGTATTAAACTGAATCAAGCTGACAGAGTCTTTTTTCCACATTCGGAAGTTTTTCTTCAAGGAAAAACATCGCTGCCATTTTCTTGCCAGCCGGCGGTATTTCTTCTGCACCGACGATCCTGTTTTGTATTTCATATTTCGGAAGTTGTATGAATTTCTTGTCTTGAAAGTCGCTTTAAAGCTGTGCCTGTATATTAAACTGCAGGACCTGAGTTTTTGCTCTGTTTCCCATTGCATTCGTAAAGGCGTAAATCAAAGGCAATTCCTGCCTCTAACACTACTATAAATGGTATTCAAGTGTAGTGTGGAGTAGCTTCTAAAGTCAGCTCCATGAAGTTGTACCCCTACAGACAGCACAAACCATGAAACCCACCTCATTCGTTAGTGCTGCATTTGTGCCGGTTTGTGCTGCTTTCGTTTCCTAGATATAGCGCCTTGTTTTTTCGGGGTCGTGACGTCACTCAGCCTCCCTACAACATCGTAGGGGAACCGGACTGGTCTCATTCTTTAGTGCTACATTTGTGCCGGTTTGTGACGTTGAAAGTAACTTCCCAGCTTCTTGTGTTCCTTAGATATAACGTCTTCTTTTTCCAGGGGTGGTGTCACTCAGCCCCCATTCAACATCATAGGGGAACCAGACCGGTCTCAATCGTTAGTTCTGTGTTTGTGCCGGTTTGAAAGTAGCATTTGTGCTGCTTCCTGAGATATAGCGCCTTTTTTTTCCAGTGATCACGTGACCATGACTTTGACCTCCAGTGACCCCAGGTGCCGAGTTCAAGCGCTCTGTTACTGGCGCGAGTAACAGTTCTGCAACTTTATTCCTCTGTTTGACCTGGTGAAGGTACAGCGGTGGATTTTGCATTTAATATTGTAATGCATACGGCCACCATTACAGGTTGTTCTAACTGGCTTGACAGCGTGGTGGCATCATCACCCTTCCCTGTGAATAGCAGGGACCGCAGCCGTCAGGCTGACTGGAGATTTCCCCTTAGCTCAACTGGCTGGGTCCCTGTTGAGTGATGCCAGAGGCCTGGTTTTGAGTCCCTCATGGTGGGGGGCTGACCTGAGGTGGCAGAGGCTAGGGTGCATACCCAAATGAACCTGAGAGCTCTACATTGGTGTCAGAAGAGGGGAGGGATAGCCCTTCACTGAGGATGGTGAATTAAGCTGGGGAGAGTGTAACGCATACGGCCACCATTGCAGGCTGTTCGAGCCGGCTCACCAGCGTGGTGACGTCACCGCCCTTCCCTGTGAATAGCAGGGACCGCAGCCATCAGGCTGACAGGAGATTTCCCTTTAGCTCAACTGGCTGGGTCCCTGTTGAATGAAGCTGGAGGCCCGCGTTTGAGTCCCTTCAAACGCGTCAGTGGGGGGCCGACCTGAGGTGGCAGAGGCTAGGGCGCATACCCACGTGAACCTGACAGCACTACAATATCATTATCTTCTATGCGTTTGCATGAACAGGAAAATTAAATTTGTCTCCAATATCATACCCGAATCAGAAGAGTTGCGGGTGTAGCCTTAAAAATCGAACATTAGCAAACAATTGTATGTTCTTACAAAGAGGCTTTAATGAACATGTCTTAATACCTCGTAGCAGTGTCCTTTTTTAAAAATCTGAAGAAGTAAAAAGTTTCGCATTGTCTCCATCTTAAATAAACATAGACATCAAAGGACATGTGAAGATTCGACCTGTCGAGCCACGTATTTAAAAAGACTTGAATTTGCAACTTTCTGAACCATTGTTGCTCTTTTTTATGCAAAGCACATTTGCCAACATGAAAAGGACTTCAGGACGTTTTTTTTAAAGGGGCACTATGTACAAAGTTTACACGGTTCATGACACATCCGAGAAACAAATGCTACTTTCAACGGCACAAACATAGCATTAATCAATAAGGTAGGTTTCATCGTTTGTGCTGTCTGTAGGGCGACCAACTTCGCAGAGCTCCTAAAGTCTTGTACACATTTCTCCAATGTTGCTTCTGTAGCCATTGATGCTTTATGAAATGGCAACCACCACAGTTCAAGTTACGGACAGGAAGGTAAACAGGTTTCTCCGCCATTGGCTAGAAGTTCCACCTAGCTTTACTAGCCTCAGTTTCTACAACAGATCCTCAAAATTACAGATTCCTATTTCATCATAAGTTGAGGAGATCAAAGTTGCAAAGGTCAGACTTGAAGTAGCATTATGTGACTCGAAAGATGATAAGATTAGAAAAGCAAGAATACACAGTGCTGTGGAATCCGCAGAAAGCCAACTGAAGTATCAAAAAATTATTAGACAGCCAACTGTCGGCTGTCAAGGTCTGGGTTTTGCAAGTAATTTTAAAAGGAAAATCGAGGAGAGCAGCTTAATTCAAGAAGAGATAAGAAAGAAGGAAGAAGAGGTTCGCAGTTCAAAAGCGATACAGTTGGGAAAACAAGATGCATGGACAAGATGGGAAACAACAGATAGAAAGCTAACATGGAGTGACATTTGGAAACTTGAGCCTTTGCAGATTCAGTTTCTATTACACTCAGTTTATGATGTCTTACCCACTCCAAGTAATCTCCATAGATGGGGCCTAACTGAAAGCCCCTGCTGCACACACTGTGTGGAAGAATAGGCAACCTTGAACATGTGTTATCAGCCTGCAGTGTGGCACTAGGGCAAATCAGGTATCTGTGGTGCCACGATAAGGCACTAGCCTAGAATTTGGATAAATTTAGAAAAAGTATGAAACCTCAATCAGCACGATCCAACATTAGCTTTACCAAGGCTGGAGAAAAGAGCACAGCACTTGCTGAAGTTAGACCTGACAGCATCCTTCAAGGACACTTCAGCAGGAATTGGTCAATGGAGGTCGACTTACACAAGCGACTTGTATTTCCAGACATAGTCCAGATAAACTAGCGACCAGATGTAGTCGTCCTCCCAGAGAAAGGTTATATTCCTCATTGAACAGACAGTTCCTAGGGAAGAGAGGTGCCAGGAAGCTTTTAGAGGAAAAAAGCAAGGTACGCTGAGCTTTTGGATAACATTAGAAGCAAAGGGTGAAAAGTCTGGTCATTTCCAGTTGAGGTAGGATACCGTGGTTTTCCAGCCCAGTCACTTTGCAGGATGTTAGGAGAGCTGGGGATAAGCAACAAAGATAGAAAATCAGCAGTGCAATAGATGATAGAGACAGCAGAAAAAGCCTCATGATGGCTCTGGTACCGACAGGACGAACCATTATGGCCGCCACAGGCAAGCAGTGGTTGATCATCACTGCTGTCCCGCTATCCTGAAGAAGTAATGGGTTAAGGGACGAAACTTCTTGTGATGGATAGACCTAGCTGGTGATGCCAAGGCAGACTGTTTCATCTCGTCTGTATTTGATACATACAAGAATGCTTTTATTGAGGAAACATCCGTCAAACATGCCGCTGTCCTTCAGATCAGTGAACAAAGATGAATTCCATTGACTCCATCCTTCGGAGATGCCACCAACTTTTAATTCATTGATTCACAATGCTGGCTCCATCCAAGTAGCTGTCTGGCGTTGCCATCATCTATGTTATGGCGGAGAAACCTTTGAAAATTCCTAATGTATACGTCTTTCTACAGCTTCCATGTAGTAGCCTCCCACAATTTTTGGATTACTGCTGGTGGTAAATGCATTTAACCAAATAATATTTCTGAAAAACCCATCAATGCACCCACTTATACAAAGATCAAATGGCTTCAGTTTGTCATAAGAATCAAAATGCCAAATGTAGTTGGTCTTACGCCTCGCTTTTCTAAGATGAACTCCTCTTGAATCCAGGGCCTTCAATATTAAACAAATGTCTCCTTTCTTCACATGCAAACCATTTTCTTGACATTTTGCGTGCATCCATCGGTAGCCATGAAGCTGACTTGAACTTTGCAATTGGCGCTGAATAAACACGATAATCTCGTTGTAGTCCTTATGACGAAATAGACTCTTAGACTTCAAAATACATTTTAAATGCCTTTCGGTGATAATGTATCCATGATGACTGGCAAGAACAAGCGTTATGTCTTTGTGTTTGAGACCCAGCCGAAAGTATACTTCTATAAACTCAGCAATTTCCATTTTTCTAGAGTGCAACTGTGTAAGATAGAACTATTAGGCAGTATGTTCTATAAACTGGAAACAATATATGGTGCACACGCAAAAGTATCTGGTGCTCACCTGAAAGTATCTGGTGTGCATGCAATAGTATCAGGTGCGCACGTGATAGTATAAGGTGTGCACCAGATTGTTCCCCGAAAAAAATTACACCATGTCCCCTTAAGGACTCCGTACTATGCCACCCTGGTTTCTAATTATTTATTTTTAGCAGCTTCACGTTACAATTTTCCACATGCATTGTGACTGCTGCTTCTACTGCCTACTACTCCCTGATGAAATTGTTACACCGAGGACTTTTAACCCCCTGCTACTGCATTGATTCAGGATTTCCTTTTACATCTTGTTGCATCGTCACGGATTCATCGAACATGCTTCTAAGGTACACTTCACTGCAACTAAAACAGGAATAATTTCCAGGTAAAAGACACATTTGATTATTGCCATAATATTGGGATCTTACAACCGATGTGTTAGATCCATCACGGCACAGGACGCCCTTTCTTTCCTTCATCTACTTGCGGAGTGTCTATCCCTGCCTCTCGGCACAAGACTGTAAGTCCATCCCACACCGGCGCTGACCTAAAAAATCTACTCTCACTACTGCGCTTGGAATCCACTCCGCTTTTCCCAGGTTCCCCAACACTAGCCAGATCAGCTCTACTAAACACCCGCTCTGTGAACAATACGGCTGTTTTTATAAATGACTTTAATACAAATAAAAAAAACTGGACTTTCTGTGCTTAACCAAAACCCCGCACAGACAATACAATGGTCTCCTGTATAACCAACTAGTCCCTCCTGGGTATGGGTTGTTTGACCTCCTGTGTCTCTCAGGCAGAAGTGGGGGCATCATTGATATTTACAATCTTCTTTACAATTGAAGTCCTGTTACTGTACCTCTTCCCTCTTCTTTTGAGTGTCATTGCCACAGTTTATAGACCACCCAAACCTAATGAAGCCTTTTCAGGTGAGTTTACTGATTTACTTTCATTTTTATGCCTCTGATTTAAGAGGATCCTTATTCTTGGGGACTTTTATATACACGTTGACTCAAGGTCTTCCAGTTTGGCTAAGGATTTTCTAGCTCTGTTGGGATGCTTTGATCTAACTCAGTTTGTTCGTAGCCCTACACATAACAAAGGACACACCCTAGACTTAATCATTGCAAATGACTGTTCTGCTTCCCACTGCTCTTCCCTTGGTCTACGCCTCTCTGACCACTCAGCTATTCTTTTCAATCTGGAATTACCTGTTTCTAACGCTTCCCCCTCACGCTCTGTAAATTTCCGCATCTGGCGATCAATTGAACAGCCTAGGTTTGCAAATTCTGTCCTATCCTCCTCATCTTGTTTCTCAACCTCTGATACTCTAGGGGACAAAATACATTTGCTTAATAGCGGTCTTTTATCTATCCTTGACACATTTGCACCTATAAAAACTCGAACCATCTTCTTTCTCTCTGCCCCCTGGTACGCCAACCATCTGAGATCTACGAAGGCAGTCTCCTGCAAACGTGGGCAAATGTGGAGTCTTTCTGGCCTAAATGTACATTATCAGGCTTGGAGAGATTACTTGTCTGAATATAAGGTTACAACAGAGTCTGCTAAATCCACCTACTTCTCTCAATTACCATAACAACCCAAGGCATCTTTTTTCCACCATCAACAGTTTGCTAAAGCCAAACTGCCCCACCATATTACCTGCCTCATTGCAATTTTGCAACACATTCATAGATTTCTTTTGCTCCAAGATCAACAACATCTGGCATCACATTCTCTCCACAATGCATTTCATACCCACACCTCCTGCCGACTTGTCATACTTTTCTGGTTCCAATCTCTCCATCTTTTCTCTTCTTGACTTTTCATCCCTCAGTAAACTAGTTTCACACATGAAATCCACCACCTCTATATTAGATCCCATTCCCACCACTTTTTTTCAGTCCTGTTTCACTTCTCTCTGCCCCGTTGTCCTCAATATAATAAATGAATCCTTGAAAACTGGTGTTGTACCAATGGTCCTCAAAAGTGCTGCCATTACCCCCATGCCAAAAAAGCCTAACATGGCTCTGGAAAATTTAAACAATTTTCGCCCCATCTCCAACTTCCCCTTCTTGCAACAATTCTACAACGTGCTCTCACATTTCAATTACATAACCACCTCTTTGTAAATAACCTTTTCGGACCCCTCCAATCTAGTTTCCGTCAACTTCTGTCAGCGTCAGTACAGAAACTGATCTGATCAAAGTTACTAATGTTTTTCTAATAGCTTCTGATTCTGGTTCTCTCTCTTTCCCCATTCTTCTTGATCTCAGTGCTGCTTTCGACACTGTTAACTATGACATCTTACTTTCTCGTCTTGAGACTGGAGTTTCTGACACTGCTCTCAAATGGTTCAAGTCTTACCTCACTGATTGCTGTCACTTTGTCTCTCTTAATGGGTATAGGTCTGAAATTGATCTTGATAAGTCTGGTGTTCCTCAGGGCTCAATACTGGACCCCTTGCTTTTCAGCATTTACATGTTTCCACTTGGTCAGCTTTTAAGATCACATGGCCTCAGCTATCATTTCTATGCTGATGATACTCAAATATACATCCATACCAAATCTGACACTGATGTGGCTATCTCTGTTCTATCTAATTGTATCTCTAACATAAAATCTTGAATGACTCAAAATTTCCTTCATCTTAACTGTGACAAGACTGAAGTCATGCTTATTGGTACCCCCCATCAGCTTTGTAAAGCAATTCTGTAACCCTACACTGTATCTGTAGATGGTTCTGTACTTGAGCTTGGTCTAAATTGAAAAACCTTGGGGTGATATTCGATTCTGGCTTAACATCAGACTCACATGTGCAGCATATTGTCAAAACATCTTTTTTTCACATCAGAAATATCGCTAGACTACGCCCTATGTTATCACTAACTGTGGCTGAAAAGCTGATCAACACATTTGTGTTCTCCCGAATTGACTACTGTAATGCTCTACTCACTGGGGTATCTAAATCTACATTGAACAAACTGCAGTATGTCCAAACTTTGGCAGCCAGAATCCTGACCAGGTCTAGTGCAAGTGATCACATTACTCCTATCCTGGAGTCCTTGCACTGGCTTCCTGTCAAATTCCTTGTGGACTTTAAAATCCTCATGCTCACCTATAAGGCTCTGCATGGCATATCACCTCAGTATCTGTCTGAACTATTTTTGCCCTACTCCCCACCTCTCAACCTTCGCTCTTCTAATTCTAGTCTCAAATCTGTCCCCCAAGCCCGTCTACACTCTATGGGAGACAGGGCCTTCTGTTATGCCCCCAACCTCTGGAACCCTCTCCCCAAGGATATCAGAGAGTCACCTTTTCTAAACTCCTTCAAATCCAGACTCAAAACTTTCTTCTTTAGAAGAGCCTTTACTAACTGGATCCATTCTTTACCCCTCTGCTCCTACTATTCTATACTATATAGTACTATACCTACTGTACTGTACTATATAGTACCACCATCCATGGTCTCCTCTGTGTATTGTGATTGTGTATTATCTTGTGTATTGTTTTTATTTATTGTAATTGTCATTCTGTAAAGTGCTTTGAGAAGCCACCTTTAAAGGCACTATATAAAATAAAGTTTATTATTATGGTCCAGTGGCAATTCTTGATAAATTTGCCAGATATTTACAATCCGTTTGAAGTGATATGGAAATGGCATGACTTTGTTGGACTCTTATTGTAATGGTATGATCCATTCATACTGATGTGGGAATAGCATGACTCTTTTGTACTGTTGTGATAATGGTATGATCCACTTTAACTGATTTGTTAATGGTACAACCCAGTTGTACGTTTGTAATAATGTAATCATCTATTTGTACTAATGTGGTAATAGTATGACCCTTTTGTACTGCAGTGATAATGGTACCATCTATTTGTACTGATGAGGTAACGGTATGATCCATTTGTACTGCTTATGGCAGGGATGGGAGTCAACTGATAAGAGATTCCAAGTGCAAGACAGAGACTCCCTAACTAAGGAAAGATAAGACTGGCTATTCAAAGTGTTCAAGGTCTAGGGAATGTCCAAACACAGGTGACCTCCCCCCATTACCATGATAAAAATTTGCGTCAGAAATGGCTGAAGTTTGCTATATAAACTGGAGTTTTGTACCTATATTTCCAAACAATTCTTTGATTTTATTGTTCCTTGCATGCAATAAACTCAGTTGTTTAAACTTCATCTTGGGGTCCAGAACTTATTTGTCTGTTACAACAATCCATTTGAACTGATGTGGAAATGATATGATCCATTTCTACTGAAGTTATAATACCCAGTTGTACTTCTGTGATAATGGCATGTTCCATTTGTACCTGTGTGTTAATGGAATGACCTAGTTGTACTGCTGTGATGGTATGATCCATTTGTAGTAATGTGGTGATGGTATGACCCAATTATATTGCTATGATAAAGGTGTGATCCATTTGAACTGTTGTTGTAATGGTATGATCCATTTGTACTGTACTAGTACTGGTATGATCCATTTGAATTGACGTGGTAATGGTATGACCCAGTTGCACTGCTGTGATGATGATATGATGCATGTGAACTGATGAGGTAATGATATGATCCATTTGTTCTGAAGTGGTAATAGTATGATCCATTTATTCTAATTTGGTAATGGAATGACCTAGTTGTACTGCTGTGATAATGCTGAAAAGAGAAGAAAGAAAACAATGTTTTGGGTGTGGATGTAAGAAAGATAGGGCAGTCAGCAAAGATAATATAGCGTGGGAATAAAAAGCCAGGACAGAGGAGGTGTGGGAGCAGGGGAGAGGCAGAGTGGCCAATCAAGTGGTGCAAGGTTGAGAGAGGTGAAGAGTGGTGTGAAACAAAACCTACAAATGAATAGAGAGAATTAGAAGAAAACAAGTCTGTCGTTGAGAGAAGGGGGAAGGTGTGAACCAAGTTTTTAATGTCTTTCTGCTATAGGAATTAGGAAACCCTACTTTGAGAACGCAGATGGAGAGATCAGTGTGATCAGGGCCATCAGAGGTGAAATGAGAAACTATGGGTTTGGAGAAATTTTTAATCTTCACAGCCCTAACATATTCTCTGAAGCTGTCTCTGGTCTCCTTCCTGTTTCCCCAATGTAGATGGCTGGGTATTTACTGCAAGAGATACAGTAAATAAGATTGCTGGAGGTACAAGATGTCATCAGAGTGATCTGGAATTGTCCTGAGAGGCCTTGAATGAGTGTGGTGTTAGATATCTACTTGCAGGTGATACAGCGAGCTCTGTTACAGGGGATGGATGGTGTGGTATGGATGATTGCTGAGGGCAGTAAAGGGAGCTGTGAACAAGAAGGTAACGCAGATCAGGTGGTCTTTGCTGACTGCCCTATCTTTCTTACACCTGAAGAAAGCTCCACGGTCGAAACGTTGTATAGTAATGTGGTGTTGTAACAGAAAGAATAAGGTTCTTGATCCCGAGATGAAGTAAAACAGATGAGTTTATTGCATGCAAGGAACAATAAAGCCGAAGTCTTGTTTCCCGCAAGAAACAACAAAACCGAAGTATTGTTCGATGTGCCGGTACAAACTTTTAGGTTATATAGTCCTTGCTTGCTGCTTCAGACGTCATTCGATGTTAGGGTAAGAGGGGGGGGGTCATGGTATTTGGCCAAATGGTCAGTTTAAGATTATGCCCCCAGGGGGTTCCTTGCTCGCATCTGGAATCCTTATCAGTTAACCCCCTTTCCTGCCATAAACCCCTGTTGCTTAGAAGTCTAATTTTCAGGCAGAACTGACTTAAGTTATTAACCCTTTTAACATCTTGTCTCTTACTTCATTCCCCCCTTATAAAATATGGCATACGTCAGGACTGCCTATTTTTACACATACAATGTCAGGGCAGATCTTTCCTTTTTAGATGTACGGGCATGCATTACCATGACATTGTGCGTTCCACGGTTACAACAAGATGTTATTGATGTTTTTGTACAAGTGATAGTTACAATTATACACATAAAACAATCCTAATCCTACAAACACATAAAGTCCTACCCCAGGACCCAAACGCAGACCTCAGTCATGTGGAGATCTATCGTCAGGATCTTGGAACAGCACTATTGACCCAACTCCGATTATAATTTTTTTTTTGGCTGAATAGATATGCCAACACCCGGAATGTATTGATGCCATATTCCCAGTAATGCTCCTCAGGCCTAACAAGCACACTGTTGGTCTTAGGAAGCATCAGACACAGAAACGGTAACAACATCCTTCTTTCTGTTCAGTCTCTGGTGCCGTGGGTCAGTGAAAGTGCGATGCGCGGATCCAGCGATCTCATCCTGTCACTCAGATGGCACAGTCAGTAGTTGGTGGCACTTGATATGGTCCCTCCCAGCAGGATTGCAGCATCTGGCAGGGTATCTCTTCTTCACCTACACCCACTCGCCAGGCATCCGGTCGTGTCTCCCCTCTACTGGAGGTCCCCAAGCGTCCGGCACCTGTTCACGAGCCCTGTGCACCGCTTCAGTTAACAAACCTACAACACTTTAATAGAGAGTTAGTAAATTCATCAGTGCGTTAGCCACACTTGGCCTCCAGGGAGTTTCTTTGGCTGCCCGTGATGATCTCAAATGGGCTCAGTCTCACAGTTCCGTTTGCTCCAGCCCGCAAACCGCACAGGGCATCTACCCACAGTGTTCCTTCAGTTGATATTTCCTTAGTTGGTCTTTCAGACTGTGGGTGATGGGGGCAATGTGACTTCCAACTTACCCCTAGTGAGGCAATTACAGCCTGACACACCTTCCCAGTGTAGTATGCCCCTAGATCAGTATCCAAGGGGCAGGGCAGTCCGTACCACGGGATCATCTTTGTCATACACTTGGGTATGTGCCAGCCCACATCCCATCATCATACAACCCCTTTACACATTTGTTCTAACCACTATTAAACATCTATTGAAGGCCTCAACCTGAATTCTCCCTTTTCCCCAATAGAGGTTTCACAGGGGTCTCAGACTCCCGCTCTCCCAGTGCCGCTCGTCTGGCATCTGCATCTGCATGGTTGTTACCTTGAGTTACTGGAATTCTTTATTTATTGTGTTATTTACACCTTACTCAAGCTGCTTCTGTCGGCAGCTGTAAAACTACAAATCAGTTCAGAGACAAGACCAGTATTCTTAACTGGAGTCCCTGCCGTTGTGAGAGAATCCTATTTCTCCATAGCCATCCAGAATTGTGGCCTACATGCAACAAATACATACATTATATACATATACAGTAACCCTTTAACATCTTTCTTTTTACAATCTTCCATCACTGCTCTTAACTGGCTTGCTGCGCTGAGGCAGTGGAGGGGCATTTTTCCGATTGTTAGCACCTCGAATTCTGTTGTAACGGCTCAGCCTGATCTCTGTTCTCCCTCATGCATCAGAGAGGACCCATCAGTAAACAGTATTATATTTTCTTAAATTTTCACGGTCCCCCACCTTTTGGCTACAGCATCTAATGGTATAATAGTGCCTACCCCCATGCTCCTGCGTCAGCACAGCTGCCCAGAACCCTTTTTCCACACTTACATACAAAGAATGGTTGATCCATCTGAGGAAACCCCAGTCTCAGCACCTGTAAGAGAGCTTGTTTCAAATTATTACAGGCGGCTTTTGCTGCTGGAACCAAGGCAATCTTGTCCTTGTACTGCACTCCCCCCTTAAGCAGATCTGTTAAGAGTTGTGCACCCCGTAAAAACATTGCACCCAAGCCCTGTTAAAATTTCACAATGCTAGACACAAAAGGGCCTTATCATAACTGCTTCTATTAGACACTCTAAAGCTGAAGCAACTCAGACTTGTGGGTTTCCTCATCAGGGGAAGCACTCAGAATACCATCAACATACTGAGTGATCACAGTCAGTTGAAGCCACGTGATACCCTGTTCTGGATAGTCATTCTTTGTAATGCATAATATTCCAACCCAATAGATCTGGGATAAAACCACCCACATTCGTGTGATAAGTGCACGTGAATGTTAAAATCTGGTACTCAGCAAGTAAAACTTGCTACCCCAATACTCCTGTGGCTTCCTGCCGTCTCCCCATATACATTACTCTATAGCACACTGTTGAACAGAGGAGTGAAACAAGCATGACAGTAGTGCTCCAGTATCCCCTAACAGAGAAACCAACACCCCATTTACAGTACATTTTTATCCACTGGACTGGGACAGACTTAGGGAGGCTACAAGGGATTTACAGGATCTAATCGTTAGGTAAACAGATCTTCTCACAAGACTGTTTATTCTCCCCAGTCTCAATTCTAAACCTACAGCGTTTCAGCATGTCTGGTTTCGAAACATTCGAATAAATCCAAATTGTTTCCACTATTGCAACTAATTGTATAAAAATACAAAAACTGTTTATCTAACTACTTTTACGTCCACCTGTACTGTACTTATACGTTTCAGACGCTCTTATATTTTCCAATCTCCTTAAGTTGATTTTCGTCAAGTCTCTTTAGTTACGTCTCTAGCCAGTCCCGCTGGCTAAACACACTCACACCGTCATTTAGTATACCAAAACTCACAGTTACACACATACATGCCGGCACACAAATTCATAAAACACACATACACATCGAGAATATATTTTTCTCTTCGTACTACAATGTGTTGTATTCTTGTTTCACTTCTACATGAATCCTTTTAATTCCTGAAGCGCACTCCAGGTTCGCTGCGTTCCTAATTTCGGGTGCGGTACTTTACCCCACCGGTCAATATCTTCTGGTTTTGGATTTGATAGTATGGGGGAATCGGGGAAGGTAGGTGCGAGTGCAGACCCCCTTGACGGGGTGCGAGACAGTTAGAGTGACGCTGTCATCACCAGCGCCAGCCCCCGCTACATCAGGCCCTCTGTTTAAGAAGGGAGTTCCTGTTCCGTCTCTATCACACTCGTACCAGGTGTCATCCCACTCAGACCCCCCGTCTCCATATGGTCATTGTGGGAATTGATCCCAATTATTTTCATTTCCTGCCTGTCTGTTCCCCTATGGGAGAGCAGGATATAACACATTAACTAGTGCAGTGCGACCAGGAACTAATTCTTCTTTTAGTTTCCGATTCTCCTGCACTGCCTCTTTTCGCTTTTGTTTATACTCTTTCGTAGCGGGTAAAGTATCTTTTCTTCCGGGTTTTTGTTTTCCCCGTAAACACACTTTTAAGAAGTCACATCCCAATTTCTTTCTTTTTTTTTCATGTATCTGCCACCACTGGTGCCGGCCGTGCACCAGGGTGGGAGCTACATGCTTGTGCTTTTGCCAATCAATACACATATGCTTTCTTTACAGGCGTCTTCGCCCCAAACTCCTTCTGACAAACTCAGCTTTTCCCATATTTTTCTCCTTCTTTTCCGTCAACTTACGCTTTTCCGATATATAAACGGACCCTTCCACCACTTTCTCAAACCATCAGTTAGCACACATGTTCGGTCTCTTTTACTTTTGTCGTGTGTGAGGTAACAGCTCATTCAGTAGGGGGATGTTTTCACTTGGAAAAATCTGTGCATTACTGCACTCATTCAGCTAAGGGCGTCTGTTACCTCCAGATCTAAATGCCTCTCCGAGACTTTAGAGAGGACTTACACCGCACTGTTCACAGGTAAGAAACGAGACCTCGAAAACCCCCTTTCTTGATCAGTAATTCACCATTCCCAGAACGCCAGCATCGCTGCTTTTGCCCCGGGGTGGACTTACGCACTGAGCTCAATCAGGGCGATTCTCGGGTCTCAACGTCCTTTAAATCCTGCTACTTAATGCTTTGCTCTTTTATTATGAGGTGTGTTTATGTTAGTGTCGTGCGTGTGTATATGTATTTCACAAACAAGGAAAACACCAAAAACATACATACATATATATATCACTTCTACTCCTGTTTCCTTTAAAACAAAAAACCACTCCACGCCAATCCGTGCACGATCAAGGCGTAGCTAATCTCAGGACCCCGGGCGCAATTAAGGCCCACACCAATCCTGGATTATACGTGCATTTAATGCACCACTCAGCTCCAGAACCCCGGGCGCAATTAAGGCCCACACCGATCCCGAGCCACAGAACTCCGGGCGCAATTAAGGCCCACACCAGTCCTGAACTACGTGCATTTAATGCACCACTTGCTCTAGAACCCCGGGCGCAATTAAGGCCCACACCGATTCCGAGCCTCAGAACTCCGGGCGCAATTAAGGCCCAAACCAGTTCTGACCTTCAGAACTCCGGGCGCAATTAAGGCCCACACCAGTCCTGAACTTCACGGTAAGGGTCCAAAACCCGTTCAAAACTCCACGCGCAATTAAGGCATATACCAGCTTCGAACGCCTGTACACAATACCGCGGAACCCCTGCCAGACCAAATTCTGGGCTTACAGCAAACAACCCATTACATACACCGGTGTCTTCCCCGGGCCAGAGGAATTCAGAAACTCACGTTTACTCCGTCATCTCGGGCGATTCTCGCAGGGAGCAGAGATTTCCCAATCGGTCAGAGAGAGTCGGGACTTTTAAATAAAAGAGGAGTCCTTACCTCTTAGTTATGTGCGCGCTGACCGTCTCTCCTGCCGATGGGAAGTTCTGCGCCTTCTGGAGCATCCGCCGACTACGCCAAATTTGTTGTAACAGAAAGAATA
The DNA here is from genome assembly GCF_055471065.1 of Atractosteus spatula. Taxonomy (NCBI): domain Eukaryota; kingdom Metazoa; phylum Chordata; class Actinopteri; order Semionotiformes; family Lepisosteidae; genus Atractosteus; species Atractosteus spatula. The sequence goes on along the minus strand of NC_142730.1, from coordinate 14,132,510 downwards.
AGGTTCTTGATCCCGAGATGAAGTAAAACAGATGAGTTTATTGCATGCAAGAAACAACAAAACCGAAGTATTGTTCGATGTGCCGGTACAAACTTTTAGGTTATATAGTCCTTGCTTGCTGCTTCAGACGTCATTCGATGTTAGGGTAAGAGGGGGGGGGGGGGGTCATGGTATTTTGCCAAATGGTCAGTTTAAGATTATGCCCCCAGGGGGTTCCTTGCTCGCATCTGGAATCCTTATCAGTTAACCCCCTTTCCTGCCATAAACCCCTGTTGCTTAGAAGTCTAATTTTCAGGCAGAACTGACTTAAGTTATTAACCCTTTTAACATCTTGTCTCTTACTTCAGTGGTAATGGGTAAGTTGACATTTGTCTGTGAGAGAGAGAGACATTGAGGCAGTACTAGTGTGCGTGAAGAATATAGAGCTAATATTTGGCTTGGGCCTAAAGGCTGTACTGATGTTTTGGATCTGACACCACACTGGGGTAAGGAGAGACAAAGGCAGTGATGATGGGCATGGATGGTTTGGCGCCAGCACTTATCTGGAATGGAGTTTGTAATTCTGCACATAAAGGATTTGGATTTGGAATTCACACTTCCAGCTGTTCCAACTCAGTGTCATACACAACCTGCTCACACAAAGTACTGCCTTTGTATTTCATTCCCCCCTGACAGTGTGAGCTCCAAACCTTTCATTTAAATCACTATTATGTTTCTGTCTCTCTGTCCCTAAGAGCAGTCTGAGCTTCAAATCCATCCTGCCCATTGTTACTGCCACTCTGTTTTATTTCTCTCAAACCTAGTGTCAGCTCAAAACCCTTGATTTCCGTGAGTTCTGCCTGTGTGTATCTCCCTAAGACAAATGTCAGCTCTATATCTTTCATATACCTTTACATTGTTACTACTCAAATGTCTCTCGCTGTTACCCAGCCCAACTTTAAACCCTTCATTTCTATAAGTAATCTTTCATTAGTAATGCTTCTAAAGAGGTCTTCTCTCCCCCAAACAATAGTGAGCTCAAATAATTCATACCTATCAGTATAACCTCTGTCTCTTTCCCTCAGACCAGAGTGAGTTCAAAACCTTTCCTTCCCCTCAGTATTTCCTCTGCGTCTCTCTCCCCTGTAGCAGTGTGAGCTCTAACCACTACATTTCCATGAGTTCTGTCTGTGTCTCTCTCTCCCAAAGCCAAATGCACCATTAATAGTACTTCCTCACATTTTCTCTCTGCACAGAACCAGCTTCAAAATCTCCATTTCCATTAGTATGGCTCTGATGTCTTATTCTCTCCCCTAAACCAGATTGAGCAAAACCATTAATGCTCATCTTTACTGCCTTTGAGTCTCTCACTCTCTCTCGCTCCCAGTCCAGTGTCAGCTCCAAACCCTTCATTTCATTCTTTACAACCACTGTTATTCAATCTCTCCCAGTTGCTCTTAACTCCAAACCCTACATATTCATAAGTACTCTGTGTTTGTCTGCGTCTCAGCCCAAAGTCAGTTGTAAGTCTTTCTCTACTGCCTCTCTCTGTCTCCCCACATTTGCATTAGTACTGACGTCTGTGTCTTTGTCATACAATTACCACAACAGTACAACTGGATCATACCATTGCTACATTAGTATGAATGGATCATACCATTGCCACTTCATTTCAAATTGATCATACCATTATCGTAGCAGTACAACTATTTCATGTAATTACCAGATTACTACAAATTTATCTTATCATTATCACAGCAGTACAAAACAGTCAAACTACTACCAAACTAGTATGACTGAATCATACCTTTATCACTTTAGTACTAATGATTCATACCATTACAACTTAAGTTCAAATGGATCATACCACTATGACAGCAGTACAACTGGGTGATTACCATTACCAGATTAGTATAAGTGGATTATACCATTTCCAAATCAATTCAAATGGACCCACATTAGTTTGAATGGATCATACCATAACTACTTAATTTCAAATGAATCAAACCATTTTTACAGCAGTACAACAGGGTCATACCATTACCACTGTAATGTTTCATAGCCGTTCAGGGACGCCAAATATGTAATCATAGTGGCTCTCTGAAGGCACCAGTTCTGTAGGGTTTGGGCATTTACTGAGACAATTATCAATTGTAGCAGTAAATCACAAAGTTGATTCTTTTGATGGCTTTAGAATCCAACCATGCGACATAACTCAAACAACGCACACACACAGGTACTAATACACGAGGATACATTTATTAATACATAGAATATGCATATAAACCTAACAGATCTTATCGAGAGGGTTATCAGAATACAAAAGATATATATTCAATAAGTTACGAAGAGTTACACATATCAAGAGGACATACGTTCAGTATATCATTCATTAAGACCGTTTCATAAATGAACTTGGTTATAACTTCTACATTAGATACTCAAAACAAGTACATAACTCTTAGGAATTAAATTGATATCAACTGGTTGGGATAGCAATTGAATTCTCGAGCTGTAATGCATTGAAGTTGAATACTCATCCAATCTTTGGGGATTCAGATCTCCTGCGGGCACAAAGAAACAGTTGCAGGCTGTTGCTGTCCAATCCGCGCTCTCTGGCTCCGTGCCAGGCTGTGCTGTGCGGCTTGCGACGGTGCGCTGCTGATGCTCACTGACCGGCTAGTTAGTGTTGGTTTTAACTAGCAAAGTTTGTGCACGGGAGAAAAGATGACTGTGGGTCCCAGCAAGTCAGGAAGAGGACCGGTTCGTTCCTGATGAAGAGCTAGTTCTGAATAGTGATTCAGCTGTCCACAGTTCTGACCTGTTCACGAGGCCTGCTGCTGGTTACTCTCTGGCAACCTCCACTCTAGACTCTTAGAACAAAGGAAAGTTCTGGCACTCGGACACACTGGCCGTTCCGTGGTTGTCCGGGCTGAGTCTCGGGATGGTCAGGAGGCGCGCTGCGAGAATGTCCTGCCCTTGGGAGCCTTCTGCTCCTGGGCCGTCCTGCCCTGGAATTCTCCTTTGAATTCCCTTTAGAACAGTCCACAGAATTCTCCCTGAATCTTACTGAATCTCTCAGGCTCTCATTGAATCTGAATCTCCAGGCCTGTGTTGCCTGTTTTTACCTGAAGGAACTTCAGCTTGTTGATTGGCTGAAAGTTCCATGGGCATCAGAGTCCCACGTGGGTTACTCGGCCCTACCAGTCCCTGATTGGTTGATCAAGGTGAGATATGAGTCACTTACTGCTGACACTTAGGAATGCAGTCCAGATGTCCATTCGGCACTCCCTAGACTGATAGGCGCCAATGGATGACCATTGATCATGATAGCCAGGCTTAGCTAAGTGCATCCCCCTTTGGGAGCTGTCCTAGGACCTTAAATCACCCTGCACTAATGGTCTCTCTGTGGCTGCACCACAGAGATGAACAGAGAAATGGGGCCTCATTTGGGAAGCTCAGAAACACTTAATTCTGCCTTATTATTAAGCCTCGCCGCTACACCACATTAATAATAATTGCTTACACTTACATAGCACTTTTCTGGACACTCCACTCAAAGCGCTTTACAGGTAATGGTGACTCCCCTCCACCCCCACCAATGTGCAGCATCCACCTGGATGATGCAACAGCAGCCATAGTGCGCCAGAACGCTCACCACACAGCAGCTATCAGTGGGGAGGAGAGCAGAGTAATGAAGCCAGTTCATAGATGGGGATTATTAGGAGGCCATGATTGGTAAGGGCCAATGGGAAATGTGGCCAGGACACCAGGGTTACACCCCTACTCTTTTCAAGAAATGCCCTGGGATCTTTAATGACCACAGAAAGTCAGGACCTCGGTTTTACAACTCATCCAAAGGACGGCGCCTGTTTACAGTATAGTGTCCCCGTCACTATACTGGGGCATTAGGACCCACATGGACCGCAGGGTGAGCACCCCCTGCTGGCCCCACTAACACATCTTCCATTAGCAACTTTAGTTTTTCCCAGGAGGTCTCCCATCCAGGTACTGACCAGGCTCACACCTGCTTAGCTTTAGTGGGTTGCCAGTTGTGAGTTGCAGGGTGATATGGCTGCTGACTTTAGACATTACTCCATTACTACGGATCATACCATTATCACAGCAGTATGACTAGGTCAGAACATTATCAAAGCATTACATATCACTAGCAAAATATTATGACTGGATCATACCATTACCACTTACATACAAAATGATCATACCATTATCAAAGCAGTACAATTATGTCATACCATTACCAAAATATAATGACTGGATCACACCTTCCACACACTTCAGGAGTACTTCACACGTTTCCGGGTGCAGCAGAGCACAAACACATGACAGCACAGCAAGGCCAGATCACTGCAGCTCTGACTGTACCTGATTGCTGGGTTTGTGAAGGGATGCCACAAAAGACATTAGGACATACTCCTTCAGCGTCTTCAGTCTGAAAAAACACACAACCCTTTGAGTGCAGCCCTGATCCAAGCAGGTTGACCAGACACAGCAGATGCAAGAGGACTAAAAAGTGACTTGAATCGGGGTTCATCTCATGGCTACAGAGTACTACAGTCTCACGCCCTATCAACTCTGATTAATAATACTCCACCGTTCCCTAAGTAAAACAGATGCTCCTGTTAGGAAGGATGAGTTTCCCTTTCAAGAAAAGATAGTCAAAGCCTCATTAGAAATGGAAGTGGCTCAGTACCTTCACCCACACGTTGAGCAAGGATGGTCAGGCTGCCTAGCTGGCTCTGCTCCTCCAGATTGTCCAGCTTGGACATGGAGAATTCCAGCACCCTCCCTGGAAACTCCCCAGCTACAAAAAAGCAACAAAGCAGAATGAAAATCATGTCACTCAGGAAAGCACACACTCTCCCCATCCACCTGCACCTAGAACTTAAAGTCTCTTCCTACAAATAATCTTCATCTTCTCATCTGTACAACCAACTCAGAGGACACACATCAAAAAGGAGAACATTTAATCAGCTGGTGATGTGTAAATCTGGAAATACCATCTATTTTGTGATATAAATTGCAGGTTTTACACGTTTCCACCTTGATGAATAAATTGGGAATTTCTCTCATGGAGATAATGCTCTCACATCAAGCTGTCTTCGTCCCGTACTGTGACACATGAAAAAATCATCTTTCTATGTCTGACACATAAAAACAAAGCCCTTAGCCCTCACCTAAGATGCAGAATGTCTGCACTAAGGATGCGCTCCTCTCTTCCTCTGGTTTCCCAGGACATTTGAAAGAAGCACAAACCTGAGAGAGATGAAGACCTGTCTGTGAGGATTTCCAAAGCACATTTACTATACTGAGGGATCAAACGTTTATTTCCCTTATTTCACTAGTTTGCTTTTACTGTTTAAATAATCTACCAACATCATTTACTAACTATTCTGCTAGAATAATGGAAAATTACTAACTGCAACTAAAATGTGAGCTGGCTATGCGCCTGGAACATGGAGGCAGAGCCAGCTTTGGGCAGCCTGACCAGAACTGAGAGTGCCTGATATCTACTTAAGCCGTGATTAACAAAATCTATAAGCACATACAGTAATGTCTGCTTAAACAGTTTATCACGTACCAAAGCTAGCAGCCTTGGCTTTACACCATATATGGCATGGACTTGTACTGAAACTGTTCTGGATGGGTTTTCTGTTTGTGATTTTGCATAAAAAGTGTCCTTTTGTATGAATGAGCAAAGTCAGTGCTTCATCGGCTTTGGCTCCCATATGCATAAATAATAAAGGAAATGCCTGCTTCATACACACATGGATCATGCCTCCTTTTGTTGGACACAAAAGTTTTGGCACTGCGAGCAGGGTACCCCTGACTTAAGGGACCCCAGTGGACGGTGGAGAGAAAAATATAGGTGCCACTTATGAAGAGGTAACGACTCCTTTTTTATAAAAGTCCCTTCTTCTCTCCATATCGTACTGCGGGGATTCCCTGAAGTAGAAGTGGGTACAAAAAAAGTTGAGGTTTGTATATAAGTGTAGCGGCGAGGCTTAATAATAAGGCAGAATTAAGTGTTTCTGAGCTTCCCAAATGAGGCCCCATTTCTCTGTTCATCTCTGTGGTGCAGCCACAGAGAGACCATTAGTGCAGGGTGATTTAAGGTTTCCTAGGACAGCTCCCAAAGGGGGATGCACTTAGCTAAGTCTGGCTATCATGATCAATGGTCATCCATTGGCGCCTATCAGTCTAGGGAGTGCCGAATGGACATCTGGACTGCATTACTAAGTGTCAGGACTAAGTGACTCATATCTCACCTTGATCAACCAATCAGGGACTGGTAGGGCTGAGTAACCCACGTGGGACTCTGATGCCCATGGAACTTTCAGCCGATGAATGAGCTGAAGTTCCTCCAGGTAAAAACAGGCAACACAGAGATTCAGATTCGGGAGATTCAGTAAGATTCTGGAGAGGATTCTGTGGACTGTTCTAAAGGGAATTCAAAGGAGAATTCCAGGGCAGGACGGCCCAGGAGCAGAAGGCTCCCAAGGGCAGGACATTCTCGCAGCGCGCCTCCTGACCATCCCGAGACTCAGCCCGGACAACCACGGAACGGCCAGTGTGTCCGAGTGCCAGAACTTTCCTTTGTTCTAAGAGTCTAGAGTGGAGGTTGCCAGAGAGTAACCAGCAGCAGGCCTCGTGAACAGGTCAGAACTGTGGACAGCTGAATCACTATTCAGAACTAGCTCTTCATCAGGAACGAACCAGTCCTCTTCCTGACTTGCTGGGACCCACAGTCATCTTTTCTCCTGTGCGCAAACTTTGCTAGTTAAAGCCAACACTAACTAGCTGGTCAGTGAGCATCAGCAGCGCACCGTCGCAAGCCGCACAGCACAGCCTGGCACACAGCCAGAGAGCGCGGATTGGACAGCAACAGCCTGCAACTGTTTCTTTGTGCCCGCAGGAGATCTGAATCCCCAGAGATTGGATGAGTATTCAACTTCAATGCATTACAGCTCGAGAATTCAATTGTTATCCCAACAAGTTGATATCAATTTAATTCCTAAGAGTTATGTACTTGTTTTGAGTATCTAATGTAGAAGTTATAACCAAGTTCATTTACGAAACGGTCTTAATGAATGATATACTGAACGTATGTCCTCTTGATATGTGTAACACTTCGTAACTGATTGAATATATACCTTTTGTATTCTGATAACCCTCTCGATAAGATCTGTTAGGTTTATATGCATATTCTATGTATTAATAAATGTATCCTCGTGTATTAGTACCTGTGTGTGTGCGTTGTTTGAGTTATATCGCATGGTTGGATTCTAAAGCCATCAAAAGAATCAACTTTGTGATTTACTGCTACAATTGAAAATTGTCTCAGTAAATGCCCAAACCCTACAGAACTGGTGCCTTCAGAGAGCCACTATGATTACATATTTGGCGTCCCTGAACGGCTATGAAACATTACATAAGTATGTAACAAAGGGTTTGTTGTAGTTGTTGCTTTTGTGAGGAAATCCGGATGGGCAAGCAGCGGGGGTAGGGGTAGAGGTAGAGGAACTGCTGAAGGTATAACATTCTGCCCACCATTGGCGTTGCGGTAAGACCAGGATTTTGCCCCCCTGGTAAATGGTATGCAGTACTGTATTGTTTAGTAACATCTAGTGGACATTGTAAGAAGTTCAGTGTTTGCATTGTTGATTTATAATGCAAGACGTAGCAGGAAGTTCATTACGGGAAGTAGTTTAAGCACTGTAGATTGAGAGCGCATTGCAGAAATACTGCTACTAGTTCATCCTCATCCTCATCCACTATCAGCTTAAAAATGGCATAATCTGTGAGTTTCATTATTTTTATCAGCAGTGTATTTGTCATGCCATTTTGTGATATTACTGTTCACATCGTGATTTAGATACTGTTATGTTAACAGCTAGCTTGCGCGTTTGTATCGAATTATTCATTCAGTATGTAGTTTAGCATAATATTAGTGATGTTAATGTGTAGCTTACTCATACTAGAATTGTTTTTGTCATTTGTGCTTGACATTGCACAGTTTGCTTTTTGTCTAGCGCTGTAACTATGCTCAACTCATGGAGATTTGTGTTTATTTATACAAGCCTTTTTTCTTTGTATTTTAGTTTCATAAAAAAGTATCCAAGTAAAAATCTAAAATGAAACATCAGCCTGTTTCCTGAGAGTTATTTGGATGCTATTTGTTTAGCTGACTGGATAACTGAATAAGAGTACGTTCAGTGAGGCCAGGAAAGTGAAAAGATGCACCAGTAAAACAAGAGTCTTTACATGGATGGTGGATCAGTCTTGCATTGTCACATACAGCTTTGATGCCTAAGGGACATCTGCAGTCAGTGAGTATATTCTGCCTTTGAACTGATCACTTGTCAACATGGAAGATAAAATTGAGACAGTCTGTTTCATTCAAGTTGTCAAAGTCATCCCTCGTATCTATTGTGTCAGAAGCCAGCATTACAGCAGCCAAAGCAAGAGCAAAAGCCGAAGCTGCCCAAGCAAGAGCTTTATATTCAAAAAAGGAGATTGAAATCAAGGTGGAAAAGCTCATGCTCGCTGTGTTAAGTCAGGTAATATTAGGAATCTGCCTGCTGGCCTATGGCTGAGGTGGGAGAGGCTGGATGAAATGTATGGTTCCCCAGAAGCTGTAGAGCAAGCTCTGTTCACAAAGATAGAGAACTTTCCTTGAGTAGCATCCAAAGATCACCAGAAGCTTAAAGAATTAGGCGATTTGCTGTCAGAAATAGAGGCTGCAAAACGAGGTGGCAATCTGTCAGGGCTTTCATATTTGAATTCAGAGTACCCAGTCCCGTTATGTTTTTAGTTCCTGTTCCTGTGCCGGTCCCGACCTGGTTCCCCCTTTTAACCGTTTGGCTTGGATGGATCTCCTGGCTCTTGGATTACAGACTGCGCCCCGACTTCCCTTTTGGATTTCCTTGGACTTGGTTGCTACCGTATTTCCCCTGTTTACCTGCTCACTACAGTCACCTCCCCCTGTCTTGTCAACCCATCTTAACCCCATTGTACCTTCCTCCATCATCTTTTAAGGATTATACCATCCACAAAGGGTCTTTAATAATGCACTACATGGGAGTCAAAACCGGCTCCTGTGACACAAACTGATTGTAGAGAAGCTGCCATATGGGCTTCAGGAAAAATGGATGATGCAAGGAACATGCTACAAGTAGGAACACAAGGTCTCCTTCACACCTTTCTCTTTCTATTTAGAGTTTGTGCGCAGAGAAGCCAAAGCACATAATTACCCAAGCTTTAGTCTCACCTCATACACCATAACCCATGGGAGAAAAGATAAGTTCACTGAGAAGCACAGCAATACACATATACCAATCTCTGTGCACAAAACTGATGTCTCATCCCCTCCAACCTATTTGTGTGCAGACAGTCAGAGCAGTGCATCAGAAGACCCAGACAGTGTCCAATACATTGCAAACCCCATCCACTTAAGAAATGTAGGGGCTTTAGAGAAATGCCACTGGAGGAATGTAAGAGGCTCCTCAAAGAGTATTCCATCTGTTTAAAGTGCTGTGCCTCTTCCAAACACATGGCCAAGAATTGTGAACTAAGTCTTAAGTGTTCAGAGTGTGAGAGTGACCAACATATAGCTGCTCCATGGTTCCTCAGCTGCTCTCCAGCTCCCTCACAGCATAGCGGTGTCACGAAGCGTTTTTCAGGACCCTATGCAGACAGCAGAATCCAGAGGGGAGTGAAACAAACATGGGGAAAACAGAGTAGGAGCAGGGCTGGTAGAAGAACAGGGGGAAGTGTCAACGGTGCGCTAGTGCTCGGGGGGGCGTGACCAAAGCAAACAAGTCCAAAGTGGGGCCGTAGGAAAATCCATGGGTGAGCAAAAGTCCAGAGCCGGGTAATCCATCCTTGACAGACATGGCTTAAGTTAAAAGCTTTTAATGGGATCCAGTGAAGGGTCGGGGAGATAAAAAGGGGTAATGAAGCCAGGCGCTCAAAGCTCCGGACCCAGATGGTCAGGACGCTGTTGAAAAGCCTATGCCATCGAGCCACTCCTGGACTGGATAGTAGGCGGGCTTCCGGGTGTCCATCTTCCAAAGCTGAGCCTGGAATGGTGGGAGCGTCTGGCTTTTGTAAGGAGGGGTTGGAACAAGAGGCAGGTGCAAAAAATCAAGACAAACAAGGAAGAGCCGGAGCGCCCTTAAGAGGAGCAGCTTATGATCGTGACAAACGGGGAGGATCAAGATTCTGCTTACACGGTCAAATCCAGGTGCACTTAAGTGTGTGGAGAAGGCTTTAGATGAAAATCGTGTTCCAAGATATGGTTAGTAAAGGTTTATCCAGTAGGCTGCCGCAAAGACGCAAGAAAGATGTATGCCATATTAGACAATCAAAGCAACAGTTCACTAGCAAGGCCTGAGTTCTTCGACATGTTCAGTATAAAGAGTACCACAGCCCCATATGTTCTAAAGACCTGTGCTGGAGTAACAGAGACAACGGGTAGAAGAGCCACAGGCTTTATTGTAGAGTCTGCCAATGGAAGAACTAGGCTAACACTTCCTACACTCATTGAGTACAACATGGTCCCCAACCTGCAGCTGCTTTCAACCAGCCTCACTTAAGAGCCATAGCCCATGAAATACATCCTATTGAGCCTGATGCTGAGATACTTCTGCTGGGAGAGATATTTGGAGGGTGCACAAAGCCCGAAAGCAACTTAATGGTCCTCACAATGCTCCATATGCCCTACAGCTGGACTTAGGATGGGTTATTATTGGAGATGTATTCCTTGCAGGCACTCACAGGCCGATTGAGGTGAGCAGTATGAAGACACACATTTTGGAAAACGGCAGGCCTAGCCACTTCAGCCCATGCGAAAATCATATAAAGGTGAAGGAGAAGTTTTGCCTCAGAAATGGGCATCAGCAGCTTTCCCATCACATCAAGAGAAGGTGCTCTGGGAAAGCAGCAGATGAAAGCTCGGAGAATCAGTTTTTCAACAAACCAAAGAAAACAATAAACTTGCTCCTTCAATGGAAGACATCATGTTTCTCAAAATAATGGAAGATGAATTCTTCAAGGACTCCACAAATAGCTGGGTAGCACCACTCTCATTTCCCAAACCACATAAACATCTGCCCAACAAAAGAGAGTACGCCATGAGTCGCCTCAGGTCACTACACTGCACTTTCAAGAGACAGCCAGAGATGAGAGCGGACTTCACAGAATTCATGCAGAAGATAATCGATCATTGTCATGCTGAGCCGGCACCTCCTCTGCAGGAATACCAAAAGTACTTGTACTTACAATTTTTGGGTGTGTACCATCCACAAAAACCAGGGCAAATCTGTGTGGTGTGTGACGACAGTGCACATTTCAAGGGAGTCTCCCTCAATGTTGTACTGCTCTCAGGACCCGATCTTAATAATAGCCTACTTGGTGTTCTTATGAGATTCAGGAAAGATCCTGTAGCCATCACTGTCGACATTCAGCAAATGTTCCATTGCTTTCTGGTGTGTGAAGACTGCAGAGATGTCTTAAGTTTCCTGTGGCATCATGACAATGACCTTGGACTAGAGGTTGTTGACTCCAGAATGAGAGTACACGTATGTGGAAACAGCCCATCACCAGCTGTGGCCATCTATTGGCTCAGGCGTGTAGCACAAGACCAAGAAAGGGAGTATGGAAGTGACGTGCGACAGTTCATTGAAAGAGATTTTTATGCGGACGATGCTCTTAAGTCATTCCCAACAGAGTCAGAGGCAATCGATGTTCTCAGATGAGCACAACATATGTTGGCAGTATCCAATCTCAGGCTTCACAAGATAGCCTCAAATAGAGTTGAGGTTATGAATGCTTTCCCAGCAGAAGACAGAGCCAGTGATGTCAAAGAGCTTGATTTCTCCTCAGATGATTTGCCTAAGCAGTGCAGCCTAGGGGTGAGATGGAACATAATGTCAGACACATTCACATTTCAGATCCCTGATAGTGAAAGCTAACCTGACTACAAAAAAACCCCCGAAACACACGGTCTTCGGCATCTTCAACACCCTAGCTAACCTCCACTGACTACCCAAAACCATACAAGATAAACGGCACTCACCCATACAAAACTAGTGTGACTAATACAAGAATCAACTACGTGTGTGCAAAATGTACCCAACAACCTGAACTAACTCTATACACAAAAGTTTACACAAATACATAAGTGAACTAGGAATACAAACGAGAGTAGACAAGTAACACAGAGGTTGATACAATAACAAGTTTGGGCAAGGTTATGGCAAAATAAGGATAACACAAACAAACGAAAGTACAAAGAGACAAACAGAAACCAACAAAACAACAAAGCCAAAGCTATTCGAAAACACACACACAAAGCAAAACAACAAACCAACAAAGCCGAAACAAAATCAAAAGAGAAGCGAAGCGAAGCGAAGCGAAGCGAAAACCAAAGCCGAGCAGGACCGAAGTCAAACGAAAGGCCCCTTCCTTCTGAAAGCCTCCATGTTTTATACTGAATAAGATGAGTTGTGATTGGCTGAGAAGCTGGTTGATGATGACATCATACTGAAACATACTGAAACAATCAAGGTCAGCAGTGTGGAACATAACAACAAACACACATAGACCACACACTGGGACGTAACACTTCTTCTCAGAGAACTCTCTTCTGAAACCAATTAATTGGACTTGGCATTTCCTGAGAATAGGCACAAGGAGTGGAGGAGATGGAGAGATTCACTCCAGGAATTGAGAGAGCTACGTATTCCACATACCTATTCTTCAGTCTCTCCCTCCAAAGCCCAATGCACAGAAGTATGTGGCTTCTCCGATGCCTCCATTAAAGCCATCTCTGCCATAGCTTTTCTAAAAGTCACAGATCAAGAAAGATGTTGTGAGGTAGGTTTCATCCTTGTGTAGTGGTTTGATGGGTTTACTGAGACAATTATCAATTGTAGCAGTAACCACGAGGTTGTTCGTTGGGGCTTTTAGAAAATCAATCGTCAGAACAACTAACAACGCACACACACGGGTTCAATACACGAGATACATTTATTAATATAAACTGTGCACCAAACATATACTAGTCTGCCTGGATACGAGCGGCAGACCTTACTGTGAGGGTTATCAATATACAAGGTATATAATCTCGAAGAGATGCAAACACAAAGAGATACACAACAGAGAATATATGTCAATATATATCGTTCGGTTACCAAATCGCTAATCAGTGTTATTACCCACTGTTACTCTAAACTCGGAAGTAAATACATTACTCATGAATTAAATTGATAACAACTTGTGTTGAGGTACAATTAAATTCTCGAGACGCAATGTAGAACATGGGGTTTACTTATCCACTGTGTTTGGATTTGGAATTTCCCGGCACGAACACCAAACCAGCTGACAGGCTCTGTTGCAGCCTCTGTTGCAGCGGTTGTCCAATGGGCGTTGTGTGGCGTCCTCTGGCTACCGGCCAACCAGTCGAGGTGCAGCTCGGAGTAGGACGGGCGGAGGAATCTGACTGCGGCGCGCAGGGCAGTCGTTGCTCCGAGGGGATCTACCAGCAGTCCGGCTGGCTAGTAGAAAGTCTCCATGCACAGAGTGTGACCGCGAGTCCTCACAAGTCACTCTTTTGCCTGGGAAGAAACTGGTTCGTTCCCGGTCCAGCGCTGCTTCTGAATAAGCTATTCAGGTTGTCGACGAGGGTCCAACTGTAGGCTGCCGTTGATCAAGCGGAGCATTCACGTTGGTAGAATTCTGAGTACGTACGGGATCCTCGGCCTCGCGCTTAGAACAAAGTCCAAGTCCTTTTGCAGACAACAGCAGTTGTCACTTGATTGTCTCTGAGGATGCGCGAAAATGGCCAAGGAGAGCCCAGAACTGAGCTTGCGCTCCCTTTTTGATCAAGACCCAGATGTGTGCTGATTGGTTGAGAGTTTGGCGGGCATTGGAGACCCACGTGGTATTACCAGTCCCTGATTGGTTGGTCAAGGTGAGATATAAGTCACTTACTCTTGACACTTAGAAATGCAGTCCAGATGTCCATTCGGCACTCCCTAGACTGATAGGCGCCAGTGGATGACCATTGATCATGATAGCCAGGCTTAGCTAATTGCATCCCCGTCTGGGAGCTTGCTTCTTATCAAAAGAAAAACATCTTAAATCAACTTGCATGAATTCTTTCTCTGTGGTTGCACCACAGAGATGGAGGGTGAGATGGGGCCTCCTTTAGGAGCATACCAACGCTTAACTCTGTCTTATTAACAAGCATTGCCGCTACACTTGGTAAGGCAAGATTGGCTCTGTGACCTGAGCTCACCATCCCTAGGTTAGAACTGTACGCTGCTGTTCTGGCTGTTGAGATTGCGGAGCTCATCGCTGCAATGGATTTGAAGACAAACACGATCAGGTTCTACACAGACAGCAAAGTGGTGCTAGGCTATATCCACAATCGGTCCCGACAGTTCTACGTCTATGTCAATAAAAGAGTCCAATGCATTAGGGAATCCACTCTACCTGAACAGTGGTGTTATTTGCTCACACAGCCAGAATCCAGCTCATGGATCATGATCTGTTCCCGCATGTTAGCTTGGAAGCACTACCTGGTTTACAGGACCCCCTTTCTGTACAACCCACCTTGTCAGAGCAGTTGCTCATCTGTCTCATAAAGCCCACTGTTTCACTCATCCATCTGATGCTGGTGGTTGTGCCGGCTGGCATGTCTGAAGGAAGAGCTTCTCAAATAGTGCTCTACAGAAGGCTGAGGCCATCATCATCAGGAATGAGCAACATGATGTACAGTATTCTCTGATTAATTGAAATGCATAACTACAAAACAGAGTCTTTCCTTACACAGCCCTTTAATAAACCTGAATCCCATAATTCAATGGCAGTGGCTTACTACATGTTGGAAGTCGCATAGCACTTGCTGGTCTTGAAGAGAAAGAAACACACCCTCTCATTATTCCAGGCCATCGCCATATCACAAATCTGCTTGTGAGATACTATTGAAGAAAGATACAAGATGTGAAGAAGGGGTTAGCTGGAGTTTATGGCAGGAAAGGGAAATAACTGATAAGGATTCCAGATGCCAGCTAGGAAACACCCCAGGGAGGGTAATCTAAAACCCTGACCAGTTGGCCAGAGTTTGTAAACTGGTCAAACACCGTGACCTCCCCCCTTTACCATAACAAGGAGCGACATCAGAAGCGACAGGAAAACCCTGTATAAACTGAAAGATTGTACCGGCACTTTGAACAACACTTCGGTTTTGTTGTTTCTTGCATGCAATAAACTCATCTGTTTAACTTCATCTCGGGATCCAGAACTTATTCTTTCTGTTACAACACTATCATAAAACTGTGCAGCACCAGGGAAGGCATTTTATAGAGGGAGCTATCAGAGCAAGTGGACTGTAGGTCATGGGAGCAAAATGATGTATCAGCAGTGTGATTCAGATATTTGTAACTTGCCGGAGACAACGAAGTAGAGGAGCAGCAAATGGCAGACTTACCTGCTGAGCGGTTGCGAGCAGAGCCCCCTTTCTCTTATGTTGGACTTGATGTGTTCTTTCATTGGGAAGTAAGTACAAGACGCACAAGAGGAGGCCAAGCCAACAGCAAAAGATGGGCAGTATTATTTATATGTCTGTGTACTAGAGCAGTGCACATAGA
Source organism: Atractosteus spatula (assembly GCF_055471065.1). NCBI lineage: Eukaryota > Metazoa > Chordata > Actinopteri > Semionotiformes > Lepisosteidae > Atractosteus > Atractosteus spatula. Next base: position 14,116,854 of record NC_142730.1, on the reverse strand, counting down.
GGGGATTGAAACAAGTTCTTCAAATTTTATAAATGCCCTCCGCCGATTTTTTTGCCATCAGATGCCCTGCCAAGCAGCTACGCTCCGACTGTGGTAATAATTTCATTGGCACATGCAAGGAGCTCAAAATGGACATACAAACCTCAGAGGAATCAGCTATACAAAGGTACTTACAAGACCAGAGATGCAATTGGGTGTTCAATTGGACCACATGGGAGGTGCATGGGAGCGTATGATTGGGATAGCCCACCACATCCTCGATTCCATGCTCCTACAACTTGGATGTGCACAACTCACGCACCTTTATGTCAGAGGTTGCAACAATTATCAATGTCCCTGTCTCATCAGACCCGGAATCTCCCTTCATCCTTACTCCAGCCATGCTACTGACGCAGAAAACAGGCACTTTAACTTCCCCATGTACCAATGTAAGCAAAGGAGACCTGTTCAGACATCAGTGGAAGCGTTTACAAAGCTTGCGGATACCTTCTGGAGTAGATGGAGGAAAGAATACCTTTTAAAATACATTTTAGACATGTCAGAAATGGCAGCTCCAACTGCCCAACCTAAAGGAAGGTTACATAGTTCTTCTGAATGACAAACAGGCCCGGAGAAATGAGTGGCCAATGAGAATTATTGTGAAGGCTATTCCCAGTAAGGATGGGATGGTCAAGTACAGAGACAGGTGTTGACTGGATTGTGACTGCCATTGAGCTATAGTTGTTGCTCAGTTCAGGAAAAGCCAGGATTTGGAACCTGGTCCGTGTTACCAAGTTGAAATTGAAATTGACTAGGGGGTTCGCGGGGTGTGTGGAAGACGTGAAAATGGGTTGGTGTCAGGAAAAAGGGATGGAAGTGTCTGACTGGATGTCAGAGAAAAAAAAAATTGGCGAATGTGAGCATAAGCTAAAAAATAAGTATGGAGCTTAAGGCTGTGGCTGAACGCAATAAGGTTTTATTTGCTGACAAAGAAAAATTAAAGGGAGAAATAGAAATAGTAAAGAGGGAGTTAGCAAAGTGCCATAATGTGCAAGGAGAAACAAAAAATCGATTATAAACCCAAACCTGAGAATGTAGACTGGTGGGCTAAAGAGGTACCCCACTCTAAATTGGGTACGCAGCAGACCTGGACACTGAAGGACATTTACGGAATTAAACTGGTAGAAGCAGCGATGATTTTGAGAAGAGTAGGAAAAAGAAAAGCAGGGGCTCTGAGACAGGAATGCGAGGCAAAGAATAGGGAACAGGGGTGGAAGGTGGTGTGGTGCTTTTTAAAAGAACACTATCCATCTAAGACTGACTGGAAGAAGGTTACAGCATGTCAGCAAAAGGAGTAAGGATGTTTCAGATTTTACAGAGAGGTTCATTTCATTGTGGATTGAATGCTCAGGACTAGCTAATGAGGAGGAGGTCAATGAGGATACCTCCTGATAATTTAAACAGACATATATAAATAGATAAATGTGCACTAAAGTATGGGCATTTCAAATGGGAACTTCAGATTTTGGGGAAAAAAGATCTGGGGAACCCATACTTAAGCATTTAGGGAATCAACTGGTTTGTCATTATTGTCGTCAATTTGGTCACATTCAGAATTTTAGAAAAAATGGTTGAATACCAAGAAATCAGAAGATAAGAGGGGAGACAGGGAACCAACAACCTATAGCCCTACAGACAGAGAAGGGCAGAAGGGGTTGCTCTCTCAGTTAAAAAACATGAGTGAGGCCGAGAAAAGGGCCTTTCATAAAATTATGGATTTGAACTAGAAAGCCCCCTTGTAGCCTCCCTATGCTTGACCCTGAGTTTAAACAAGAGGGAACTCATTTTACATTGCACTGTGAATAATGTAGAAGTACCATTGTTATGGGACACAGGTGCGCAGGTATCATGTTTGTCTGTTAAAACTGCGGAGAAATGTAAAGTATAATTTTCTAACAAACAAACAGGAGGCTACTGGAGTGGGGGGCCAGAAGGTGGAACTAAAAGTGACTCAAGTGGTCACTATATGCATGGGAAAAAATGTACAGTTTCAATATGTGCCGGACATATTGGGCTGGATTGCAACATTTAAAGGGAACTGACTGAGGATAGAGCTCAAGCAATTAGAGGGTGTAAGCCACCTAGCACTATTAAAGAATTGAGGGCCTTTTTGGGGAAGGAGTCCATCCATGTAACTTTAACTATACATGGGTGGACTCCTTTGCAGTACGGGCTCAACCACTGACCAATCTGCTGAAGGGGAAAAGAAGGTTGGAAGATCAAATCTTCCTCACCACAGAATCTGAGGAAGCTTTTAATTTGAAATCAGCTCTTTTGCAGGCTCCTGCCCTGGGTTTTCCTCACCTGGAGAATCCATTTTACCTATATGTAAGTGTGCGTGAGGGTTCTGGACTACTGTGTTTGCCCAGGAACACAGAGGCAGGTTTCAGCTGGTTGGGTATTACTCTGGACAGTTGGATGCTGTGGCGAAAGGTTGGAGACCGTGCCTTAGAGCAGTGCAGGCCATATGTTGAGTAGCACAGGCTGTAAACAGAATAGTGCTGGACCAGCGCCTGATTGTGTGGTGCCCCTATGCAGTGCACAGGTCCAGTTTAATGCATGAGGGGGGAAAAAAAAGGACAGGATGGGCTGTTGTCTCAGATACTGAGGTTCTCCGAACAGGGAGCATGAGTACTGGAAAGTCTACACAGCAGGCTGAACTCAAAGCGCTCATAGAGGCTTGTAAATACGCTAAAGGCAAGATTGCCACCATATACACAGACTCACGTAATGCTTTTGAGGTGTGTCGTGATTTTGGGAGACTATGGAGGAATAGGGATTTTTTCACAGCAGCTGGCACGCCTGTAAAAAATTCTGAATTGGTGGCTGAGTTATTAGATGCTTTAATGATGAGGCCCATGAGGCTGCCGGGCAGCCCAGACTTAACCAAAGGAACTTTGAGTTTAATTACTGATTGTCTGTTGCAGTATGTACAGCTTTTGACAGAGGCAGTTAAGGGAGCCAGAGACCAGGTGCTGGAGGCCTGGGGACCACAACCAGAAGGAGGACATGGTCTGCTCCCCAGCGAGTGGGTTTGGGTCAAGACGTTTCCTTCATGCACCTTATAGCCCTGGTGGGAAGGACCGTTCCAGGTCCTGCTGACCACTGGATCGGCCGTCAAGCTTGAGGGGAAAGACCACTGGATCCACGTCACCCGCTGTTGGCGAGCTTCTCCAAGTGAAGCAGATTTGCCCAACTTAAAATGTTGTATTTTGCCATTTTGCTGTTTGCTGTAACAAAAGTGAGTCCAACAGGGGCCTGGAACAACATAGGGATCACAGAGAAAATTTGTTTCTGTCTTATTTCTCCGCAGTAAAGAATAATCAAAGCTCATGTTGGGTATGTATTGCCATACCACGTTATACGTTACAAGGAGGGTTGCCCTTGGGGGTCATTCCTTTTAATATGAATGACCATCTAGGTATACTAGATCAAAAAAAGAACTACTCTGAACATATATGCCAATGTAAAGGGGGGTTACTTAATGCAGCCGTATAGAGAAATGGCTAAGGGGCAGGGGTGGAATCCCACAGATTTCAAGGGCTGGTACGCACCTCGTTATAATCACAGTAAACGCCCATCTGCCTTGCGCCTTGCCATGCTATACAGGGGATGGTTATATTTTAACAGGACACATAATTGGAATACACAGTTTATGGAAAGAAGTGTGTGTAATCAAACAGAAAACAGCAGAGCTCCATTCTGTATAATGAAAGGAGACAATAATACTTGGGGACATGTGCAGTAATTGGAGCTGAGTGCTGTTTTACATTCCTTTCAATTCGGAACACATCACGGTTTTAGCACAGCACATCTATGATGAAGGACAGAAGTATCACAATTATAATCTTGATGACTGGGGCATCAGCTCATGGTTAAAGTCAGTGTTCAGCCAATGGGGTAGTATCCTGGCTCAATATTTATTGATAGGATTGGTAATATTTGATATTATGGTCCTAGTTATATCATGTATTAAAACTTTATGCACCAAGGTTACCATGTCTATGATGATAGTCCATTCTGAAGACAAAAAACCATCAGAACGCTTGTTACATCTGTTTGTGTAGAACATGATTGGAAAATGTGTTACTATGTTCTGAGGGGGGACTGAGGAATCAAACATTTATTTCCCTTATTTCACTAGTTTGCTTTTACTGTTTAAGTAATCTACCAACATCATTTACTAACTATTCTGCTAGAATAATGGAAAATTACTAACTGCAACTTAAGTGTGAGCTGGCTATGCACCTGGAACGTGAGGGCAGAGCCAGCTTTGGGCAGCCTGACCAGAACTGCTTAAGCCATGATTAACAAAATCTAGAAGTACATAATGTCTGCTTAAACAATGATTAAAGGAACCCAAGAATATTCTTACAATTTTTACAGTTTATCACGTACAAAGGCTGGCTTTACACCATATATGGCATGGAATTGTACTGAAACTGTTCTGGGTGGGTTTACTGTTTGTGATTTTGTATAAAAAGCATCCTTTTGTATCAATGAGTCAAGTCAGTGCTTCATTGGCTTTGGCTCCTGTATGCATACGTAATAAAGGAAATACCTGCATAATATACACCTGGATTGTGTCTCCTTTTGTTGGACACAACAACACCATCCATCCACATCTTCTCCACTTGCTGACAAACTGGGTACTTCTAATATACATGTACTTTCAGTTGGGACAGTAACTGGGCATGGCAATATCTAATACTGTGGGCACTTCCTCAAAACAGACATTAATCATTTACTGGGTACTGTAATGTCTTTCTGTGCAGGTGACCAGGCTGCTGTCCCCATTACCTGGGCGTGCACCATGTGCAGTAGCTGCTCCAGCTGGGATTCCAGCACTGGTCTGGCCTTTGGCACTGCTGCCTCCACAAGCACACTCAGACTTTGAAAGAAGAGCACATTAGAGACAATCTGGTGAGGCACCGCTGCTTCATGAAGAGGCCTCACTCTTTCACTGTATACAATAACACTTTAGCATTAAGATTTTGGTAGTTTGAAAACATAAAATTCTGACACAACAGGAAAATGCTTCCACTGGAATCTACTCCTGGCAGATCTATCTTGTTCAAAAACTTCCACCATCACATGGGTACCTAAGACCATAATCCTCTTCTGCACTGGGCCTCACCAGCATATCACTGGAGCTTGTGGACAAAGGCACACTGGGAACATGCTACTAGTGATTGTTTAGATCAGCAATTTAAGGAATCAAAATCCATTTTCTAAAAGGAATGGACCTCCCATTCCACAGCCTGTACACCTAAAGCTCCATTGTTTGACACAGTCCTACCTTGTTGATTCTGGAGTAGCTGATGTCCTGCTCAGCTGCATACAGTAGTTGGAAAGCTTGTAAAACTGCTGGCAGCTCACACTCCAGCTTCTCCTCGGGGAACAGAGAACACATAGCTGCCAGGGCCAAGACAATGGCCTCTGTCACCTTTCCTTTCCACCTAGGAAAAGATTCTGTCACAGTAAAGAAAACGTGTCTAAATCCACAGACAATTAAAAAAAGTTTGAGCAATTAATAAAACCTGCCTCATAAGTGCACCCTATTCAACTTTGCTTACTATAATCTGAACCCAGGACCCTGATACTCTTTCCTAATACCTGCATGGACACACCTGACATCTTTGTATTCAAGCCCATTCTTTCCTCTAGAACATCTGGGAATTCCAGATGATTCATAAGATATCAAATAACCTACACTGGATTGAAAATCCCATACCTTTGGCTCAGAAGATGGCACCATCTGTGCACTATTTCAAAACCAGTGATGACCTGGCTTGAACAGTCCTGAACACACTACCCGGGGCCCTGGAATTTCTCCCAGCTCTCGTACAGGCCTTCTAATGCTGATAACACAAGGGAGAAACAGCCTGCTACACTCCCCATGTGAATCAAAACAGTCCTGTAGCTCAGTGGGAAGTGGTCTGAACAGGCCTTGTCAGTGGATTGGAAGTGGAACCAAGCATTGATAACAATTATCTCCCTAAATGAGACAACTTGCACACTTACCAAAAGACATCATTGCCTTCATTTTATTAGTTTCATCAAGGGGGAGAACAGGCACCAGCAGGTCCAACAGTCTCACTACATCCCTTGCAATGTCACAACCTTCAAAGAAAACACATTTCACACTGGGTAGGGACCAAGGCTCATGATTACACTGGAGACTCAGCAGCGGGATGAGTAAGAAACACGGAGCCTTCAAAATAAGGTCATTTATTAGGACTTGAATGGACAGATACGAGCAGTAATATGAGTTTTGGAAACTATAGACTCACAAACACATCTAAAGCAAAAACAATTAAATGCAGCCCAGTAGAAAATCCAGAGTATATCTGTGCAGATCACACCCTATTAGCAGCACAGAACTTACTGCAGTTGCGGGAGATATCACCTACAGCATTCAGCAGCATGTGGTGAGGGAGTACTCCGGGCTGGAAGAAGGACAGCACCATATCCATGGTCTCACCACACAAATGACAATGTTGCTGGCTGGCTATTGCCAGTCAGGTAGCCATTTCTGAAACAACATTAAATACACTTTTAGGCATCTTAGGGGTCAGTGGTATTGGAGTTGAAGCAACAGCTTGGGTCAGGTCAATAAGCACACAATTTAACACACAAACACATTCACTTTCATTAGATGCATCAATGTGTGGCACAGGCAAGGAAACAGACCACAGCACTGCAGTAAGACATCCGTTTAAGAGGCAGGAATTAAAGGGGTTTACATACTGGCAACATAGTCATCTATGGTCAAGACAGTGCTCTTAGCCAAGGACTCATCCAGATGCTGCCCAGATGTTTTGCGCAACAGCTTCTCCACTGCCTAAAGGACAGCAGAGCGATGGGTAGTTGTCACCTAGAGCAGGGAAGAACCAAAGCCAGGGGTGAGACTGCTGCTCTCTGTTTCAAGAGTCTGTTCAAAGGCTTCTCCTTCAGGACCAGTCATCCTGGCCAACGGGCACTGAGTGTGAAACAGTAGAACCACCCCAGCTCACCACACGAGGAATGGAAAAGCACACAGAGAAACGCCAGGCTGTCACTCAAGCACATCTGTCAAGATGACAACACATTAGGGCTTTTCTTTTGACTTCTAGTTGTAAGAAACAGCACCGACAATATCTTGGAGCACACTGGGCTGCTGATTAGAGTGCGTTTGCAACGAGTATGTCAAGAGGTGTGTAGGGAGCTCCTTCATGTTACATGGGGGCTCTCGAGGAATCCCAGGATGACTGGCAGTGTCCCCTTGGTTTTCCTCTGCAGGAGGGTGAGAAGCTCTTCAATCAGGTGCTTCCCAGATTCCTCATCAACGCTCCTCATTCCCTCCAGAACAGCCAGGACCTCATCTACAGCAGACACATAGACATGGGAAACACTGGTGTCGCCACAGCACAGACTTCTAGGAATACTCTGAAATGGACCTGTTGTCTGAGGGACCTACTAACTTACTGACACATATCTTTCTGCAAATTATAGACATGAAAATATTTATTGATGTACAGCCCATAAAAGCTGGGACTCTTTCACCCCGGACAGTTTTCCAGTAGAGAGGAATACAGATCTGCTCTAAGGGCAGGAGGCTTCAGAGTGCAGGGTTTTGTTTTTGTGTCATTTTCAGATCAGTGGTCCTGAATAACAGCTGCAGCCACTGGGACTTCTTAACCCTGAAGAGAGCAAAGAGAGCTGCTCTCTGGGTCACATCAGTCCTGTTAGCAGCTGCTCCTCAGCAAACAGAGGATCTCAGTGTTGAAGAAGAATTAGAGCCTCTAATTCAGCTTCTCTCACACCAAGTCAAAAGGACTTGGACAGATCTTCATAAATATACAGTGGTGTGAAAAAGTGTTTGCGCCCTTCCTGATTTCTTATTTTTTTGCATGTTTGTCACACTGAAATGTTTCAGATCATCAAAGAAATTGAGATATTAGACAAAGATAACACAAGTAAACACAAAATGCAGTTTTTAAATGAAGGTTTTTATTATTAAGGGAAAAAAAAAATCCAAACCTACATGGCCCTGTGTGAAAAAGTGATTGCCCCCTAAACCTAATAACTGGTTGGGCCACCCTTAGCAGCAACAACTGCAATCAAGCGTTTGCGATAACTGCCAATGAGTCTTTTACAGCGCTGTGGAGGAATTTTGGCCCACTCATCTTTGCAGAAGTGTTGTAATTCACCCACATTAGAGGGTTTTCGAGCCTTAACCGCTTTTTTAAGGTCATGCCACAACATCTCAATCGGATTCAGGTCAGGACTTTGACTAAGCCACTCCAAAGTCTTCATTTTGTTTTTCTTAAGCCATTCAGAGGTGGACTTGCTGGTGTGTTTTGGATCATTGTCCTGCTGCAGAACCCAAGTGCGCTTCAGCTTGAGGGCACGAACAGATGGCTGGACATTCTCCTTCAGGATTTTTTGGTAGACAGCAGAATTCATGGTTCCATTTACCACAGCAAGTCTTCCAGGTCCTGAAGCAGCAAAACAGCCCCAGACCATCACACTACCACCACCATGTTTTACTGTTGGTATGATGTCCCTTTTCTGAAATGCTGTGTTACTTTTACACCAGATGTAATGGGACACACGCCTTCCAAAAAGTTCAACTTTTGTCTCGTCAGTCCACAGAGTATTTTCCCAAAAGTCTTGGGGATCATCAAGATGTTTTCTGGCAAAACTGAGACGAGCCTTTATGTTCTTTTTGCCCAGCAGTGGATTTCATCTTGGAACTCTGCCATGCAGGCCATTTTTGCCCAGTCTCTTTCTTATGGTGGAGTCACGAACACTGACCTTAACTGAGGCAAGTGAAGCCTGCAGTTCTTGGGATGTTGTTGTGGGGTTTTTTGTGACCTCTTGGATGAGTCGTCGCTGCGCTCTTGGGGTAATTTTGGTCGGCCAGCCACTCCTGGGAAGGTTCACCACTGTTCCATGTTTTCGCCATTTGTGGATAATGGCTCTCACTGTGGTTCGCTGGAGTCCCAAAGCTTTAGAAATGGCTTTATAACCTTTTCCATACTGATAAATCTCAATTACTCTGTTTCTCATTTGTTCCTGAATTTGTTTGGATCGCAGCATAATGTCTAGCTTTTGAGGATCTTTTGGTCTACTTCACTTTGTCAGGCAGGTCCTATTTAAGTGATTTCTTGATTGAGAACAGGTGTGGCAGTAATCAGGCCTGGGTGTGGCTAGAGAAATTGAACCAGCTTTCCAAAGATGTGATAAACCACAGTTGATTAATGTTTTAACAGGGGAGGCAATCACTTTTTCACACAGGGCCATGTAGGTTTGGATTTCTTTTCCCTTCATAATAAAAACCTTCATTTAAAAACTGCATTTTGTGTTTACTTGTGTTATCTTTGTCTAATATTTCAATTTGTTTGATGATCTGAAACATTTCAGTGTGACAAACATGCATAAAAATAAGAAATCAGGAAGGGGGCAAACACTTTTTCACACCACTGTACATTTGCTTTTCCCAAATTTACAATTAAATGTAAATGAAAGAATAATTGCAGTACTGTACATCACTCAGACACAGCTCATTTCACAGCCACTGTGAATTACTAATATTCAACAGTTTCAATAGTTTCATACCTTACATGGACGTTAATCTTCTTAAAAATACTCTCACACACTAAATTATTTTATTTTATATCTTATTATTTAATCCTATATCTTTTATTCATTTTTTCTCAAATCATCATTTAGTTGAAGAGATGAAGAGACTGCTGTTGCTTTCCCTGCCTCGCGCTGAGGAGACCTGCAGGGTGACAGTGAAGAGCCCATCAGGTCAGTCAGAGCTGAGCACAGGGATGGAGTCCCAGTGGAAAGGGAAGCCAGGAGACAGTGTGTGGGGGGATTGGCTTCAGGGGGCACTGGTCTAGATCCAGCTGTGTCCTACCTGGCCCGCTGCACACAGGAGGAGAACCATTTCACCCTGCTGGGCTCACAGCTGCACTCCTTCAGGCTCATCTTGGATCTGTCAGTCAGCCAGTAGAACAGCACAGTGAAGAAGGAAGATGGGCGTCGCTTCTCACACACTGGGAGTCAAGGTACTGCTGACAGGCCAGTGCAGACTCACTAGACACCACAGAACTCTCTCTAACCAGCTGATCCTTACTGGAATACAATCCAACATGCTAAAGGGCAGACATGGGATATTAAGAACACAAGCAAATTCTTTACATCAGTGGAAGCAGAGACAGAAACAGATGCAGCAATGAATTCCTGTTCAGATCTGCACTCTGTACTTACTCTGCTAGGGAATAAAACACCTAAAGGTTAAGAGCTTTTAACTCCCTCTCACTCGAACACAATGGTAACACAATAACAGCTCAATCTGCCCAGGAGAAACAGTTCAAGAACAATCGGATCCGTGGTACCGAGCCTTGACAGTTCCCTACCTAGTCTGTAAACCACCAGGATCTTCAGTGAAAAAACAGAGGATATTGACAAAGTCATGTCGGAGCTGAAGTGTTTTCTTCACTATGTGTATCAGCGCTGGGTGAGTTAGCAGCACCGGAGCACTTTTCCGGACCGGAATTGTTATATCACAACCTTGCTGTCATGATGTAACACTCATATTTAATAAGTGATTATAATCCTTATATTAAATAATAAAATTACACTTCTTTTATATTAGTTCTGATTTTTCCCTACTCTACCAACAGAAGCACTGATTGTCTGATTTCCAAAGTGTCTGCCAGAATGTTTCAGAAAACACGGAGGGCAGCGTCTTGCTCACGTTATGACGTCAGACACCACTTCCTACCACCATCCACAGAGTCGCCTCTCCCTCCTTTTCACTCTACTCGCTCATCAGGGCTTTTACTGTCACAATCTCCTGCCAAACCTGTCCCAGACACAGCCTGTTCATTAGTTCTCTCTGTGATCTAGACTCGTCCTGCAGATCTGCTCTCCGGCTCCTCCTCATGTTCACTCCACTCGCTCACACACAGTCCTTGTGCTCTAAACAGTCTGCAACAACACATCTGGTCTTGTAGCAGCTCGTCTTGCAGCGCCCTGCAGCAGCGCCACTGTGTGTGAAGCCCTGCGGCCGGGAGCAGCAGAGACCCGTCGCTGGGCCGCAGGAGGTCCGAAACTGACGGTGCTGCAGACCCGCTGGTTCGGGGCAGCTGGAGCCCCTGATCTCTCTCCCTGCGCCCCTCTTCCTCTGAGGAGGCGCTCTCTCTCTCCCCGCCTGTTCCTGGCGCTGTGCTGCACTGGGGTCTGCTCCAGGCTGCGGGGATGAGCAGGGTCCCAGGGCTCAGCAGCGCCTCCCAGCTGCAGACAAGGCTGGTTGGACTCCTGGGCTGAGTTCAGTCCAGTTACCGGCGGGCCTGCGGTGCAGAACAGCGAACAGGACCGAGCAGCCCAGCTCCCTCTCATAGCGGCGGAGCGGGGCTGCAGGTCTGCCCTTGGCTCTTCTCCGCAGTGTGACAGAAGGTGCCCTGAGGGAGGTAGAGAGAGCATCACCTCAGAGAGCCCCACACGCCTCCACAGGGATCAGTCGCAGGGAAATTATAATTCCTTCGACACACAACTGCCCACAAATAACGGCTGTGCTCTTCTCGCGCCCTCAGAGCCGCACACGCACAGCTACGAGCCGGAGCCGGAGGAGGCAGAGACGCCAAATGCACGGAGCTGCAACTCAGCCAATCAGAAGCCAACAGGGGGCGGGGACTGAAATAAAATCAATAATACAGTAGGAATATTATTTTAAATTAATTATTAATATAATAATAAAACAGTTGCCAGTGAAAACGCTTGTCAGATACACCTCAGTTCAGCTGGATCTATTTCTGTGTGAAAACAGCTTGTTTCCAGCTTCTCCTGTCTGAACACTTGCAGTCTGAAGACAGAAAAGCGCTTCATACACTTCAGTGTTGGTTCAGCACCAGCGTCCTTCATCATTCATAGTCTCGAAAGAAAAGAAGCTTCTGTACACGTTGTGTCATTTATTTAAACGCTTATGTGTGTGGAGGAGAGAGAGGTGTCCTGTCTCGTCTAGAGTGAGCTGGGGTGTCCAGGTGTCTCTGCAGTGGCTGGGGAGGTGTGCCCTGACTCCAGGGTGCTGCCAGTGTAGAACTACGGAAGCTTATTAGCACCACAGAAAAAAAATGTGTTTAAACAAGATAGGATTGCATTTAAACAAGAATCTTTTTGTGTTCATACAAGACAACATTGTGTTAAAACGCTTTCATTACTTTGTGAACAATTGTGTCTTCTATATTAATATCTTCCCATATATATAATAATATTGTCCCCTACACACTAGTTTTGACGTTAACAACAGAGGAGTATCGTCACACTCCTCTTTGTACAAAATACTGTAAAGCAGCAAGTGAAGTAGAGCACCCTGTGACAAGTAGAAATGACACGGCTATCCAAACGTATGTTCTTGTTGATGTGAAGCTGCAGAAATATTGTCACAATCGTAAGCCCCTCCTCTTAAGGATGCTCTAGCCATTTCTTGTTTACCTTTGATTTCCTGCACCTGCCTCCGGTTTCAGCCTTTCCTTTAAAAGTCAAATGCTCCCACCATTCCAGGCTCAGCTTTGGAAGATGGACGCCCAGAAGCCCGCCTACCAGCAAGTCCAGGAGGTGCTCAACTGCACAGGCTTCGCAACGGCATCCTGACCATCTGGGTCCGGGGCTGGGAGCGCCTGGCCCCATTACCCTTTTTTTTGCCCCAACCTTTCGCCAAATCCCGTACCAGCTTTTAACTTCGTCTTGTCTCTGTCACGGATGGACCACCCTGTTCTGGACATTTGCCTTCCCATGGATTTTCTTAAGGACTTCCTTCGGAATTGTTTGCCTTTGCCACGCCCCCCCCCCCCCGAGCACCAGCGCACCTTGGACAAGCCCCCATGTTCTTCTTCCAGCCCCGATCCTAGTCTTTTTTCCCCGTGTTTGTCTCACTCCCCTCCGGATTCTGCTGTCTGGATTGGGTCCTAAAAAACTCTTCATGACAAACGTACTGTTACTGTACATATGTGTTTGCCTACTCTTCAAACATTGAACAGAATATATTCACGATGACGTGAGAGTAAGACCTACTGTCTCAAGGCTTACTGTATTGTTGGTCACATTAAACAGCACGCCCACAATGTACAAACTGTATAACTGCTCTGTACCGTCCTGGAATTCTTCTTCTTTTTGTTTGGCATTCCCCTACCTCTTTACATTTATGTCTGTGCAAACAGATACAGAATAACTGTTTCTTCTTCCTTCAGAATACACTTTTTCTGCATTTTACTGTGTAATTCCAAGCTTAAATGTATTTGATGTGATATAAGCATAGTCTAAAAGCTTTTGAGGGTTTGTGCTTAAAGCTTAATGATTGACAAGCAATAATAGTATTGTAGCCATGCACACGCAAGGTGGGCTAGGAACAGCGCCCAGGGGCGGGACTACAGGACTGTATATAGTGGGATGGAGGCTGGGAGAATGTCTCTTCCCTTCCGTGTCTCTGTAAGTGTAGGTGCAGTGCTGTAACCCCTATCCCTGTGTGTGTACCTTTCCCCAGTTCTGGTTAATAAATGTGTTGTTGAACCACTTTTCCTGAGTCCTACGCCTGCTCAATTCCATACCGAACCCCGCAGTCGTTACAGTATTGTTCATGAATTATCACGTTTTAATACAAAGTTATCTCATATAGACTCAAAGGGTATCTCACTTTAACGCAGTTATCTCGTATATACGCAAAAAGTATCTCATTTAAACACAATACCATCTTGTTTAAATGCAAAAAATATGTTTTCTCTGTGGCACTAATAAGCTTCCATATAGAACATTATTTTGAGTCAATAAATATATGTAGTTTCAGTTCTTTGATCCCACTCTGAAACAACAGCTTTCCTGTACTGTGGAGACCCTAACGTGAACAGTGTTTTAAACATCTTGCTCATTCAGTGGGTGTGTCTGTGATGGGATGTGTCATTGGCAGGTCAGAGGGCGTTTCTCGTGGAGAAGCTGGACAGAATCGAGCTTTTCTTCTTCTTTCCCTCTCTGCTACAGCGCCTCAAGTTCGTGTGGCCCCCTGGGGCCAGACCTGCTGATTTAAACTATTTAAATGGGGTTTGTCCGCTCTCCCCACCCCTTTCACATGATCTGCCAGAGTCAGGACCCCTCCAGCCCCACCAACTGAGTCCTGTTTAGTCTTGTTTGAACAGCAGACCACAGTCTGAGTATATTCTTATTGAAAAATAAGAATATAAGCACACAAGAACATAATAAAGTGCATAAGAGAAAAAGAGAGTTTTTACAACCCTCATGTCATGTTCATGTTGCCATTATTATAGTTGAAGAACATAAGAAAGGTTCTAAATGAAAGGAGGCTATTCTAGCCCATTTGGTAATTAGTAGTTAATTGACCCATGGATCTCATCCTGCCATTCCCGAAAAGAGGTTTCAGTACCATAGCTGGGTAGCTTGTTCCACACTCCCACAACACTTTGTGTAAAGAAGTCACTTCTGTCCTGTGTAGCGGCAAGGCTTATTAAAATACAGGAATTAAATTTTCTGTTTCCTTGCCAGTCCCTCTCTCCTTCATCTCAGTGGTGCTGGGTACAGAGAGGCCATTCCAAAAAGTTATTTTCTAGCTGATGGAGTGTCCTGATAAGGAACAGCTCCCCAAAGCTAAGATACATCAACTCCCAAAGCTGAGATGACAAATGTTCATTTCTGGCTCCTCAAAGTCTGGGAGATTCCAAGAGAGAGCTTCATCTCAAGTGGTTTACAACCCCAAGGTCAGAGTGCATGGTTACTCATCCTCCACCTAGATCGGCCAATCAGGAACTGGTAGGGCAGGTCAACCCCACGTGGGTCTCTGATGCCCATGAAACTTTCAGCCAATGAACAACCTGAAGTTCCTCCAGGTAAAAACAGGCAACACAGAGCTCCTGTGGAACAATTCCAGAGCAGGACGGTGCCCAGGAGCAGAACAGTTCCTAAGGGCTGGACATTCTCAAAGCGCGCCACCTGACCATCCCCAGACTCAGCCCGGACCACCACGTAACGGCCAGTGTGTCCGAGTGCCAGAACTTTCCTTTGTTCTAAGAGTCGAGAGCGGAGGTTGTCAGCGTAACCAAAGGATCCATCCGAGGTTAGCATCAGCAGCAAGCCTCGTGAACAGGTCGGAACTGTGGACAGCTGAATCACTATTTAGAACCAGCGTTTCATCAGGAACGAACCGGTCTTCTTCCTGACCTGCTGGGACCCACAGTCACTTTTCTCCTGTGCACAAACTTTGCTAGTTTCAGCCAAAACTAACTAGCCAGTCTTCAGAGAGCATCAGCAGCGCACTGTCGCAAGCCGCAACAACACTGCTGGCACCGAGCCAGAGAGAGCGGATTGGACAGCAACAAGCCTGCCTTTGCTTCTTTGTGTCTGCAGGAGATCTGAATCCCCACAGATTGGATGAGTATTCAACATCCTGCATTACTGCTCGAGAATTCAATTGTTATCCCAACCAGTTGATATCAATTTAATTCCTAAGAGTTATGTACTTGTTTTGAGTATCTAGTGTAGAAGTTGTAACCAAGTTCATTTACGAAACGGTCTAAATGAATGACATACTGAATGTATGTCCTCTTGGTATGTGTAACTCTTCGTGACTGAATTAATATATACCTTTTGCATTCTGCAAACCCTCACGATAAGATCTGTTATGTTTATATGCACATTTTATGTATTAATAAATGTATTCTTGTGTATTAGTACCCGTGTGTGTGCGTTGTTTTGAGTTATACCGCAAGGCTGGATTCTAATGCCATAAAAAGAATCATTTTGTGACTTACTGCTACAATTAATAATTGTCCCAGTACATGCCCAACCCCCTACATTACAGGTGCCTCGTGAGAGCACACTACACCTGACTAATGAGTCTTGTCTCTTGTACTCGTTCTGAAATGTACTTCCAAATTCTGTCTCTTTTTGTCTGTTGGCTTCCCCACATCATTTGGAGGTCACAAACAATGTGGTAAAATTAACACTCAAATATTTTTCATAGAAAGCCTTTTCTAATTCAGTGCTTCCCATTTAGAGTTTATATTTTGTTTTTACAAAGTACAAAAAAATGCTCTGCAGTTGTCTATGTGAATTTTCATCTGCTGGGTTTTCGCTCAGTCTTGAGTTTCATCTAAATCTTGAATTTTTATCAAAATGCATTGAGACACCCAAGATTTCCTTTTACAGAAAGTATGCCACATCATCTCTCTATGTGGGGAGAGTCAGTGTAATAAAGTGCCACTTATTTCTTAAAGTTCTTATATCCAAAAATTGAATGCGTAGAGTCTAGTTGAGTTTACTTAGCTCCCTTTTGATGTCAACGTCATCATTGTCTGTTTCAGATTTCCTGGCCTCACTAGACATCATGATGATCAGCCTTCCGGTAAGTCAGCCCTCAGCTAGCAGAGCACACAAGGCCCCCTAAGATAAGACTTGAACGATAGTGCACAGCTCCTCCACCCAGCCAGCCAGAGTGGGAAGACTGGGCCAGTGGGAGGTGATTCCTTTCTTGATCCAGTGTGAACTGGGGGAAAAAGTGAAGGGGGCTGCATCAGTGAACCCAGTGATTCAGCATTCAGTAGAGACAGCAATTAGAGAGCCATGTACACTGATACCCAGCAGTGATCTGCAGGCCCAAGCTGAAGGTCTGTGCTGACATCTGCTTAAAGCCTCTCAGCCACAGTCCTGGGCCCAGTCATCCATCCCCAGCTGCCCAACTTCTCCTCTCATCCCGCCTCCCATCCCGCCCCTGGCCAGGTGTCTTGCAGGTACCCCACAGCACAACAGGACAGATCTGTGTCGAAATATGTCTGAGAGAGCACTCAGCTGCTACAAAGAGTACACCACGATAAGTGTAGAAGTCTGTAGCAGAATTATGTGATTTCTCTCTAGGAGTTTTAGGTGTGTTTAGAGGGTTAATCAGATTTGGAATCTTTCAGTGTTGCATTAGAATCAGTGTTTTATCTTCTGCAGAGCACAGAGCTCCATCCCATTGCCCAGAAGTGTACGGGACACCAGGATATCAGATGGGGCATTTGCATTTATCAACACCTGGATGTCTTTAGTGTCACTCATCTGTGTTTTCTTATGTTTAGTTACAGCTATCCTCCCTTAATAAGCTCTGAGCTGCTACAGCCCCTATCTAAGTGCTGAGTTTTTTGTGTGTTGTGTTTTAGAGTTGCCAGAGGGAAAGATTCCCCTGAAGCAGTGGCAGGATGGGCTGATTGTGGTGAGAGAGGGGATTGATAACACACACAGTGAGAGGGAGGGGGCACAGACAAGAAAAATGATCTTCTTCCTCTGTTAGGTAATATCATGTCATTTGAATGCAGTGACAGCTGTCTTGTGCTTCCTCTCCTGGGTTGCTGTGGATTCAAGTAAATAATCTATCTTGTCTTGTTGAGGTGGTAAGCTGTAGTG
Organism: Atractosteus spatula; assembly: GCF_055471065.1. Taxonomy (NCBI): domain Eukaryota; kingdom Metazoa; phylum Chordata; class Actinopteri; order Semionotiformes; family Lepisosteidae; genus Atractosteus; species Atractosteus spatula. The sequence continues at coordinate 14,099,376 of NC_142730.1, read as the reverse complement.
TAAGTGAATCGTTGTCAGTCCTCATAGCTGTGCAGTAATTTCAGCTGCTCAGTGTGCTGTGTGGGTGTGTTTGCTTATTCTGCTGGGGACCCGATTGCCTCCCCTGTGTGTCTGCAGCTCCTCTCTAACACCCTGAGCGCAGTGGTGGATGAGGTGTGGGACTGTAGGCTCACTCAGGCCACATTCAGAGTGCTCTACATTCTCAGCTCTACCTCTAAGAGAAGCAGGGACTTTTACTCACTAAAAGTCTTATTTCTCACCTAGTGGACATAGCAGGTGCTTCATATGTAATTTACTTTGTATTAGATGTTGTAAGGTGTGTGGCTGTTCAGGCTAGAATCATACATTTGTGCTGTTGTGGTCATGTGAGCTGTGAGCTGGGTTTCCATGAGCAGTGTTTGATTGTCCAGTAGAGGGGAGAGCCCTTTCAGTGTGAAATGTGCGCTCTGTGCTCTACTTCAGTGTGTTGTCTCCAGAGCTAACATGTCCTCTCAGTGCAGCTGTACAGAGCAGCCTCCTGAGCTCAATGCTCACTGTCCTCTTCTCCGGTGTCACAGGCCTTCCTGGACCAGTGTATAGGTGCAGGTGCCCAGAGAGAGGTGAGGTGATGTGTTTCCACTCCTCACACACAGACTCAGGGCTTCTATTGCTGTTTGACAGCAGCCATAAAAACCAGAAATCTCTGAGCGATTTCTTTCTACACGACTGATGGACAGACTTGGACTATCTTTAAAAACCTCTAGATTTTCAAAGCACTTTTCCCTAGAGAACCATTTTCTACCTTCTACCTTTCTTTGCCAGCAGCCATATCGCTCTGCAACTCACAACTGGCAACCCACTAAAAGCTAAGCAGGCGTGAGCATGATCAGTACCTGGATGGGAGACTGAGGTGTTAGTGGGGCCAGCAGGGGGTGCTCACCCTGCATTCTATGTGGGTCCTAATGCCCCAGTATAGTGATGGGGACACTATAATGTAAAAAAGCACTGTCCTTCAGATGAGATGTAAAACCGAGGTCCTGACTCTCTGTGGTCATTAAAAATCCCAGGGTGTTTCTTGAAAAAGTAAGGGCATAACCCCAACGTCCTGGCCACATTTCCCATTGGCCCTTACTAGTCATAATCTATGAATTGGTTTCATTACTCTGTTCTCCTCCACACTGATAGCTGATGTGTGGTGAGCGTTCTGGTGCACTATGGTGGCCGTCGCATCATCCAGGTGTATACTGCACATTGGTGGTGGTGGAGGAGGGGAGTCCCCATTACCTGTAAAGCTGTTCTTAATGTCAGCTTCTACCTACAAGTCTCAACACCTTGATCTGATGTGAAGAGGATCTATTGCAGAGAGCAGACACTGACTTTATGGGGAGACCTCAGTCTCAGTCACGTTACCACTAAGGTAGGAGACACATCCTCCTTTAAGAACAAAATACCTAACAGAGTGAACCTCATAACTCCTGTCTGAAGAGTGCATTCAACTGCTACTTGGCTACTAGTGTTGGGTACATGTAACAGAAGGTGTCTTTTTCTTATGGGACATATAAACTGACACAGTGATTGTATAGTTAGCTCTTCCTCTTACAGAGAACAACCCCTGACAGATGTGTTGTATCTTAAGCTTTCCGACACTCTTAGTCTGTGTTTGTGTGTGCTTGTGGGGTAGATGAAATACCAGGACTGCACTGACGCTCTCCTGGACTTGTGTCTCAATACACTGCAGAGAGACATCAGCCTGAACAGACATCAGAGGGTACTGGAGGATAGCACCTTGCACTGTCACCTGCTGTGTTGCTGGTTTTAATGCTGTCAGTTGCTCTATTGCAGTGATCACTGTCTCTGTCTTTTCTCAGCCCCTGAAGGCCTGGCTCAGCTCTCCCCACAGCCTGGGGAGGAACAGAGCCATGATAATCACCAGGGCCCTCCTGCAGTCCTGCAGCTATCGTGAGAAGTTTAACAACAGTTAGGACACTACGCTCTCTGCACAGCAGCAGCAATGATGATGTCGTCTGTTAGCAGTGGAACCACTCCTACTGTCCACTCCTGTCTGTTTTGAAGTGGCAGACCAGTGAATCCTGAGATGATACTATATATCAATTTACATTAATATTTTATTCTTCTCAGGAAAAAAAAGAGAACCTACAGTAGTTGTTAAGCCCATAAGTGACAGAATTTAGCACAGTCAGAAGAAAGAGAATATAACTCTCTGGGAGCACATCTCCGCCAGGGATGTTTTTCTTGGAGTGTGTGACTCGTGTGGGGTCTGTGCTCTGTCCCAGGACAACATGGCCTTGCCTGTTGGGGAACTGTTGGGACTCCTCTGCCCAGGGTGCTGTGATCCGGAGCCAGCTGTGAGGATGAGGGCCAGGACAGCATTCAGATAGTGCTGGAGGTCTGGATGAGAGGAACAGGTAACAGCTGCTGACAGTGCAGACAGAGAACATGTTGCAGCTCTGAGTCTCACAGTGTTAATGGACAGGGATGGGCTTTGTACCTGATGGTGGAGACAGACTGTGACGGTGTATCTGAGTGTTGAACTTTTGACCTAATGTTTCTGAATTATCTGTACAACAAGCTCATTATCTCAAAGTGTTTTTTATTTGCCATGTTGCGTTGAAGCACTTTGAATTCTTTGGGTTATATCTATGCTGTCCTTTTGCAGGTCAGCATCACCGAATAATATTAATAAAATATTTGCTTACACTTATATATAGCGCTTTTCTGGATACTCCACTCAAAGCGCTTTACAGGTAATGTGGACTCCCCTCAACCACTACCAATGTGCAGCATACACCTGGATGATGTGACGTCAGCCATAGTGCACCAGAATGCTCACCACACATCAGCTATCAGTGTGGAGGAGAACAGAGTAATGAAGCCAATTCATAGACAGGGATTATTAGGAGGCCATGATTGATAAGGCAAATAGGAAATTTTGGACAGGACGCCGGGGTTACACCCCTACCCTTTACGAGAAACACCCTGGGATTTTTAATGACCACGGAGAGTCAGGACCTTGGTTTTATGTCTCATCCGAAGGACAGCACCTGTTTACAGTATAGTGTCCCCATCACTATACTGGGGCATTAGGACCCACATGGACCACAGGGTGAGCGCCCTTCTGGCCCCACTAACACTGCTTCCAGCAGCAACCTTAGTTTTTCCCAGGAGGTCTCCCATCTAGGTACTAACCAGGCTCACACCTGCTTAGTTTCAAAGGGCTGCCAGTTGTGAGTTGCAGGGTGATATGGCTGCTGACTACTGAAGCCTTTCCAGGGACTTCAAGACCCTAAGAAAATGGGTTTCGATGGCTCTGGACTAGTCATCAGTCAGAGGCTTCTGCTCTGCTGTGACCTCTTTGTGCTACACAGTAGGGAGGCAGTAGTGTGCTTGTGCTTGTTTGTGGGATAAACCTCCTGTAGGACCATGTCTGTGAAGCTCTTGTCTTGTCTCAGCCCCTCTGTGTCCAGTTTACTAAGTTCCACTGTAAAGAAGTCAGCTGCTCAGGCTTTGCCTGCTGGCCCCAAGGAGACAGAGGCTAATACTGTCTGTGTGTCTGTTTTCTAGCTGGTTGTTATGATCTTGTGTTTAAGGACCCTATGCAGAATCCTCTGAACGTAAATTTTCTTGTAGCCACTAATCCAAATTCATGAGTCCGAAGGCCAGGCCAGGTTCAAAGGCAGGAAAATACACTTCAATCAAATCGAGAACCAAGAGACATAGTCAGAAAACAAGCCGTGGCCGGAATCCATAAAACTAGGAGTCTTGAAGAGAAGCACAGGAATGATGTAGCTCTAGCTAGAAAAAACCTAATACTGAGCAAGGAGTGTTGTTCAGGCTGGTTTAAGTAGACAGGTGGGAGAGGGTGTGTCTGAGGACTGCACTGGAATGTGAAGGAGTTGATTGAGGGCGATGAGTCATAATTGAGACGAATGACATAACCCCCTCTCCCCAGGGGCGGCTCCTGACGCCTTTGATGGATGGTTGGGAAACTCCCGGTGAAAATCTTTGATAAGTTGAGGGTCTAAAATATACTTTTCTGCAACCCAAGACCATTCCTCGGGTCCGCAACCTACCCCAGGACCAACGAGAATCCAGGAACTTCTTTACTGTAAATGCTGGGAGTCCATCAATAATCTGGGGAGGTGGGGATCTAGGCTGAGGTTTAGAAAGGGGGGGATCTATGAAAAGTTTTAAGAAGAGAAATATGGAAAGTAGGGTGGATCTTCACAGAAGGAGGGAGAGCTAAGCTGTATTTATCTGGAGTGACCTGGGCTAATACATGGAACAGACTGATAAAGCGAGTAGCGAATTTACTAGATGAATTCCAAAGGGGAAGGTTTCGAGTAGACAACCAAACCAATTGCCCTCGTCTGAGCCGGGATACCACTAGCTGATGTTTATCCGCTGTCTGCTTCAAGCGGCTCTTGGTGTGCAGGAGAGCTAATTTTGCTGTTTTCCAAATCAAAACAGCTGGTGCATTGGTTAGACCAAACGGCATAACAAGGCATTCATAATGTTCATGGGTAGTTAGAAAATCCATCTTCCATTCATCTCCCTCTTGTATTCTAATAAGGTTATTAGATATCTAGCTTAGTAAGGTTTGTAGCTCCCCGGACAGATTCCAAGGCTGCGTTGAGGAAGGGGATATCGGTTCTTGATAGTAATGGTATTGAGGTCACAGTAATCAATACAAGGGCGAAGACTTTTTCTCACTGAAGTTCTATCATATTTTAGAGTCTATATTACCAGGATTTCTGGCTGTAGCTTATAACACAATAGACAGTCTGTGCAGAGATTAGACAAACTATCCGAATAAGGTGAGTCTGTCTGCTAAGCAGATTTTTCTGGAATTGAAACACTAGGTCTCGGCACACAAAGGTAGAAGCTCCTGTGCACTGGTTTCTCTAAATCTCTTTCTCTTTAAAGAAGAAAGTTTTCTTTAACTTGTTTTCAAAAGCCAAACCAAACAAGAATAGTTTATGTCAGAAGATCTCAGGAATCTTTTATTCTTCTGTGATCTGTGAAATACAGTGTGACAGTTCCTTCCACCTTCAAACATGCTATCTCCTGAGGACCTTTCATAAATTTGAACATTTTGAGATGAAACAGGTGTTTAAAATTAGTATTAAAGTTAAAAATTTGATGCCTGTTGCTTAATTTCCTCATTACTTCCTTCTCCTTCTCAAATGTCTGTTACTGTATGTTAAGAGCAAACTGACCTCACAGACTGTCTGTATTCCAATTATTCCCAGTGCAGGAGGTCCAGATCTTCTCATTCTGAGCTGCTGCTCTGCTTCCCCTCTCCAGTGGAACAGCCTGGCGCAGCACTGCAGCTTTGTGTCAGAAGCTGAGCAGGACTGACAGGACCCTTAGTAACAGACTCGTATCTTTCCTCCCGCAACCCTGAGGATCCTGCTGCAGGTGCGGGAGAGGGCTGCTGAAGCCATGGGGCTCTTCACCCAACCCAGAGCAGCTCTCTGCAGTCGTGGCACCCCTCCCCAGCCACTGCAGAGACACCTGGGTATCCCAGCTCACTCTGGACAAGACAGGACACCTCTCTCTCACCTCCACACACAAATTAGTGTTTAAATAAATTACACAACATCACACATTACAAAATTACAAAGCTCCAACTGAGCTGAGGTGTATCTTACAAGCATTTTCACAGGCACACTGTACACACAGACACACCTCTGCTGTTTCCTTATCTTGGGGTTTGTGAAAAGTGGGGATGTTAGAGCCCCAGTGCGCTGCTTCAGGATGCACGGAGAAACACGCAGCACTGAGTCACCAGTGAAAGCTACAGGGAAGCAAATTTCAAAGCCGAGCAGGAGGCAGCAATGTGCTCCTAGCAGAGACCTTTTGGTGGGCAGTGGTTCAAAAGAGGAGAAGGGGCACTTTCCGGGCAGAATTTGTTACATTACATCAATCAATCAAAGTTTATTTATCAAATGCAAACAATACAGCATACAGCAGTAGTTGCTGGCAATGAAATGTCTTTTCTATGAGCTCACCTGGGGAGGGGGGATAAAAATCACAAAATTAAGGTTACAAAATAAGGTTACATAATAATAGAATAGAGATTGAATAAAATAAACCTATTATTAAATTTATTATTATGTAACCTTATTTTGTAACCTTACTTTTGTGATCAGTGCCCGCTTGTATTTCTGTGTTTTTTAATTTTACAGGAAGATGTGACTTCAGACGCATTATAATATTCACAACCTTCACAAAAATTGTTGTCCAATACAAACTTATGATATAGACTGGTGTAGCGGCGAGGCTTAATAATAAGGCAGAATTAAGTGTTTCTGAGCTTCCCAAATGAGGCCCCATTTCTCTGTTCATCTCTGTGGTGCAGCCACAGAGAAACTATTCATGCAAGATGATTTAAGGTTTCCTAGGACAGCTCCCAAAGGGGGATGCACTTAGCTAAGTCTGGCTATCATGATCAATGGTCATCCACTGGCGCCTATCAGTCTAGGGAGTGCCGGATGGACATCTGGACTGCATTACTAAGTGTCAGGACTAAGTGACTCATATCTCACCTTGATCAACCAATCAGGGACTGGTAGGGCTGAGTAACCCACGTGGGACTCTGATGCCCATGGAACTTTCAGCCAATCAACGAGCTGAAGTTCCTCCAGGTAAAAACAGGCAACACAGAGAGCCTGAGAGATTCAACAAGATTCAGATTCAACAAGATTCAGATTCGGGAGATTCAGTAAGATTCTGGAGAGGATTCTGTGGACTGTTCTAAAGGGAATTCAAAGGAGAATTCCAGGGCAGGACGGCCCAGGAGCAGAAGGCTCCCAAGGGCAGGACATTCTCGCAGCGCGCCTCCTGACCATCCCGAGACTCAGCCCGGACAACCACGGAACGGCCAGTGTGTCCGAGTGCCAGAACTTTCCTTTGTTCTAAGAGTCTAGAGTGGAGGTTGCCAGAGAGTAACCAGCAGCAGGCCTCGTGAACAGGTCAGAACTGTGGACAGCTGAATCACTATTCAGAACTAGCTCTTCATCAGGAACGAACCAGTCCTCTTCCTGACTTGCTGGGACCCACAGTCATCTTTTCTCCTGTGCGCAAACTTTGCTAGTTAAAGCCAACACTAACTAGCTGGTCAGTGAGCATCAGCAGCGCACCGTCGCAAGCCGCACAGCACAGCCTGGCACGGAGCCAGAGAGCGCGGATTGGACAGCAACAAGCCTGCAGCTGATTGTTTGTGCCTGCAGGAGATCTGAATCCCCAGAAATTGGATGAGTATTCAACTTCAATGCATTACAGCTCGATAATTCAATTGTTATCCCAACCAGTTGATATCAATTTAATTCCTAAGAGTTATGTACTTGTTTTGAGTATCTAATGTAGAAGTTATAACCAAGTTCATTTACGAAACGGTCTTAATGAATGATATACTGAACGTATGTCCTCTTGATATGTGTAACACTTCGTAACTGATTGAATATATACCTTTTGTATTCTGATAACCCTCTCGATAAGATCTGTTAGGTTTATATGCATATTCTATGTATTAATAAATGTATCCTCGTGTATTAGTACCTGCGTGTGTGCGTTGTTTGAGTTATGTCGCATGGTTGGATTCTAAAGCCATCAAAAGAATCAACTTTGTGATTTACTGCTACAATTGAAAATTGTCTCAGTAAATGCCCAAACCCTACAGAACTGGTGCCTTCAGAGAGCCACTATGATTACATATTTGGCATCCCTGAACGGCTATGAAACACTACATTTATGGCGTCCCTGGGTCGGCGTGGCAAGACTGAAATGAATCAACCAAGCGGAATAATTCATATAAAACGCCGCGGGTTTCATACACGACAATACAGTGTGCTGAAAGCCGAAAGAAAAAAAGTTCCCCTTGCTCTTTAAGCAGTGCTTGATTGTTTTGTGATCTTTTGCAATCTACCGGGTTGATTGCATACTTGATCTTGTGGTTTTCTGTGGTAAAACTGTGATTTCGTACTTAAAAGTAATACTCTTTAAGTTTAACGATGGTTGCTAAAAGGTCTGAATTCGAGTCGCTATTAAGCACTCTCTCTAGCAGCGACAAGTCTGACCACGATCTCCGTCATATCTCCGTCAGCGGAGAAGCTAGGAGAATAAATCTCCATTCTCTGAGAGAGCTAGCGAAGGACATAGAGAGATTTGACCCCGCAGTGTCAGAGAATAATATCGAGAGTTATATTCAGGACCTCAGGTATACCCTGCAGTACCTGCCAAACGCCACAGAACAGGAGAAAGTGTTTCTGGTCAGGAAAACTACCAGCAGAGCTGTACATGAGTGGATGGCTAGGCAGATGAAAGAAGTCTGTAATGACTTTGAGCAGCTATGTCAAGCACTTATCGAAGAATACAGTGCGTTTATTGACCCGACTGCCGCGATAGCCGCCGCCCTTAACATTAAGCACGAGAGAGCAGAGTCCCCTCGCGAATATTACGAGAGACTTAGACGAACTTATTTTGCAGGGCGAAATGATGAGGGTTGCGAAGAGAACATACATTTCAAGGGTTTATTCATTGCGAATCTCCACCCATCAGTCAGAAAGATGATCTTAATGCATACAGATGCACAGACCATGAAAATGACTGATATTAAGAGATTCGTGCAGAAAGCCTGGGAGTATGATGTCCAAAGTCGCTCTGAGCAAAAAGCTGTTAAAGCGACTGTGTTCGCCGTCAGAGCCAGCAGGGTTAATTCCCTCCTGCTCGAAGGAGCACAGGCTCCTGAGCTGGCTAAGCCCCGTTCCAAAGCCTGCACACAGGACCGCACCCAGCGTCCTAAGTGCCATGAGAACACCGGGGGAGGGAAAGGGCTAGAAAAAGCTGAACAAAAGGATTCAGTAGCCACCCGCCTGGCCAGGCTTGAACAAGCTTTATTAGGACAGGGACAACCGCTCCCCAAGGCTGCCGGAAGCGTGAATGAGCTGATACTCTCCACTGGAGGAGGCGGAGACCCGCCCCCTCCCACTCCCTCAGTCTATCTGATTGAGCGGAAGGGTTCCTGCCTGGATGAGGTCGGCCACTCCCAAGCGAGTGCTGACTCCACCCCTGAAGTCACAGAGCAGGCAGTAAAACAGAGAGGAAAAGCAGGAAGCTTTTACCTCAAGGCTGCCATGGGAGATGTCTTACCCAGTGAGACACTGATTGACACTGAGGTTGAAAGGTGTTTGATGTCACACGGCAAGCTCAAACGGGTAGAAAAAGAAAAGGGTATGCGACTCAGAGTGGAACCTTTGGTGGATCACCAGAAAGGCAAAGTGTGGAAACAGGTCAAGGCTCCTAAGCCTTCTGTACAGAAGGAAAGGGGGGCCAAGAGGCAGACTGTGCTTACACAGTGCCCACCGAACACAGAAGCCTATGCGGAGATTCCTTCTGTTCCCTCTGGACAAGAAATAAAAATATTTTCTTGTTCCCCGGATATACAGGGAAGTCGTGCCCTGGCCAAGGTCCCAACAGCCTCCATGCCACAGGAGCGGTGCTCCGAGCAGCCGCCTGATCCACCAGGTAAAGCACACACCTTTTACATCCCTAAAGAGGAGCAGATCTCCCCACCTGGCGATGAAAAGGAGCTTTCCCTGTGCACCCTGGCACCCAAGAGGGGTCAGGAACACCACCCTGCAGTGGTGGAAGGGATCCAGATGGCAGGAGAGCAGGTTGGTGATGTAGCCCTCACCCTTAGCCCTGAGAGGTCCTCTATTAGTGAGGATCTGCTTGAGCAGCTGTCACAGGGCCACCGCCAGGTGCCCCTGGTGCAACATTCACAGGTTAGACAGGAGGTCCAGCTGGACGCTGAGACTACTGCGCTGTGGACACACCTGATCCCAGATGCCGATTCCCTCTGCTGTGACCCAGGGAACCTGCAGTCAGGTAACATTATTTCTCACAACTACCAGGTAGTGAGTGAGACTGACCTGATTGTTCCTGCCTCGACAGCAGGGTTGCCAACACACCCAGTCCCCCAGAAGGGACAGGGAATGAAAGCCGAGCCGGTTTTCTTACAGCCACCAGCTCAGTCTGTCAGTCTGAGTCTGACCAACAGTGGTTCAGCCAGACTGGAGCTGGATGGTCAAGTCACCCGCCTGCCAGTGCAGGACATCGCAAAGAGGGGTGTCAGAATCCCCGCCTGCACTGACATGGGCCTGGTGGGTGATAGCGAGTTCGAAGACAGTGAACTAGCTATCCCAGTGCTGGGGCAGCTCCCTGAACCCCTAGCGAGGGAAGGGGGGAGCGAGCAGGTGTCCTACACCCACGCCCAGCGAACGATTGTAAACATGCCGATAGAGGGATTCCTCAATCAGGAAGTGTGCAGGGTGGACCTGAACAGTGAGAATGGGGTAACAATCCCAGATCACTCAGGTGCTCCAGATGACCACTCAGCCGAGGGTCAGGCATGGTCCACCGCTGCACCGCCCCCTGCAGGGTTCCTAGAGCACAGGCATGAACAAATCGAAAAAGCAGATGCCCTGGAAAAGGAGGAGCAGCATCAGCAGCTGCGTCAGATCTCCTCAGATTTCCAGGATGTTGGTCCCCAGGATGCTACATGGCATACTGAGAAAGACACCATGTACACGCTGCGCCAGCTTAGAAAGGCGACAATCACTCAGAAGGAGATGACTGGGATCAGCCACCCGAAAAGACTTTTGGGAGGACTGATCGCTGCCGCCACTGTTGCACGTTTGCTTTTTCTGGTAGGTTTGTGTGCTGCTGGCACTCTCATCCTGACTGCCCCAAGAAGGCAGGTGTCAGAGATGCCAGAGGGTAGTGACAGACTGTATCGACAGCAGCAAAAGTTGGAAAGCTTAGGGAAAACCCTACAGGCAACTTCCTATGCAACAGGGTTAAACCTTATTCCCCAACCAGTGGACATGATTGTTGGTGTTATACAGTGGGTTTATGCTTGTGTGCAACAGGCCAGAATGTTGACACAAGACCTGTTAAGGGAGTTTAGTGCCACTGTAGCCAGTCTAACCACGGCACAATTCCCAACCCACTTGATTCCACTCTTCTCAGTAGAGGAGTGTGTGACATTAACCCCATCGTTCATAGCTCACCCAGAAGGCAAACCAAGATTGAATTCGGTTCCAAATCTTGAGATGGGTATGGCTACCAAAGCTATCCATTGGCTGTGTCTAAACGATTCACCAATGAAGGGTGTAAAGCTACTAACGAGCAGAGGAAGGTTAATGAACCCCATGAAGAGCAGGTGGGAAGTAAGTGGCTGGTCAGCACACCACGTTTAACTGACACTGTGACTTGTGACAGGCATGATGCAGCTACCTAATAAAACAGTTCCTTTAAGTTCCTGAGGAGGCCATAGTACAGCATGGTAACTTAACACTGTACGGTCTAGAACCAGACAACATAAGACCAAACTTGAGGTCATGGATGCCTTCAGGTGCCACACTAAGGAATTGGATAGAAATCCAAGAAACAGTAAGCCCTGAAGAGGTACAGGTAGTTAGTTTGCTTTAATGGAACAAACCTCCAAACCACCCTAGCAGATACCCAACACAGGTGTTGTGGTTTATCGGGGGGCTGGGAACAGGAACTGTTGTTATTGTAACACTACTGCCAGGTAGCTGGATCATGACTGACAGTGTACTCTGAATGATGTACTCTCACATCAAGATGTACTCCGGGTAGCATGAATGAGTCAAAGGTAGCATGTCAAAAGAAAGGAAGTGACTTCTCCCCAAATATCTACCACAGAGGTATCAGATATTGACAGTGAACTTCCTGATGTGTAATTCCTAGACTTAGATAATGTCTCCTACCGTGTTTATACATACTCCAGATGTTATTCATCCTGTTTGTATCCAATGCTGGTTCTGGTATGAATTCTCGAGGAGTAATGTGGACATTTAAGATTAATGTTCTAATGGCAAGGGACATCACTTAACTCTGTTTTGTTTTGAAGGCAACAACGCCTCAGGACCTCGTGACCTTCAAAAAGGGGGGATATGTAGCGGCGAGGCTTAATAATAAGGCAGAATTAAGTGTTTCTGAGCTTCCCAAATGAGGCCCCATTTCTCTGTTCATCTCTGTGGTGCAGCCACAGAGAAACTATTCATGCAAGATGATTTAAGGTTTCCTAGGACAGCTCCCAAAGGGGGATGCACTTAGCTAAGTCTGGCTATCATGATCAATGGTCATCCACTGGCGCCTATCAGTCTAGGGAGTGCCGGATGGACATCTGGACTGCATTACTAAGTGTCAGGACTAAGTGACTCATATCTCACCTTGATCAACCAATCAGGGACTGGTAGGGCTGAGTAACCCACGTGGGACTCTGATGCCCATGGAACTTTCAGCCAATCAACGAGCTGAAGTTCCTCCAGGTAAAAACAGGCAACACAGAGAGCCTGAGAGATTCAACAAGATTCAGATTCAACAAGATTCAGATTCGGGAGATTCAGTAAGATTCTGGAGAGGATTCTGTGGACTGTTCTAAAGGGAATTCAAAGGAGAATTCCAGGGCAGGACGGCCCAGGAGCAGAAGGCTCCCAAGGGCAGGACATTCTCGCAGCGCGCCTCCTGACCATCCCGAGACTCAGCCCGGACAACCACGGAACGGCCAGTGTGTCCGAGTGCCAGAACTTTCCTTTGTTCTAAGAGTCTAGAGTGGAGGTTGCCAGAGAGTAACCAGCAGCAGGCCTCGTGGACAGGTCAGAACTGTGGACAGCTGAATCACTATTCAGAACTAGCTCTTCATCAGGAACGAACCGGTCCTCTTCCTGACTTGCTGGGATCCACAGTCATCTTTTCTCCTGTGCACAAACTTTGCTAGTTAAAGCCAACACTAACTAGCCGGTCAGTGAGCATCTGCAGCGCACCGTCGCAAGCCGCACAGCACAGCCTGGCACGGAGCCAGAGAGCGCGGATTGGACAGCAACAAGCCTGCAGCTGATTGTTTGTGCCTGCAGGAGATCTGAATCCCCAGAAATTGGATGAGTATTCAACTTCAATGCATTACAGCTCGATAATTCAATTGTTATCCCAACCAGTTGATATCAATTTAATTCCTAAGAGTTATGTACTTGTTTTGAGTATCTAATGTAGAAGTTATAACCAAGTTCATTTACGAAACGGTCTTAATGAATGATATACTGAACGTATGTCCTCTTGATGTGTAACACTTCGTAACTGATTGAATATATACCTTTTGTATTCTGATAACCCTCTCGATAAGATCTGTTAGGTTTATATGCATATTCTATGTATTAATAAATGTATCCTCGTGTATTAGTACCTGCGTGTGTGCGTTGTTTGAGTTATGTCGCATGGTTGGATTCTAAAGCCATCAAAAGAATCAACTTTGTGATTTACTGCTACAATTGAAAATTGTCTCAGTAAATGCCCAAACCCTACAGAACTGGTGCCTTCAGAGAGCCACTATGATTACATATTTGGCGTCCCTGAACGGCTATGAAACACTACACTGGGATAAGCAAGGAGACATAGGCATAGTTGGTAAGAAACATGGGCCACTTTAAACATGTTTGTGGTGAGCTCAAAGGTGACGGAATTGCAGTTGAAGAATACCCACATAGGCCAGTAAAACAAATTACGATATTAAGAAAGAAGCTGAAGCAGCTGTGAAAGAAATTGTGCAGCAATTATCTGAAAAAGATATTGCACAACCAATGACATCTACAGATGCAGTCACTCCGTCATTTCTTAGTAATGCAGTGCATGTACTCCAGAGTGGTACGTTGTATGATTAACTGGCCAAAAACAATAGGTGGCACTTGTGGTGTGTTAGATCTTAGTGAAACAATTGCTTTATGTCACGATCGTAAACCCCTCGTCGTAAGGACGCTCCAGACCTTTCTTGTTCTGTATTCATCCCCTGCACCTGCCTCCGGTTCCTTCCTCCCCGTCCTATAAAAGCCAGGTGTTCCTGCCAATCTGGGCTCAGCTTTGGAAGATGGATGCCCGGAAGCCCGCCTACCCGCGAGTCCAGGATTGACTTGGCGGCATTGGCTTCTACGGCGTCCTGACCTATTGGGTCCAGGACTGGAGCATCTGGTCCCGTTACCCCCGTTTTTATTCCCCAGACCCTCTGCCAGATCCTGTTTCGCCTTTTAACTCTGTTTGTCTGTCAGGATGGATCACCCAGTCTTGGACTATTGCATCTCTCATGGATTTACCTCGGACTCCCTTGGACTGTTTGCCTCGGCCACACCTCCCCTGAACACCAGCACACCGTGGACACGCCCCCTGTTTTCCTTTCAGCCCCCCTTGCATGCTTTTTTCCCCGTGTTTTCCTCACTCCTCCCTGGATTGAATTGTCTGCATAGGGTCCTGAAAGAACGTTGCGTTACACTTCATTTAATCCCTATCTTTTATCATCTTTAAATCCACTTAATATGGATTATCAATGTGGAATTTTGTAATGAAATGGAAATTTGGAACTGACAATAAAAATAACAGAAGTATAACGTCTCATAAATGATATTAATTTAGGAATGTAAATATATTATACGTACAGTATATATCTATATAGTATATAGATACTTTTATATATATATATAAAGCTAAGATCACCTTATTGGCAATATACAATTTCTTGTATTAGGAATTTGTCTTTTTGCATACCCCAACTTGCTCTCCATGAGACACACAGACAGGAAGAGAAGCTTGGGGTCAGAGCACAGGGTCAGTCATTTACACAGTCCCCCGGGAGCAAGTGGGGTTAAGTGCCTTTCTCAGAGGCCCAACAGAGTAGGAATCCTCTGCAGGCCGCAGGATACAAACCGGCAACCTTCCAGCCACAGGTGCAGATCCTTAGCCACAGAGCCACCGCACTGCTGGTAGTGGTAGCTAAAAAAAAAAGTATTCCACCTTCTTCATAAACATTTTCTGTAACAAACAAGTCTTTAACTTTCTCACTTACTATTTTGGAAAAGTTGTAATTATATTCTAACTATATAAAGTTTATATATTTTATAAAACACTATAATGTTTTAACCTTTTCCATTAATACTTGCTGTCATTATTGTAGTGTAGTGGCAATGCTTATTAATAATAAAGGAATTAAGTTTGCTGCTCCCTTGCCAGTCTCTCTCTCCCTCATCTCTGTGGTGCTGGACACAGAGAGGTCATCCCATGTGGTTCAGATTTAAGGTGTTTTTCTGTCTCCAGCCACCTTAATGAATGGTCATCTCTGGTGCCTTATTATTATTTAATATATTTAATTATTATCTAGAATAACAAAGGGGTATTAAAAAAAGCACTGAAACTGAAGTATAATAACATGTCTGAACATTATTTACCATAGTCATTTATTAGT
Organism: Atractosteus spatula; assembly: GCF_055471065.1. Classification (NCBI taxonomy): domain Eukaryota; kingdom Metazoa; phylum Chordata; class Actinopteri; order Semionotiformes; family Lepisosteidae; genus Atractosteus; species Atractosteus spatula. The sequence goes on along the minus strand of NC_142730.1, from coordinate 14,084,063 downwards.
AATAAATAATTTCAAAAAGCTTTGGATTTTGTTCAGTGTGGTGTCATTGTTTTCACAACCTTCACTTTCTGCATGTTTCAGATGTCAATAACTCGGCAAGCAAAACACATATAGCCTTCAAACCACAGGCATTTTAAAAATTTTGATTTGTAAAAATATTCACAATGTTTATGTAAACAACATCTAATACCTGCCATGTTCTTAAACACCTCCTCTTAAGGACACTCAAGCCCTTCCTAGTTTTATTCTTGATCCCCTGCTCCTGCCTCCGGTTCCTGCCCCCGTCCTATAAAAGCCAGGCGTTCCTGCCAAACTGGGCTCAGCTTTGGAAGATGGACGCCTGAAAGCCCTCCTATCTGTGAGTCCAGCAGCGACTTGACAGCACATGCTTCATCACGGAGTCCTGACCTTCTGAGTCCAGGTTTAGGGAGCGTCTGGTCCCATGAGCCCCCTTTTATTCCCCCGTCCCTCCGCCGGATCCCGCTCTGGTTTTTAACTTTGTTCATCTTCATCAGGATGGATCACCCGGTCTTGGACTATTTCTACTCATGGACTTGCCTCGGACTCCCTTGGACTGTTCGCCTCAGACACACCTTCCCTGAACACCAGCATACCGTGGACACACCCCCCATTTTCCTTCCAGCACCTTTGCATTCTTTTTTCCCCGTGTTTTCCTCACTCCTCCCTGGATTGTGTTGTCTGCATAGGGTCCTGAAAGAGTGCTGCGTTACAATACCTGGTGTTTTCTACAAAGAAAAAGGACTCCATAAAATAATCCAATCTCTTTTACACGTTCTGCGGATGTTAATTGCAGATCTTCTATAATCTGCTTTCCAAAGAAAGCAATGGAAGCACAACCCTCTTTTGTATTTCAACTTGAACAGTCCCAAGAGTGTTTAAAACTCACATAGATCCAAAGTCCATAGAGCTGAAAGTTCCCTCAGGGTAGTTAATTTTTTCTCCCAGCAGAGGAAGTTAAAAAAGATATGAACAGACAGAGCTGACTTGTTTTCAGGTCTCTTATTCTCCATGCTTCTTCTTCTCCCGTCTGTCCCGATGTTTCACCTCTCTCTCTCCCAGGTTTCAGCCCTCATTTTAAAAAAGCTGCTACCGTCACACCTGGGCTCAAGAGGATTCAATGCAACTAATGACCAGATTACCTTAATTAACAGAAGAGTTTTACTAACTGCTAGAACAATATAATTTGAGATATATGATATAATTTGAAATCTATCAAATTTATTTTTAATGTAAAAAAATCTACATTAAATGGCCTCTTCCCTTTGTGTGTGTGTATTAGTGAAGGTTCAGTGTTGTAACCCCTGTACCTGTGTGTGTACCTTTCCTTGGTTCGAGTTAATAAATATGTTGTTCAAACCCCATTCCCTGAGTCCCATGCCTGCTCCATTCCATACTAAAACCTAGGGTCGTTACAATGTCATCAGTTTTAATAAACATTTAATACAGTGCTGATTTATCTAATAACCAAACACAGATACTTTAAGGATTCACTGTATTTAATGGCAGTTTTTAAGAGTAGTCCAGTCCTTTACCAGATTATTTAAAGACATAAAAAATGATACCATTCCTGAGTCTGTGACACCACAGTGATACTGCAGCACACCTACTGTCACTTGCACATTCTAGATGGTTGCATCTGTACACAGGGTTAAACCTTATTTCTATTTCACTCTCAGTAGCATAATGAGGACAAAGAGTCACAAATGGAAAATGAAAGAAAACAAATTTTAAATTGAGAATGGGGAATGGCTCTTTCAGATGTACTTTTAATAAAAGTAGAACAATATTTTACTTTTACTAAGCAACTAAATTAGTTTGCTACTAAATGAGCAAGATCAGCTGATTGTTCTCCTTTTTGATTGTATCTTTTTATGTTCTTACAGTATATCATTTTAGTTTGCCACTTCTGATGCAGAGAAAGCTGATGATATCCAACTTTGTAGATAATAATAGCAATACAATACGAGGGTATTAGTAATAAGTGAAAATAAATATTTTCTTTCTGACACTTGCATTCATAGATAGATAGATAGATACTTTATTGATCCCGTGAGGGAAATTGCAGTGCAACAGCAGCTTAACACACACAACACAGCCACAGTGTAACGAATTATATAATAATAGTACAATACATACAATACAATACAAGAGTTACTCACAGTCCGGACGCACAAGAACAAACTAGAACAGAACAGTACACAGAAAATCGTAACACACTCATATCACACATATGAATATAAATATAGATGTAACTATAGATATAAATATAAATGTATTGCACAGGTCCCTGGCATATATTGCACAAAAAGTGGTTGTAAACGGGAAAAAGAAAAAGAAAAAGAAAGAGAACAGATGTAGCAGTAGATGTGTAGATGCGTTTAGTCCAGAAACAGGTCACTGTCGATGTTGCCTCTGCCAAGACGCAAGGTGGATGCATTGTACAGTCTTATGGCAGACGGCAAGAATGACCTCCTGTAGCGCTCCCTGTCGCACCGTGGATGAATCAGTCTATTGCTGAACGTGCTCTTCATTCCTGCAAGCCTGTCATAGAGGGGATGGGAGAAGTTGTCCATGATGGCCTCTAGTTTGGACATCATTCTCCTCTCAGCCACTACCTCCAAGGAGACCAGGTCAAACCCAATGACAGAGCTTGCTCTCCTGATGAGCTTGTTCAGCCTTTTGGAATCTACTGCTCTAATCCCAGAGCCCCAGCACACCACTGCGTAGAAAATGACACTCGCTACCACCGACTGATAGAACATGTGTAGCATCTTACTACACACATTGAAGGACCTGAGCCTCCTCAAGAAGTAGAGTCGGCTCTGTCCCTTCTTATAGATGGCCTCGATGTTCTTAGACCATTCCAGTCTATCGTCGATGTGCACTCCCAGGTACTTGTACGAGTCCACCATCTCCACGCCACTCCCATGGATGTAGACAGGAGTAGGTTTGACCTTTTTCCTCCTGAAATCTACCACCAGTGTCTTTGTAACATTCAGTTCCAAGTGGTTCACCCCACACCACTCCACAAAGCTGCTGACCAGTCCTCTGTACTCCTCCTCCTGTTCACCCTTGATACATCCCACAATTGCAGAGTCATCTGAGAACTTCTGCAGGTGGCATGACTTTGAGTTGTACTTAAAGTCCGAAGTATAGAGGGTGAAGAGGAATGGAGAAAGAACTGTCCCTTGAGGTGCCCCTGTGTTACTCACTAGCTGTTCAGACACACAGTTCTCACAGACTGTGGTCTGCCTGTCAGGTAGTCAGTGATCCACGAGGTCGTGGAGGCATCGACTTGCATCTCCTCCAGCTTCCTCCTTAGAAGTAAGGGCTGGATGGTATTGAAGGCACTGGAGAAGTCGAAAAACATGATCCTTACAGTGTTGCCAGCCCTGTCCAGGTGTGAGTAGGCCCTTTGCAGCATGTAGATGATCGCATCCTCCACACCAACACTGGGCTGGTAGGCAAACTGTAGGGTGTCCAGTGATGAGCTGACCAGGGGTCTCAGGTGGGATAATACCAGCCTCTCCAGTGTCTTCATGATGTGAGAAGTCAGTGCAACTGGTCTGTAGTCGTTGAGGACAGAGGGGCGCCCTTTCTTTGGTACCGGGACCAGGCATGATGTCTTCCAGAGCACCGGGACTCTTTCCAAGCGCAGGCTCAGGTTGAACAGTCGCTGGAGCACTCCGCTCAGCTGATCAGCACAGGCCCTCAGAACTCTGGGGCAGATGTTATCTGGTCCTGTGGCCTTACCCTCGTGCAGCCTCTTCAGCTCCTTCTTCACCTGGTCAGCTGTGATGGTCAGCCTGGCCTGGGGGATGGTGCTCATAGTGCTTTCAGTGCTGCAGGTGTTAATGGCGGAGGTGTTGGAGAGTGGCAGCTGTGGGGGATGGGTGGGTGAGTAGCCGTCGGGGGTTGTGGCTGTAGGCGGCCATGTTTGTGGGGGGATGGAGGAGGTATTGGGCAGTCGCAGCTGTGAAGGGTTAGGGAGCGTGTGGCTGTGGGGGGATGGGTGTTGCGCCACAGAGGACCCAGAATCAAACCTGTTAAAGAACTGGTTCAACTCGTTGGCCATCTCCAGGTTCCCTTCTGTTGCACCCCCAGCCTGTTTGAAGCCAGTGATCTCTCTCATGCTGCTCCATACATCTCTCACCCTATTCCTTTGCAGCTTGTCCTCTATCTTCTTTCTGTATGCGTCCTTGCTCTCTCTTAACTTCTGCTTTAGCTCCCTCTGTACACACTTGACCTCTTCCTTATCTCCCCTCCTAAAGGCTCTCTTCTTGTCATTCAGAAGAGCCTTCAGGTCACTGGTGATCCAGGGTTTGTTATTGGAAAAGCAGTGTACGTCTTTGGTGGGGATGGTGTTATCTACGCAGAAGTTAATATAGTCAGTGACACAGTCCACCATGCTGTCTATGTCGTCCCCATGTGGTTCGCACAGCACATCCCAGTCGGTGGCCTCCAAAGCACCACGTAGATCCTCCATAGCCTCCTGAGACCATCTCCTCACAGTCCTCATGGTCACAGGTTGGCGCTGGACAATAGGCGTGTACAGTGGTGTAAGCAAGACAAGGTTGTGATCTGATCTGCCAAGGGGGGGAAGGGCTGTGGAGTTATATGCATCCTTAGCATTGGCATATAATAAGTCCAGTGTTTTGTTTTCTCTGGTCGGGCACTTAACAAACTGGTGGAAAGTAGGCAGAGTGGTGGAAATAGATACGTGGTTAAAGTCCCCTGAAATAGCTATAAAAGCGCTTGGGTGCTTTGTTTGTAGCCTGGCTGTGACTGTGTTTATGACGTCACACGCTACAGCTGCATTTGCCGTAGGTGGAATGTAAACAACAACAAAGATGACGCATGTAAACTCCCGCGGCAGATAGTACGGACGCAGTCCTACGGCTACCAGTTCGATGTCCGGGTTGCAGACGCGCTCCTTAACATGAGTATGTCCAGGATTACACCATCTGTTGTTTACAAGCACCGCGAGCCCCCCTCCTTTCCTCTTACCGCTCTCGGTGTTTCTGTCCGCCCGCACCGTCTGAAAGCCGCCGATGGTAACGTTCGAGTCCGGAATAAGTTCCTGCAGCCACGTCTCGGTGAAACACATGATACTGCATTCACGATACTCCCTCTGGCTTCTCACCAATGCTCCCAGTTCGTCCATCTTGTTCACTAAGGACCTCACATTTCCCATGATGATCGAAGGAAGGTAGGGTTTAAATCTCCTTCTCTTCGCCTTTCGCGTCGCACCAGCCCTACAGCCTCGGCTTCTCCTCCTCAGCTCCTCCGGCACCGATGGCTTCTCTCCAGTGAGTAGAGCCGGACGCGCTAGCGCGATCAGCTGGTCCCGCGTGTAGACAATGCTTCTGTGGCTATCGGCATTGCAACTCGATAGCCACAGAGGTCCAAGTATCAGAAAAAACAAGAAAAAGTTTCTCAGCTTCCTAGTATCCATCATGTTGTGATCGCAAATCTAGTTGCCGGCAAAGGTATGAAGAAAAAACACTAACACACTAGCATTAACTAACTGAAAGAAACAAAAAGACACAGAGCTGCTGTAGCAGGCTGCCACTAACACGGCGCCATCTTGTGTGTTATCATGACATTCATGACACTACAATGTCCTCTTATATTGTATATACTGTATATACTGATGGAAAAAGAAACGCAACACTTTCTGGAATGAGAATACTTATATACTTTCACAAAAAGTTGTCAATTTGTTTTAAGCCCTCTGACCAGCAATACAGCTTGTGCAGTGAGGCATTGCAACTTGCCAATCACACGAAAGCTTGTTAGGTGTACTTTTACAAAACGAGATCCAGGTGGAACAATGCCTGATCAGGTCACCTTTAAAAAGGCCTTAATTCAAAGCTTAGGTCACTGTCACGGGAGCCGGGTCAGCCTCTTGTGGAGTCTGCAGTAAAGACCTTATGCGTGACAGTAAAATCCGGAAGAGTCTGGAGACGGACATCAGGGAAAGGGAAAGACGCAGAAGGATTTATCTGGTGCAGACAGTGAGACAGCTCGTGATCTGGTGCATGGGGGAATGAATAAAGGTAATCAAGTCCAGGCAAATCCAGGGGGGTAGTCAAAGAACAGTCCGAAATCCAGAAGCCAGGAGGTCCACCCGAGACAAAGACAATTAAAATCCACGGGAAGGGGAACCATGACCAGGAACACAAAAAGATTAAAACATAACGGGACCGGGCTCAGAGGTCAGGATGTCGGGGTGAAGGCCTGTGCCCTCAGGCGACCTCTAAGCCTGGTGGAAGGAGGGCATTCGGATGTCCGTCTTCCAAAGCTGAGCCCAGAACAGCGGAGACGTTAGGCTTATAAAGCAAAACATAAACAAAGGAACAAGTAATTGGTTTATTCCATTCTGAAAAAAAGAAGAAAGAGAACACAACGTTTCGGCCGTGGAGCCTTCTTCAGGTGTGAGAGAGACAGGGCAGTAGGCAAAGGTAAAGTAGCGGGAGAACAAAGGTTGGGAGGGAGGAGGAGTGAGAGGCGGGAGCAGGGGACAGAAAGAGAGGCCAATCAAGAGGTGTGAAGTCAGAATGGGTGCAAAGAGGTGTGAAATGAAACTTCCAATGAATGGAGAAAATTTAAAAGAACAGTAGTCTGTCGTTAAGGGAAGGGAGAATGTGTGATCCTAGCTGCAGAATAATTTTAGTTTCGGTGGTCTTTCTGATGTATGAGTTCGGAAAACCGTCTTTGAGAACACAGACGGAGAGATTAGAGTGGTCGTGGCCGTCAGAGGTGAAATGAGAAACAATGGGCTTGGAGAGATCTTTAATCTTCACAGCCCTGACGTGTTCTCTGAAGCCGTCTCCGAGTCTCCTTCCTGTTTCTCCAATGTAGATGGCTGGGCATTTACCGCAAGAGATACAGTAAATAAGGTTGCTGGAGGTACAAGATGCTGTCTGGGTGATCCGGAATTGTCCTGAGGGGCCTTGAATGAGTGTGGTGGTGGCTGTGTACTTGCAGGTGATACAGCGAGTTCTGTTGCAAGGGAAAGTGCCAGGTGTGGATGGTTGTTGAGGGCGGTCAAGGGAGCTGTGAACAAGGAGGTTACGCAGATTAGGTGGTCGGCGATATGAGATGATAGGGCGATCAGAAAAGAGGGCCCAAATGGAGGGATCATCCTGTAGGATGGAAAAGTTGTGGTTAATGGTCCTGGGGATAGGAAGTATGTTAGGGTGGTAAGGAAGCACCAAAGGAATGCGGTTGTTATGGCGGGAGTTCCTGATCGGGTTGATGGTCCGGGGGATGTTTTTGGCTCGGGCAAGAGCCCTGTCAATCACACTGCTGGGGTATCCTCTGTTGATGAGAAATGAGTACATTTCGAGGGCTTGTTTCTCGAAGTCGATGTCGTCGCTGCATAATCGTCGTAACCTAAGGAACTGTGAAAAAGGAAGAGAGTTTTTAGTGTGGTTGGGGTGAAATGAGCTGTACAGGAGGTAGCTGTGTGAATCCGTGGGTTTGTAATAAACTGAAGTGGACAGTCGGGGGTAGTTGATAGAGAAGTTGATGTCTAGAAACGGAAGAGTAGTGGAAGATATGTTAACCGTATATTTGAGGGACGGGTGGAAGTTGGTGAAATGGTGCAGGAAGAACTCAAGCTGATCGTTGGAGCATGTGGCGGCACCGACGCAGTCATCAATATATCGTTTGTAGAGGTCAGGGACATAGCCAGTGTAGGAAGCAAAGAAGCATTCTTCTACCCAGCCGACAAAAATATTGGCATAGCTGTGTCCCATTCTGGTGCCCATGGCAACTCCACTGACCTGTTGGTAAAAAAGATTATTGAAAGAGAATGCGTTCAGTGTGAGGACCAATTCTGCAAGGCGTAGCAGGGTGTGGGTGGGTGGATCAAGCACTGTGCGTTTGTCCAGCATGTGCTTGAGGGCTGTAAGGCCGTCATTATGGGGAAAGACGGTGTACAGAGATGTGTTTTCCATGGTAAAAATGTAGCATTTGGTACCCTGAAATTGGAAATCATTAAAAAGTTGGAGCGCGTGGTTGGTATCTTTGATGTATGAGGGAAGATCTTCAACCAGCGGTCTCATGAGGCTGTCGAGAAAGGCTGAGATGTAAGTAGTTGGACAGTTACATGCTGATACGATGGGGTGTCCAGGGGTGTCCGGTTTGTGGATTTTGGGGAGGAGGTAAAATTGAGATACCTGTGGATGTTCCATGATGAGCCGGTTTGCCTCCTGGGGGAGCTCATTACTGCTGATAAGAAGAGAAATGGTGGATACCACTTCCTTTTGGTAGTCAGTGGTAGGGTCCTGTTGGAGAGGGATGTAGGCAGAAGTGTCAGTTAGTTGTCTAGAGGCTTCAAAGATATATAGATCCTTACGCCACACCACAACAGCACCTCCTTTGTCCGCTGGTTTGATGACGATATCATCCCTGTTGCGGAGAGACTGGAGCGCCTGATTTTCTCCTTGGGTGAGGTTAGACCTATGTTTACTGGGTATAGAGAGTGCCTTGGGAGCTTGATTAGTGCATTGGTTGATGAAATAATCAACTGGTGAAAAACGGCCAGAGGGGGGAGTCCAACAGCTCTGTTTGGGATTAATGTTGTTAATGACATCAATAACCGGGTTGTTATCAGCTGCCTGTGAAGAGGAATTGTCGGCAAAATGTGCTCTGAGATGGATCCTGCGGTAAAAGCGGTTAAGGTCGACATTGGTCTGGGGGATGTCCAGCTTCCTGGGAACTGGTACAAAACTAGTACTAGTTTTCTAGTACCAGTTTTCTAGTACCACTAGTACCAGTACCAGAAACTAAAATTATTCTGCAGCTAGGATCACACATTCTCCCTTCCCATAACGACAGACTACTGTTCTTTTAAATTTTCTCCATTCATTGGAAGTTTCATTTCACACCTCTTTGCACCCATTCTGACTTCACACCTCTTGATTGGCCTCTCTTTCTGTCCCCTGCTCCCGCCTCTCACTCCTCCTCCCTCCCAACCTTTGTTCTCCCGCTACTTTACCTTTGCCTACTGCCCTGTCTCTCTCACACCTGAAGAAGGCTCCACGGCCGAAACGTTGTGTTCTCTTTCTTCTTTTTTTCAGCATGGAATAAACCAATTACTTGTTCCTTTGCAGCCTACGCATGCTGACGCAGCTACCCACCTGAACTAAAACATAAACAAGACACACTGGGAGATAATAGAACTAAATGGGTAGGACCGCCCTCTAGAGGAGGGATGTGAACTGTGACAGTCACTGCAAGAAAAAGCCCACACTTAGTCAGTTTTCTGTGCATTCCATATTGTCTCAAATGTCACCAGAAGCAAGGGAGAGGACCATTGGCATGCTGCAGGCAGGCATGTCATATGCCAGCGTTGCCAGACACTGGAGTAAGCTGCTCCACTGTGTACCGACTGCAGAGAAGGTCTCAGCAGACCGGCAGGACAGATGACCGCCCAAGATCCGGTTGCCCTCAAGTGACCACACCAAAGCAGGACCGACACATCAGACTGGTCCATCTGAGAGATCATTTCAGATCTGCCACCCAGACTGCTACTGAAACTGCCGGCAGACACAATGCCTGCATCAGTGACAGGACAGTGAGAGATCATTTCAGATCTGCCACCTGTACTGCTGCTGAAACTGCCGGCAGACACAATGCTCGCATTAGTGACAGGACAGTGAGGCTCCATGCTGCTGGCCTTAGAGCAAGGCGACCTGTCAGAGGCCCTCTGCTCACATATCCTAGACATCACACCCAACTGGCTTGGGCCCGACAGAAGTTGCAATGGACTCGTCAGCAGTGGCATCAGGTCCTCTTCACGGATGAGTCACTCTTCAGCCTGTTCCATGCAGACGGGAGGGCCACAGTGTGGAGGAGGAAATGTTGTGTTTCTTTTTTCCATCAGTATATATTGTATTTATTCTTCTAATCTAATTTCTTTTCTAGTGTTGTTTAGTTAGTTAGCCTTAGCTGCTAGAAGTGGCTAGATACAGTATGGTAGAGGCTGAGAATGCATTTTCAGCTTTTAATTTTACAACTCTCTTTCCTTCCCCTTCTGTTTTGTTTCACTGAAGAATGAAGTTTCACATCACTTACCTTCCTTTAGAAATTTAAGTAATAATTTTGTGAACTCTTTTGTGCAAACTATTTTAAGGTACTGCTTTACGTAAATTTAAGTGTTTCCAAGAAAACAACTGTGGAAGATCGAGTTTTTCACTATGCTTCACTCATACAGTAAATCCCGATAACTTCAAATACCCTTGACATCTAATATGAGTTCTAGGAAGCAGAATACATCAGTATTCATGGTATGGTATACGCCAAAGTGCTTGCACCTTACATGACTAAATTCATTATGTTCAAACATGATTTATTAAAATCTGGTAGGCAACATATAGTTTGTTGATCTCCTTCATATCATACACTTATCAATACCAAAACTGCATCTACAATTTTTCCTTTAGATTTTGAATAGGACTGAAATGAATACTTTTCAACATCTAAAGAAAACTATGGAACAACATCTGGTTTGTGTTAAAGCATGCGGACTTATAGACTGAGTTTGTTAAAATTATATAAACACTATTCACAGACAATGAGAGCTGGTCAAAATTTGGTTTGAAGCTGACATTTCTTGGTAACAGCTAGCAGATAACTTAAGTCTTTCTTTATAAGCTACATGATGCTGCAAATAGGTGGTCCCAGCAAACAAACACACCCCAACACAAGTCGTAAAGTTCCAACAATGCTTCTTTATCTACAAAGTAAATAAAGTAATCAAGCACCATAAAGCATAATAATGAATAAACATCTGTCTCTTAGTTGAGCTGCTAATTTACTTATGTGCAATTTTCTGCCCATTTCCAGAAAAATGCCTCCAATTTCCTTGGGTGAAAATAAGCCCTGTATAGCCATATCACTCTGCAACTCGCAAATGGCAGCCTACTGAAACTAAGCAGGTGTGAGCCTGGCCAGTACCTGGATGTGAGACCTCCTGGGAAAGCTAAGCTTGCCACTGGAAGAGGCATTACTGGGTCCTGCAAGGGGCGCTTATCCTGCAAGCTGTATGTGTCTTAATGCCTCAGTATAGTGACGGGCACCGTGCTTTGGATAAGAGGTCCTGACTCTCTGTGGTCATTAAGAATCCCAGGGCGTTTCTAAAAAAGAGTATGGGTGTTACCTCAGAGTCCAGGCCAAATTTCCCATTGGCCATTACCAGTCATGGCCTCTTAATAATCCCCATCTATGAATTGGCTTTATCACTCTGTTCTCCTCCTCACTGGTGTGTAGTGAGCATACTGGCGCATCATCCAGGTGGGTATTGCACATTGATGGTGTTGGAGGGGAGTCCCCATTGGGTGTAAAGTGCATTGAGTGGAGTGTCCTGAAAAGCACTATATAACTGTAAGGAAGTATCATTATTAGCAAGATCAAGGGGTTCATCAGGAAGAAAAAGTGGAAAGGTTTGAAATGGCGATATCAAGCATGATTGAGCATGTGTTTTACTGCTGAACACAAAACTATAAACCCTGAAAGTGTCTGCAGTTGGCGGCAGGGACCTCTCGCTTTTCTGAAGTTATTTCACTCACACCATTTTATATAACAGAGATAGGTGGTATGATTATAAGTTCCTGGCAGCATTAGCAGAAAGCATAGAAGAATAAAATTCCCTCTGTATGCATAGAAATATCCAGAAATAAAACTTGACATTCTGTACATTTCTGATCTGAAAAACAAATTTCAAAAAGTACACAGCAAAAATTACAAATTTCACTTCCTTTTCCCACTACTTAAATTTTTTAATGTATGGAATTTGTTTGTATTATAATTACTGTATTTTGAATTCAGTGTTGAAGTTATCATCTACTGTTTCTTTGAAAATAACAGCCAAACATCATAGCACCACATCTGTTAAGATGCTAGCTCTCCTGATAGGCCTGGAAACAGAATATCAAGACTTGTAGGCCAGCATCATCAACACAAGACATAAAATTAGAAAATATAAAATACTTTCCCACTAAATAAAACAACAGTAGATTCTTCTTTGGAGTAACAGGAAAAAGTTTTATTATATTGAATTATATTCAGTTACTACAGTTGGATACAAAAAATAAAATGAAAATGAGACTTTGATGTATTTACTGTAGTATTTGTCAGGAACTGTGAATACAAAAGAAGAAATATTGCAAGGAGATGAGAAAATAAAATAAAAAAAGATTCTTCTCAGATGAGCTTGAGATGAGATGAGCGATGAGATGACTTCTGAAGACACTGAAACAGGCTGTATTATGTGTGGGAATGGTTCATGTGTAGTCTTTCTCACTTTTTCAGTTAAATTATTTCTAAATCCTACTGAAACATCACAGCTGTCCTTCGCCCATGAGAGTCAAGTTCCAAGCTGGCATACTGTACCTCCTATCAGAGAAACAAATAGTCTTATTAACAACTTGAAAAACTCCTGTCAAAAAGGGTTAAGCTGTTTCTAACATTTTTATGCAGAGGCAATGAATTTCAGGATACTATCTCCAACTTCCCCAAGTTGCTGACACAGAAATGCAGGATCTATGAAGTAACAGCTTTCTTTTATACTGTTTTGTAATCATTTGCTTTCTCCAGTCAAACTGTATATCAAAAAGGTTTTACTATTGAATATACTACATTTAATTAGAAAGACTTGTAATTATAAAGTACAACATACTGATACTGAGTTTATTCCACGTCTGGCTTCTTTCTCTTGTAGTCCTGTAAGACATTTTCAGATTGCAGTGCAAAATAAAGTAGTAGCAAAAAAAATATGCAACAGAAAATTCAAGATTGATGCTACTTCATCAACTCCCGCTGCATTTGTATGAGCCAATCTCACAGAATTTATTCTATCTACACATCTGAGCTGAAAATAAACAGAACGAAAGTGCACACCCTGAGACAAAAAGACCTTACACTCCCAGAAAATTACAAAGTCAAAATTCAAAAGAAAAATTATACCTTTTCTCTTACGTTATCCTCTTACAGCATGACATACAGTATACAGTAGACCCACAATGTTGCAAATGACAAATATTACCAAAAACACTAATGAAGTATTTAAATCTGAAGTCATTACAGACTTCTGTAATCATACAAAATTACATTTCATCCTTCCTACTGTATATGAAATGTAATGATATTGATAATATGAGAATAAATGTGCAATATTTTTTTCTTACAAATGTACATTTCCTAAGAGATAAAACTGAAGAAATAAAAAAAAAACAAATTCATGTTTCTCATCTCTGACTCAAAAAGGTACTATACAGTATGTCTGTTAGGGCAAAATTTTATGCAGTAATTGGTTTAGCATAACTCAAGTTCTGCATAATGCTTTCACACATGTTAAAGCAGTGTACATAATGTACAATGGGCTTCCATAATTTATATTTTGTCTACACAAATTAATGAATAATGTTATACAGAATTAAGCTATGAATAAGCAGTGACTCAATACAATTTGATAGGTAAATGTAGCCTACCTAAAGATTTTTTTCTGTGTGCTGTCATTGTTTTTATTTTATCCCTAGGACATGAAGATGAAGACAATGTTATTATTAAAGTGGACTTCATTAATTAATCTGTGATAGAAATAATTCAGTCATAAAGTTTTAGACAAAAACTGAATAATATAATACTGTATAACTATTCAAATTAATTAAAGAATGGAAAAAAATAGTAGACCCACCATTCTTTCACCCTGTGGTTTTTACTCCAATCTGCACAAAACATGCAGAAGAAAAACAGTTACATGGCTTAGTGACAAGTTCCAGATAGAATAACATAGCTCTTAGAAGAAGGCTTTTACCTTGAAATAAACAAATGATGTTAAGAAGAACCAATATGATTGCTGCTACTGCCACAGTCACAGCTGTGTAGAGAAGTATCAAACATGTTCCACTTCTCCCTGAGGTAAATGTGACAAAAACAAGTTTTCAAATAAAACTAAAATCGAATTGCTACAGAAAAGAGTTGCACTGTAACAGCGAGATTTTCTAAATAAAACACATTAAAAACTAAGTCTAGAAGATTTCTTATTATTTTTCATATCATTGGTATATACAGTTAAATGCATTGCCTAACTATTTGCATTACATTTAAAAATAGAATGACAGCAATTTTGCTTTGTTAGTTCCACATATACAGCAAATTTTAATTTTATGTCCCTATTCAAAAACAAATTGTAAGGGTTCAATGACTTCCATTTTCTGTTCCTACAGTAGGAAGTTAAAGCAAATGGTTTAAAGCAAATGCTTGTCTAAATATTTATCTACTAAAATCTAGAACATTTAAGAAATGAAAACTCTATTAAGGAAACCACAAAGGACTGGTGAAGACTAAAATTTAAGCATGGATGCTCACCATTGTACTGCACTGTTTTGGTGAAGTTTCTCCCATTCTCAGTCTCTACCACACAGGTGCATGGGGCCCCACTGGCCCATATCTCAGAAGAAATTAGGATCTGGTTTCGAGTGAATTCTGTTTTTCGGTCAAGTTCAGCAGCCTGGTCCTTATTTTCCCATCCAGAGTCAGTGAAGCCACTCTGATAATTGCCAGATATGAGCCAGTACACATGGGCTTGTGATGGAATGACCCCAAAGACCAGACACGTTAGAGTAACATTGGTCTGGTCATTGTCTGATGGTGACAGGATTTCAATGGAAAAAGGCTCCAATACATTTTCTGCACATTTAAAAAGGGTGGGAAAAAGATAGTGAGTGAAAGAGTACAGTTCTCTAAAGGTAGCAGTTTAGAAAGGTAGCATATAGTACATAAATAAAACCATTTAACGATCTACAGAAGTCTAAAAAAAATCAAATAAATAAGGCTAAATTGTAACAAAATGTTGCAAATAAGGAGTTGACATTAACCCCCATCATAATTGCTTGGTTATTTAGTGGCTAAGTGACCCTGTGTCTTGTTTTCAGTATTGAGTATACATTTGTCCACTGAATTAATGCCTTCAGTAACCCATTGGATTGTATATTGTATTACATTTTATTTGATATATGCTTTATAATAAAATCTCTTCTCTAAGTCTCTTTGAATAAAGAGATTTAGATCCTTTAACATGTTATTAATCTCCTGAGACCATCAATCATCTTGCTGGTGATCTCTGAACTCTAATACTACTGTTGCGGTACAGTGAGCAAAACTCAGAAAATATTGCAAGTGTATTGCAAAATACACACTTTTTGCGACAGTATATACCCAGGCCATAATTACTTTTTTTTTTGCTTTTCTTCATCATTCTTCATAAAGAAGAATCTAAATGAATCCATAGATTTTATCGAAACACCGAAATTACTTTTACGTATAGCACACTGCAGTGCATAAATTATGCATATGTTGCTGTGTCCTGTCTGAATTTGTTTATATTAATCAATCAGTTAGTTTGTCAATTAATTTACACTTATTAAATTGAATTTGTTAAGTGCCTGCCCACTCCATGATTTTTAAGCGTTTGTATTTCTCTTTCCACTGTTTCTATGTTTGCATTCCCCCAGTTGTGCATCATGTGCAATTTAATCAATTTCACTAGCTTGCTAATTATACTAGAATAATAATATTGATCTTGATTTTAAGAGTGGTCCTAAAATGAATTCCTACATTACAACACTGCTAACTCCTGCTCAATTAGCATTCAAACATAAGAACAGTTACAAACAAGAGGAATACATTCATCCTATTAAGTCTGATAACTTCTAGTAAAGAAATGTATTGTATTGTTCTCTGTTTTAATGTGGTTTCAATGCCTTTTAATATTTTGAATACTTATTATTATGTTATAGTCTTATTATCACATACAGTAGTCTTCTCTGTTAAAGACTAAAAACCATTCAGTGCCTTCAGCATGTAGGGCCGTGTCCACAAGGCCATATCCCAATATGCACACTTGCAGTCTTGTGCCCTTTACATACATGTTCCTGCACAGGTCTTTAGGGGCTTAGGGTGTTTAAGTCTAAATATGACACTTTTTAAATCTGTGTTTCACAAGGGCATTCATGAGCATTCCCATTGCGCCCTTTATGTGCCTTTCTCAGTTCCGTGAAGTTGGCCCCCACACAAATGATGAAAATCACCACATTTGTTAGTGCTCCATTTGTGCCAATTTGTGTCATTGAAAGTAGTGTTTATGCTGTTTTGTGCTCACAGAAGTGAGGACTTGGAGGAAGGGCTTATAGCTCAGTGAGGGATTTGGGACAAGGGCTAGTACTGAACACTTAAGGGAGTGTAGTACATTCCCTTAAGCCCCATAATGTAACTGGATGCTCTTCTTATGACTGATTCAAAAATCACAATATCTTTTTACGCCATTTTGTTTTGACCACACACAAATATTCTTATGTCCATATCTTCGCAACGGAAAAACAGAAAGCCTTCAAACCAAACGCATTTTAAAGACCTCGACTTGTGATAATTTTCACAACCTCTACATAAAACTATCAGTGAGCTAATTCTCTTTTTGTAAACCTCAGGTTTTTCACCTCAGGCGGGACCGCTGTGTACCTTCTGTATGCTCACAGTGCGGGAAATACTGCTCAATACGGGTTCGTGCGAACAACCCGCATATGACCATAGAAACGCAGAACAGCACCGAAACAAACAAAGTAGTCTCCAGTTATCCAGCCTGTAAGCAGGGAACAAAGCTTTGTTTGATTTCTGAAACTCTTTCTTTGTCCTATTTTCGTTCAGGTAGGGTTCAATATGTATATGTTCTATGTTGGGAACATATTATAGCAATCTCGGGTTCACGTGGGTATGAGCCCTCACTGCTGCCGCCTCAGGTCAGCCCCACTCCCGATGGGTATTCAAACCCAGGCCTCCGGTATCACTCAACAAGGACACAGCCAATTGAGCTAAAGGGAAATCTCGCATCAGCTCGGCGGCTGCGGTCCCTGCTATTCACAGGGAAGGGCGGTGACATCACCGCGCTGGTAAGACAGTTCGAACAACCTGCAAAGGCTGCAGTTATAGTATGCATATAGCGGTCCCCCATTGTTCCAGATGGTGCGTAATTGTGCATCAATCAAAACCCAGAGTGTCAGAAAAGAATAATTAGCTCACTGATACGTTTATGGAGGGGTTGTGAAAATTTTCACAAGTCGTGATCTTTAAAATGCATTTGTTCGAAGGCTTTCTGTGTTTCCCTTGCGAAGATATAGACACAAGAATATTTGTGCATGGCGAAAAAAAAAGTAATAAAAACGACAAAGTGAAGGCTGTGAAAACAAGTTTTCCTGCAACTCTAAGAGGTTTCGTAAAAACACTACAGGCGTGCCAAAATCGTTTTCAAACTTCAAGCTAACTTTACCCCAGTGAGATGACACGGCTCTAAACGTATGCTCTTCTTGATGTGAAGCTGTCAAGTAATCGTAAATGTATTCCGTTCAATGTTTAAAGAGTTTAAAAACCCATGTACAGAACATGTTTCTGCAGTTTCACGTGTACTATCTTTTGTATACTATACATGAAGTAGAGCACAGTGTCAGTGAGTTTTACTGGGTTAAACGCGTTTATCGCCGCTTCTTTGACAATTAGAAATGACACGGCTTTCCAAACATACAGTGTGTTCTTTTTGATGTGAAGCTGCTGAAACATGCACTGTACATGGGTTCTTGCTGACTCTTTAAACATTGAATGGAATGCTTTTACGATCACTTGACAGTCAGACTTAGTACTTACTGTTGGCTTACTGTTACTGTTATTGCTGGTTAATCATTAAATTTTTAAGCACAAAAACCACAAAAGCTTTTAGACTACAATATGCTGAAATCAAATGCATTAGAATTTGGAATTACACAGCAAAATGCGGTAAAAGTGTATTTCGAAGGGAAAAGAAACAGTACTTGTACAGTATGTCTGTTTGCACAGACGTGAATGTAAAGAGATAGGGTAATGTCAAACAAACAGAAGAATTCCAAGACAGCACACAACCCGTTATACAGTTTGTATATTGTTGGCTTGTCGTTTACTGTTACTTACAATACCAGTTGGTAAAAGTCTTACTATCAAGTCATCGTGAATGTACATGTTCAATGTTTAAAGAGTAGGCAAAAACCTATGTACAGGCCATGTTTCTCCATGGCTTCGCATCAAGAAGAACATACATTTGGAAAGCTGTGGCATTTCTACTTGTCACAGAAATGGCTTGAACTTGAACTTTATCTCCATATGTAACCGGCACATGTACTGGTACAATGGAATTCTTACTTACATAAAGTCTCTCGATTGTAAAAAAAAAATACAAAAAAAACAATACAACCTGGGAATGCTTACTGACACCGTGTGAATACAAAAAACAGAACACGTGCTCCTTTAGATTATTTTTTTCCAAAAAACAGGAGTGTGACAACATTGTACTGTTGGTAAAGTCAAAGCTACTTGGCACGGGACAATATTATTGCATATACAGTACAATGCAATATAAAGTATTAATATAGTAGGCAACATTGTTCACAATTGTGTTTAAACATTAGAATTTTCTCATATAAATGCTATCATTTTGTTGTATAAACGAGACACCTTTATCATATAAATGAGATACTTGTATAAACAAGTTTTTTTTTTTCTTTGTGGCTCTAATAAGCTTCCATACAAAACACTACACAAAAGCCTGCACTTGTTCAGATTTAATCTGTATCTCTGCTGGATTCAGATGCTCCTTTTTAATGCTTTGTTGTTTCCTCATTGTAATGCAATGTAGATCCATTTTTGCATATATATAAGGTACATTTAATGACCATACTCAGGTGAGTGCAATTTCCAGTTCCCATAACAACGTAGACAGAGGGAAATCGGCAAATTAATCACTCAATTTGCCTGTTCCTGTGACAGCATGATCAAGCAGGATGTCTCTGCCACCAGGCCTGATTTTAATGACAGTCAGCAGATTAAAGGGAATATATTTATTCCCATTTTGCTGACATTGGGGCATTCAGTTTCTCTCCTGTGCTTTGTATTTATATTCCCGCTTGACACTCCAGGTCTTTGTTTCCCAACCATGATTCCTGGGTGTGGCTTTGCTTAGTCTTCCTGTGTTTGACCTGGACTGTCTGACTCTGGTAACCATTTCTAGTGTTTGGACCTCTCGCCATCTCACCATTACTTTTGGATTTTCCTTTTTTTGTACTTTTGTCATCATTTCCATGGTGCACTTGCACAAGAATCCTGGCTCCAACACGGACCACTGGCCCCTTCAGGTGCATTTAGTAGTCCATTACAGTACTAGCTAAAAATGTTGTTCACAATTTGACATCAATTGAACAAATCGGTCCATGTTCTGAATTCGTTGCCTTCCGGTGTGGCAGGAGGTAGCATTCTTCATCTTAGATGTCAACTGAAGTCATGTCTACAATGCCATTAAAGATACCTGGCATTATTTATAAAGGTTTGTGGGGGATTAAACCCGGTATTTTTTATAAATGTAGGCCAGATTCTGCAGGCTCAAGGTGATTTTATCTAAGCCAATTTGACATCTTATCAGAAGAATGGTTTCTCCTGCCGCAGTGTATGGAAATGGATTGAGAATGTAGACTCATTTGTTCAATAGATTTCAAAATGAGAACAAAGAAAATATATAGTAAGGCACTAGAGATTAAATGGATCTACAGCTATAAAGAAATGGGTAAACAACAAAAAAATAAACAGGAGCATCTGAATTCAGCAGAGAAAAAGTTAATGTCTGGACAGGAGAAAATACAAAACTAAATCCATCTAGGTTATTGTTTTTCAGGTCATAGAGAGATCTGAATGACAAAAGGTCTCAGGTCAGTGGTTAATGTTATGCTAAATATAACAATAAGTGTGTAAATGTATTTGAATAATAGTTCAAGTAGGGAGCTGTGTCAGCATGCATAGGCTGCAAAGGAACAAGTAATAGGTTTATTTAATGCTGAAAAAAAGAAGAAAGAAAACATGGAATAAACCTATTACTTGTTTATTTTAATAATATACACATTGTCTGTTTGTCAAAGTTGGTCACATCTACAGTATGTACTGTATAAAAGGACTGGAGGAGAACATCATTGATAATTTTAAACAACCCTGATCTCTAACTTGAAAGACACTTTCAGCTTCGTAGAATTGTTGAATAGTTAATTAGAAAATATTACATATTTCAGTTTTACTACTCATTAATATGCATAGAATATTTTGAAAAGTAAAGTGCTGCCTAGTTAGTTGATAATGCAAGGATGAGATTGTATAAAAAATTATGAATTGTATAAAAATTATTAATTCCACCTTTTCCAAAATACTGTACGTTTTAACAAAAAAATGACATACCTTATAATGAAATATTATATTATTACATATTATTACAAAATAATGAATTAATTAACACATCTGAGTTGTAATTTAAACATTTAGATAGCTTTTCATCTATCCATTTTCTAATCACTTTATCCGATACATGGTTGGGGGGAACTGGAGCTTTGCCTGGCAATCAACAGGTGCAATCAACAGGAGCAGACATACACATGCACAAATTCACACCAGGACTAATTTTCACAGAAGCCAACTGACCTACCAGGGGAAAAGCCAATAACCTTATCTCACGTCTTGATGCGATCTGGTTACAACTATAGCAATCTTTCCATTGATTAAAATGCAACTACAGTCTTATAAGATAATGAACGGGTCACCATGTTGTGAACCTTCCAAAAAATATTACAGAGTGAAATAATTATTCTTAGAATTGTAATATTCTATTTACTGTTAAAATCTACGCAAATCTGCAAAGTGCAAAGTAAGTCATATACTGCACTTAACTAGGACTACTCTACACAGTGAATGCATAAACCACACTATTTCAAGTTTTGAATGAAGGGATACAGTGTTGAACTGCCAAGTAATCGAAATGATTGGGGATTTGCATTGATTAGCAACATTTTTCCTTTAGTTTTGTGATCTTACCTGATACTACTATTGTTGATCCATTGCCCATATTGATACTGTTCCCGATCACAAGGGAGCAATAGTATGTCCCACTGTGGTGAGATGTGGCATTGACAATGGAGTATGTACACATCTTCCCCTGTGATGTTACTGATCCACTATGCTGAGAGTTCGTGCAAGGGCTCATCATGCGAGATCTCTGGTCCATTTTCAGCCAAGCTATAGCGTAGCAATATTCACCTGGATTGACATAACATTGCAGACTGATGCTGCTCCCAACTTGCACTTTCACAAATGGAGGGAATTGGGATACCAAAGCCTGTGCAGCTGTTGAAAATATACAATAGAAATACTTTAGTTGCAACAAAAAATCTAAAATAGTAATTCTAATAGCATCATGCAGTACAGACATCCTCACAAGTTCTGTAAAAATTTTAACCAAAATGTATAAATGTTTATACAATGTATTATCACTCTTCTATACAACATGAGTGATTATTTTCCAAAGAAATATAGTTTTTAAAGGTCCACAAGCTGAAGTTTGTAATTAATGAGTCCCTCGTGTTTGATGAAGAGCCATTTCTTCTTGCAATGTACTGTAGTAATGTTAATTACTGATGCAAATCTACATAATTTGTTAATGTGCACAATATAGACTTGTATACATCTTGTCAGGTATATTAATCTCCTTTGTATCAGTGGTACAATTAACATATTGCATATTTTCAAATACACGTTTTCATTTACAACATAAAATTATTTAGGATTAAGCAATACATCTCTCAAAGCTAACATCTGAATCAAATTTTATTATTGTTGTTTAATTACTTGTTTACATTCATTTTTGTACCCAGGAAGGTTAGACATGTATTAATTATACATAAGTTGTGAAATGTCCTCAAATACAGCAAATATAAGATATAACAGTAACTTAATACTAATAATATTACCAGCACACAGGTAGTTACATATTTATGAATGCACTTATTTAGCGATAAGATTACATACCAGTACGCCTATGTACATGTCTGTAATGTGTTTTTAGATAGGTAATATACTGTGTATATGAAGTATGTTGGTTCTTAATAAATAAATGAGTAGTTACCTTTGAATAAGTAAGTGCTGTACACAAAAAATAGACAAGTCAGCATCTTCACGAGATTTTAAAAGACTTCCATCTCCTTTAAAAATAAAACGCAGAAAATTGTGTTGAGATTAAAAGAATCCCACTGTTACGCGTACAGAGCGCTCTTGAGCATACAGTCAAACTGGCACAGGAAGCGCTATGAGGAGCTACCTAGTCGTGTTTCAGTATAGTTGACAGTATGTAAGTCATACTTGACCTACCTACTTGAACTAATATGCAAGTCATTACTACTTTGACGTTAGAGGGTGAAGATCGCCTCTTTGGAACATCTATACTCATGGCTTCCTCACGTCTGTAAGATTTCTTTGAACGTCTTAAACCCACTATATTTGCAAATATTTGTCAATGTGTATGTGATGTCGAAGTAGTCCAGTTTTTCCATTTTTTTGTATAATAATTCAATATAAATAAATATTGAGGTAAGAAAGAATGTATCTGAAAAAAAATCAATATTTGCATTTAACTTTAAAGTTAACCTTAAAGTAATACAGTAACAAGAAGCAGTAGAAGCTAGAGCGGTAGTAGCGGTAACAATAGCACGTTGAGTTTAAATAGGAATTGCTTGTACTTGATTGTACTTAAACTATTGCTTGTTGGTAGAAAAGCGCCTATTGGTAGAATCATTTCGTGCAGAAATTTATTCGTTTTAGGCTGATTTATCTTCACCGTTCACTTTTTGATTGACTATACAAGCAGGTATAGGGGGCCCTAATTTCAAATGCTTTTGTTTTTTTTTTTAAACAAAGGGTTCGCAGCCGGGACAGGTTTCGAAAATAAAAAATGCAGGTGCGTTTTTGCCGCTTCCGCTCCAGATTTGTGTGTGGGTAGGAGGCCACTATATCTCGTATTGTAAACCACAACCGAAGCCTGAGAACCTGTAACCGGGCGTACATAGCATTTCTCAGAAACAAGCAAATAATATAGTGAACATCACCTTTAGACTACCATCCTCCGGAAATTGCTTGAGAATATTTTTTCCATGCTATATTCAAAATGTTGCAGAAAAACCCGAAGAGACTTCAAAAGTCTCAAAAGGGCAGTGTCTGAAATGTTTAGCTTTCCATCCATATTCACCTGCCAACAATGTATGAAATACTTAATTTGACACCAGAAAACAAAAAAAATGAGGATTAGGAATATTTGATAATTGTTAAAACGAGGGAGTAACCGATCTAATTCAATTTTCAAAATTATGCATTCGACAAAACAGATATTGTAGAATATCCTGTCCATGTTACACACTTCTTAACTCCGGACATTATATTTTGCCATTGTACAGTACATCATGGCACAAACATGTGGCCGGAAACATTTTTTTTTTGGCAAATATAATGTTACAGTAGTTTGTAATTGCGTTATCGGAGTTATTTGCTATGATACACTGCTGTCTGTGAGTTACTATTTTCGAAACGCTGCATCTAATCTTAATTTTAAGAAGGAGTTCATAAACATCCCATTAAATTGCATCTCAGGTACTGTATGTCACCGCTAAATACCTTAGGCATAGGTCTGACATTAGGATTCCACACTTAATTTATAAACCCTTAAACCACATTTTTAAATGTATTAATCCTTAAAAATTAAAAATGTTTTGTCACTATACTGTACCTCTGTACCTAAAATCAAACTGTGGGATTAAAGACTTTACTTGGATTTTCTTGGATTTTCCTTTTCATTAGTCCCACGTGTTAATTTGTGAATAATTGCGATTCCCTTGTTGATGTTGTTTTCCGAGATGTCTGTTGTATTTTGAATTGTTTCTTCTATTATATATCGTCTCTCATTAAAGCGAAATAAAAACGGTCTCAGTTGATTTTAGGCTTTGAAAAGTAATCGTTGAATCTTAAAGTTTTAAAGTTAAAAAAAACTTTTCAAAAAGACATCTGTAATGCATGGTGCTGTTATGGTGCAATTTAGCAGTGCTGTAGTGCTGACATTGGATCAGTGGATCATTTTTTCCCTTCGAGTTCCTTTGCTTTATATATAAAACTACCTATTGTAAAACAAAGAAAACAAATACAGGGAATGGTTTTCTGTGCTGCCACATTATTTGCATACTGTACTGTACGTTACATCTTTAATACCAGTATATACTAAAATAAACCAAGTGCCCCAGTGGCAAATTCAGAGCTTCTTTTTCTCTGCCATCAGATTTCTTACTCCTGATATTTTCTTCAACATATTGAGTCAAACCGTGATCTTCACCAGGAATAAGCAGTTAGAAAAAGGATGGATGGATTTTCAGTCACATAGGGGTACACTGGAGGCCACGAGCCGTTCACAAAAACTCATCAGATGGGGAAAGACGAGGCCGGGAAAGCACGCACACAGTATCTACAGTGGAGACAAAGGAAATATTGTAATTCCATACAGTGTTGGACTCCTGACAGAAAAACATGGCACAGAGTATTGTCAAACGACTGAGTCGTTTAGCCACACACGAATCAAGCTTAAACAATTCGTAATGAGAAATTCTTCCATAATTAAAGCCAGCTATAGATGTTTCTTTCACTGTTGTATTTGGCACAGACCTTTTCCTCATAACCGATATTTATTGTCGTTATTGTGAACATTAATGCTAATTCACAGAATTATTTTTATCGCGTTTAGAAAAAGACAGCTAGATATTATTAATTTGAAATATATCCCTACACGAATCTTTTTTTTTCCTGAGATCAAAATGACTAGGTAGTTGTCGGAATTAGGCAATGTTAAAGTGAGGATGAACAGCAATAATTCAAAATGAAGTATTTAATGAATTGAGGACCTGGGACTTTTAATAATTCTCTGTAAACAATATTAATCTCTTTCACATCTATCTGTCTATGTCTTCCTCAAGTGCGATTTACTGTGGTCTGCTTTACACGAAATGTGCTCTTATGTTTGTCGAGCGCTTTTTCTTTGTAATCTCTAGCTGGGGAAGAAAAGTGATTTATAAAAGAGCGCACGGATGAGTATATTGTTGGAACTACGATAACTAAAATGTC
Source organism: Atractosteus spatula (assembly GCF_055471065.1). Classification (NCBI taxonomy): domain Eukaryota; kingdom Metazoa; phylum Chordata; class Actinopteri; order Semionotiformes; family Lepisosteidae; genus Atractosteus; species Atractosteus spatula. Next base: position 14,058,992 of record NC_142730.1, on the reverse strand, counting down.
CTTCAAGTAAAAAAAACCCAACATAACCTGTAGTTCTATAATGCAATTACATTTTACGAATATAAGGAAACACAAGAAATCTTGCAAATGTGCTGTGGGGAGTTACTGTATAATAGTTTTTATTGAGCGATTGTATATTCTCTTCTTTCTCTTGTTATGGTTGGCTCTCATTGGGTTGTTCCGATTCTCGCTGTTTATGGTGATTTAAAAGCTGGAAGCTCTCCGAGAAGAGAGGAGCCGTGTTTGGGATTGTTGCTGGCCGGCATTTCTTTTTAACTGCGAACTTTGGAAGAATTGGATGGTTGTTGAATAAGGACGGGAAACATGTCGTATTGAACCTAATTTTCATCCTAAATGGGAATATATTTAAAATGTTATTTTATACTGTAATATTTTGAAAGAAATATAATTCAAAATTCTGAAGTATACTGAGTGTAAAACAGAGTGTAGCAGTTTTAATTTTATATAATGCAATATTTAAATTATTGTAACACGTTTTCCGTAATATATAAACTTATAGTTAATATATTTTAGAATATTGGGAATAATATACCGTTAAATAGTTTAGAAGATATAATTGAATACCTTGGAATATATATTTAAAGTATCTAAATTATTATTGCTGTCATGTATTGCAATATATTTAGCAAAATAAACTATATGTATAATATATTTTAAAATACTGTGTACAATTTACTGCAATATATCTTAAAATATGTACATCTGTCAATTTTGTATATTGCAGTACCATGTACATATATTATGAAACATCACAAATTATAAAGGTTCTCACTGGCATGGAAACAATATGCTTCTAACCTGTACAGTATAATACAGTACTTTGTTTGCAATTTGTGATTAAAAGTTGGTAATATTAAATATTATATTCCAAAACTGGTTCATTAAAATATTATGACTGATATCTGTCTTGTATTTAGATAAATAAATTGTATCTATATAATTCTGTAACAGCAGCATTATAACATCACAAGCATTAGAAAATATATACAGAAGCATACAGTAAATAATATTTTAGTGAACTTTAGAGTACATTTAAACAAAGACCTACACTCTTACATTGACAAAATTATATAAATTACTGGTGAAGAACTAAAATGGATACTACAAAAGAATGTAAACTTTTTCACCTGTCCAAAATCTGCTTCCTTAACACTGGGTGCTCTTATATTTTTTTCAGTCTGTTTTTAGTTAAGATTTTAGCCTTACAAACTTATGGTTGCTTTATAAAAAAGGATTAACTTATGCCTAGCAATGCATGTCTTACTTACAGTATTGAGATATCAACACAGAGTCAGTATTGGTTGGCTTTAACAAACGACTTTTAGATAATTCCTCTGGTATTCAGTAAGTGCAGTTGAATTTCTTCCACCTGAAGGAACCTAAGCCTATTATTAGTTAATAGTTAGAGCCTCAAGAACTGTTTTATATGTGGAGGTGTAACTCATGTTTCCTACGCGTGATTTAGCAACATGAAAGGGAACAAGGGTTTTATTTGATTAGGGTCTTTGTTAATTGCCTAAGGGTGTCCTACTGTCATTTCCTAACTTTCTTACCGTAATTACACCTTAAACGGTAAAAAACTGATACTGACCAATCATAAATGTATGTTTTTGAATGAAAATTTTTCTCATCCTCAAGAATAACAACTTGTTGCTGTTCTTAGAAAAATGAGCGAGAGATATGATTAACCTGTTAACCTTGTCTGTCCTCCTTTCTTTATTATAATAAAGAAATCTCCAGCTTGATTTACCAGAGTGGTGTGGTGTACTGAGAAATGAACAAGTAAAGGTTTATTCCATGCAGAAAAGAGAAGAAAAGAAACACAATGTTTGGTCTGTGAAGCCTTCTTTGAGTGTGAGAAAGGAAAGTCAACAGCTGATATAGCATGGGAGAACAAGAGCCAGGAGTGGAGAGGAGGCGGGAGCAGAGGGGAAGGCAGGGTGTGCGCTCTGGTGGTGTGAAGTCGAGAGAGCTGAAGACAGGTATGAAGTCTAAAACTGCAAATGAATAGAGAAGATTAGAAGGAAACAAATCTGTCATTGAGAGAAGAAAGAAGGTGTGATCCTAGTTTCAGGATAATTTTGGTTTTGGATGTCTTTCTGCAAGAAGAGTTGAGAAACCCATCTTTGAGAACGCAGATGGAGAGATCAGTGTGATCATGGCCATTAGAGGTGAAATGAGAAACTATGGGCTTAGAGAAATGTTTGATCCTCACAGCCCTGACGTTCTCTGAAGTGGTCTCCCAGTCTCCTTCCCGTTTCCCCAATGTGTCACTTTTGTATATTGTAGTACTATATAGCTGGGCATTTTCTGCAAGAGATGCAGTAAATAAGGTTGCTGGAGGTACTGTACAAGATGTCATCTGAGTGATCCAGAATTGTCCTGAGGGGCCTTGAATAAGCGTGGTATTGGATATATATACAGTATCTACAGAAAGTCTACACCCCCTTGGACTTTTTCACATTTTAATGTGTTACAGCATGGAACCATGATGTATTTAATGTCTGGATTTTTTTTTACTTTGACATTATAGAGTACTTTGTGTTGATGAGTGGCAATAAGTCTCAGTTAAATAGATTATGGTTCCATGCTGTAACACAATAAAATGTGAAAAAGTCCAAGGGGACGTAGCCTTTATATAGGCACTGCATTTGCAGGTGATGCAGCAAGTTCTGTTGTAGGGGAAAATGTCTGGTGTGGATGATTGCTGAGGGCGGTCAAGGGAGCTGTGAACAAGAAGGTTACGCAGATTAGGTGGTCAGCGATATGAGATGATGGGGCGGACAGAAAAAAGGGTACTGGTGGAGGGATCATCCTGTAAGATGGGGAAGTTGTCGTTAATGGTCCTGGGATAGAAAGGGTGTTAGGGTGGTAGGGAAGCACCTAAGGAATGCAGTTGTGATGCCAGGAGCTCCTGATTAAGTTGTTGATCCAAGAGCTGTTTTTGGCTCGGGTGAGGGCCTTGTCAATGGGACATATGTTCCATGCTATATCAGCTGCTGACTTTCCTCTCTTCCTCACAACCGAAGAAGGCTCCACAGCCAAAACATTGTGTTTCTTTTCTTTTCTTTTCAGCATGGAATAAACCTTTACTTTTTCCTTTGCAGCCTATGCTGAAGCAGCTACCTACTTGAACTACTGAGAAAATGGTCTAACATACCTTATGGGATCTTTGAAACCTTGTTGTTTGTTGTAATTGAGTTTTCAATTCAGAAGTGTAACAATTATAAATGTACTTCCTACTACCCAAAACTAGAACACTCAGTATATCCTCCAATTTAAATGGATTAAAAAAAGTCACTTACTTTTCCTAATCTTAAATTATTCTGACTACATCAGTATTATAGTATATTGTATATAACAAGGACACCTGAAGAAGGCTCCACAGCCAAACGTAGTGTTTTGTTTCTTCTCTTTTCAGCATGGAATAAACCTTCACTTGTTCCTTTGCAGCCTGCGCATACTGACGCAGCTACAGTACCTTCTTGAATTACTTGTATATGACAAACCGCAAATAGAATTTGGAAAATCAAAGCAAAACAAAAAACCCAGTGGTTGGATAAAATCCAGATACTCTGAATCACATCACTTTATCAAGCTAATTGATTTTTCCATTTATAGTCTTCCCAATATCTCCTCATTTAGTACCAGGAAAATTATTCTTTTTTGGCATCCAATAGACCACCCCAGAAAAATATGTTAGGTAAAGGCTAAATGGACATGAGAACATGACTGGCTGATGACAATCAGTAATAAAAAACAACTGAATGGCTGATTACAACCTGCTCACCCAGCTGATGGGAGTAGCGGGTACCACCTTCCTATCGACCATCCAGACAGTGATTAGATACATTGAATGGCTTACAAATCAGGTGGCCACTACTTTGGAATCCTTTGGGATGGCAAGAACTATATTATATAATTTCCAGTTGTTGTTATTAAGTATTTCTTGAGTGTTTTAAGTCACTTCTTACCCATAATAGCATTCAACTTTGTTTGGTCCAAACGTTCCTTCTCTCTTTGTTGCCATGCAGCCATCAGTTAAACTGGAGTTAATTAAGACATCAACTGGAATCCACCCAAGCAGCAGGGTCCTGGCAAACGAGCTGCTTGACATTTGTGACTCTCTGCTGTTCTAACTTAATCTTTCATCACTTTTGTAATTTCTGAAAACTATACCCATACCCAAACTATACCACAATTGTACCCATTACACAACCAAAACATTTGACACAGGAAATACTTCATAACAATTCTGTGATGCCCTGACGAGCTCCATGGAAGGAGCTCATCAGGGCCAGCTCAAACAAGATCAAGCTGGGACTATCAACCTCATTAGGGGAACCTCACAGAGTATTTAAGTCCCGAGGAAGCATTCCTCAGAGTTCAGTCATTGAGCTACAAAAAGGAGGGTGTAGTGACTGCCCGCCAGGTTTTGGCCCTCCAGGACTACTCCCAGGTTCTTCCAGAACCCTGTCCTCCTATCCAGATTTCCTTGATCACCTCCTTAATTACCCAATTAACCATTAAACTCTACCACTGAACCTACTCTGATCATTATTAACTACCACGCCCTATTTTCCATTCACGGGCACATCACATACCAGAGTTCAGCAGTTGAAGGCCCCAGGTCCATGGCCACCTCAGTTCCCAGCCCCAGGTCAGTGGCCACCCCAGCTCCAGACTCCAGGTGAACAACCACCGCAATCCCCGGCTCCAGGCTTCAGGCCCGTGGTCACCCCAGTCCTAGGCTCCGGGTTAGTGGCCATTGCAGCCTCCGGATCCAGGACAGTGGCCATCTCAGTTCCCGGCTCCAGGTCAGTGGTGGCGTCAGACCCAGGCTCCAGGTCTGTGGCCAGACCAGGCTCAAGCTCCTGGTCCATGGCCATCTTCACCTCAGGTTCCGTGTCAGTGGCCACCTGCACCCCGAGCTCCAGATCAGGGGTCATTCCCGATTCGCTCCTCAGTCTCCAGTTCCCAGATTTCAGTTTCTGGTCCCCAGACTCCAAACTCCTACCCCCACCTCTGGTCTCCAGCCTTCAGTCCCTGGATTCCAGCCCTAAGATTCAGAGCTCCAGTCCACAGACCTTTCCGGGTCCCCGGTCCCCAGCCCCTGGATTTCAGTCCTTGGATGCCAGTCTCCTGTCCTCTTTTTCTGAAATTCAAGATATAGAACCTGATTATCAGGCTCTAAACCCTGATCGCCAGGCTCCAAACCCTGGCCACTAGACTCCAGGTTTCAGTCCCCTGGCCCCAATCTCCGATTCCCCGACTCTGGACCCCAGTTCCCAGGTTTCGTTTGCCTAATTCTGATTTCCGGGTTCCGATCCCCAGATTTCGGTCTCCAAATCCCAACCTCCAGATCACAGTCTCCCATTCCCAACCCCTAGGCCCCAGGCTCCAGGCTATGCAGGTTCCCTAGAAGGCCTGGTCAAGTGCCCGGTCCAGTGCCCGGAGGTCGTCCCTTTGGATTGTTCCCCAGGATGCTCCCAGGGCACTCAGGACTCCTCCAAGGTTCTTCACGGGTTCTATCAGGACACTCCCAGAACTCCATCACCTTCTTAATTACCCAATTAACCATTAAAATCTACTGCTGAACCTACTCCAGTCATTATTAAATGTCGCGCCCTATTTCCCAATCACGGGCACGGCATAACAAATTCATAACCCAAATACAAAACTATACTTTTCAATCACATAACATTGTAAAACTTCTTCTTTCATTAGTTTACTTTTTATTCGAGGTAAAATATTTTCCTGTAAAGCTTTTCAATTATTTTACTTAGGTCTGGCTCAAAGAATTCACATGACCAATCATCAGTGCTTCTACAGTAACATCTTTGTCACTGCCCTGTACTCTCACTGTCTACCAGTCAGGGTACTTACTCTGGTCCCATAGACAAATTCTAGACTTTCTCCAGACTTCTTCCAAATGATTTATTTAGAATTTTTAAGTCCCATCTGTAACGTTTGTCTTTTCGTCAAACAAGTGTATGCTTCGTTGAAATGTTTCTGGTGACTACTTACACATTCTAATGAATAAATCCTCAAATAATAAATGAATATTTAATAAATATCAATTTCTTTTAATAAAGGTTTCTTCAATCAAACAACAAACTGCAAGTTAAATACCTGAAATTAAATTAACAATGAATTTAAAACAAACACACTGAAATTAAATTAACAAATATAAGTAGGGCTGTGTGGTGGTAGTCAAGCACTACTGTTACATCACCAAAATTAAAATCAATGTTTTTCATTTACAGTTAATTGACATTACTGTTTAGATTTGTTAATTTGCCACTACATAAATTATGTAACTGTTGTTTACACATTTAGCTTTGAAAAATTGTAAAAAACTTTACTGTTGTAGAAAAGGGAATTCTCAGAGTTAAGTTCACTGTGAAAAACACAGTGAGTTTATTTTGTATGCATACAGGAATGATATGGCCACAGAGTACCAGTGTGATTCACAGGTATGAGTCGAAGAACTGTGGTTAATATGCAAGAGTAAACACAAAAGATGAAAGGAATTTCCGATAAGTTGCAACACCACTCTTCCCTAATTGACATATTTCTACATCAAAGGAGAACACTTGTGAAAGCAGATGGTTTGTTTATGATATCCATTTCCTACCAGCATTGGAGCATCTTGTTATTATTTGTGTTTGACATACAGTAGTTTCAGTCCTGCTGGGCCACTGCCAGGGGGTATACCTGCCTAATTTTACAACATCTGTTATTTCTCAAGCAGCTCAGCAAGAGTTAAGGGCTTCAGGGAGCGCTGTACCCTTTGCTTCACTGTCATTAAGGTCTAATTTAAGTAGCGGAGATCACCTGAGACATCACAACTTCTTTGATGAATTCTCAAATGAAATTGTAAGTTACATTTGGGACTACAGGTGATGAGTGAGAACAAATAGAATGAATGATCAGGCTTTCCCGCAGGTTTGTCCTATTAGTTCTCCACTTGTTATCCTAACAATGGTGCATAACATAAAAAATTATCAACACAAACACAAGTCGATGAGTCAGAAAACAATTTGTGCAGACAACTCTTACTTTGTATTGCTGTACTTTTACACCAAGTTCGCAACATTAGTAACAGCCCGAGCTGTGTGACACCGTTTTGTAAACAATGTCAGAATTTTGTTCTAGAATTTGCTCCGGTACAGCACAAAACTGCATCATTTTTTAACTGAAGACTACAGCTACAACTTCGAACCTGTATTTTACATTGTGAAAAGTATCTGGTTTTGATGACAAATGTATTTCTATTACAAGTTTCCTAATTCACTATTTTTTAGCAATTGGCTAAATACATTTTTCCAGTTATTTCAGCAAAATGGGATTGCTCAAATAAACCAATGTGTCCAATATAAATAATTATATTTCTTCCTGTTGGGTAATTATAATTTTTTGACATTTTCATTAAAGTTAATTTGGTAATTTGAGTATTCAAGACACTTTCATTTCACCCAGGTGGACCAAAGTTTGTGACTATACAGTGGTTATTATTTACGCCATTTGTGTCACAAATTTGTGTCAAAATGAAAATATTATTATGGTTTTTACTGTAATTGTACAACTTTTTATGTTACTTTGTTATTCATTTGTTTTCAAACTCTAATGATGATTCACATTTGGTGCCTATAGAATGTAATGAGCACATTTGAGATCTTGTACACTAGATTACATTCTTAGTTTAAAAAAGCAATTGTCAAGCTGGCATAGGTTCTTCTATACAGAAGGTAAAATTAAAGTTAAGAGGCAGATGTGAAGACTAATTGTTCGTAAGTGAAAAGAATATCCATATGGGCTAAGTAAACAGAAAACAGAAATAGTGAAATAGAAATAGTGTTTGCAACATCATGAGAACATCCAATTGCTAACATTCTAATTTCATACTATTTGTACTTTTTTATTTGTTATAGTGCGCTGGACTGATCAATTATGGTCACATATGAATGATTGTATGGATCAAATGGTTAGTTAATATTTTAAATATTAAATACATATGAACCTAATCTAAATTAATCACAAATTGGTCATTAATGTTAGTTCCTTGCATTATTTTAACACAGGTAGATTTTGGTTTTGGCTATGCCACATTCTGATACTCAGCTAACTGTAGTGTCAAATACATGTGAATAACAGCTCGCTGTTTTTCGAGAGGCTGATTTCAGAAACACAGATGAGGTTAGGTATTGTGTATTTTTATTTAAAACAATATATTGTGCCGCCCTCGCCTGGCGTTGCAGCCGCAGAGCGCCCGGCTGAGGTGCACAGCGAAGGGCGGGATCGTGGACGGCTCCGCACCATTGTGGAGCTCCGCAGTTTCCTGAGATTGGCGTCTTACTACCGGAGGTTCATATGGGACTTCGCTAGCCTCGCCGCCCCGATACTCCGCTTCATGGAGAAGGTGCGCCAATTTGTGTGGGACAAGGAGTGTGAGGCAGCCTAACGGGGGCTGCGGAAGGCGCTGGTGGGGACTCCCGTCCTGGCCTTTCTGAACCCGTTGCTGCCCTATGTGCTAGATACCGACCCTAGTAACGTGGGGGTGGAGGCAGCGCTAGCACTGGAGGGTACTGGGAACGGGTTGTCGCATATTTCAGTAGGGCATTCAGCAGGGAGGAGAAAAATTATTGCATCACCAGGAGGGAGATGCTGGCTGTGATCGTCACGGCCCGCCACTTCAGGTCCTACCTGTTTGGGATCCTTTTAAAACTACAGACGGACCATGCTTCCCTCACCTGACTGCTCAATTTCAAGGAGCCGGAGGGCCAAATGGCTGGATGAATTGAGGTCCTGCAGTAGTACAACTTCACGGTAGTGCACCGTGTGGGGTCTCACCACCGAAACAGACTCTCTCTTGCGGAGTCCCTGTGGGGCAGCAGGCTGCCGCTACTGTGCCCTGCTGGAGCAGCATGAAGAGGCCGCCTGCATCGGGGTGAAAGAGAACGCCACAGCCACGTCCCTGAGCAGACTGTTTGGTGTGGGCCTGGCGGAACCGGTGCAGCAGCAGGGGGCAGACCCCGACATTGGGCCAGTGCTCCGCTGGAAGGCAGCAGGGACCCGCCCCACATGGGAGGAGCTCGCCCCTCACACCAAGTCTGTGAAGGCACTTTGCCCTCTGTGGGAGGCCTTAGAGGTGAGGGACGGGGTGCTGCGCCAGGGGTGGCGGGTACCCGCCAGCAGTAAGGTCAGGTGGCATCTGGTGTTGCCGCAGTTGCTCCACGGGGCAGTTCTCTGGGCGGTGCATGGCCAGCCAGGTGTGGGGCACTTCAGCTCTGCATAAACCCTGCAGCAACTCCAGGACCATTTCTATTGGGGTCTCTGCCACCGAGACGTGGAGCGTTTCTGTCGGACGTGTGCGGCCTGTGTGGCCGAGAAGTGTGTGCCTCCTGTAGCACCAGGAGGGGGCTCCCATGGAGCGAGTGGGGATGGACATACTGGGCCCATTTCAGCGTACCGAGGCATGCAACCGTCCTGGTGGCGATGGACTATTTTATGAAGTGGCCCAAGGCTTATGCCCTCCTGGATAAGAGTGCGATCACCGTGGCCGAGGCCCTATTGGAGGGAATGTTCGCCAGGCTGGGGGTGCTGGAGAACTTCCATAGCGATCAGGGGCATAACTTCGAGTCACAGGTGTTCCCGGGGGTGTGCCAGCACTTGGGAATTAAGAAAACGCGTACCACCGTGCTGAATCCCCAGAGAGACGGGTTGGTGGAGTGTTTTAATTGAACGCTCTCCACTCAACTGGCCACCCTGGTCTTGCGGCACCAGTAGGACTGGGACAGCCACTTAGCCCTCGCCCTGTGGGTGTACCGGACCGCTGTGCAGGAGTCCACCGGGTGCACCCCAGCCTAGTTCATGCTGCATACCCCGGTGGATCTGCCATTTGGTTCGCCGCCTGGAGGAGAGCTGGCACAGCCAGCCGAGCCGGATTATGAGTGGGACCTGCAGCAGTGGATGCTGCGAGTACACAGCTTCACTCGAAGCTGCCTGACTCAGGCAGGGGTACGGCAGAAGCGGTACTACAATCTGCGCTGCAGGGGGACCCCCTTCAGACCAGGGGACCTTGTCTGGGTCTACAACCCACTGTGCCACAAAGGCCTCAGCCCGAAGCTGGGATATCTGCTACCGTGTCCAGCTCGGGAAGCGGGGGAGGATGGTGGTCCTGCACTGGGACCGCCTGGCTCCCTTTAGGGCTTACGAGGGGGCATTCGAATGGGAGGGCGCAGAGGAGCCCAGGGAGCAGTCAGGTTAAGGTTTCCCTGGTCTGGAGGGGCCGAGGGGGCAGACTGCCAGACTCCACCTTGATGCAGCAAGCGAACTTGCCATGTGCGGCAGAGGCTGGAGGATTTCGTGTGCGGCCTTCCTGGGTTATTCAATGTTGGCAGAACGCCAGATGTCTGAGGTGGGGGCAGTGTGGCACCCTTGCCTGGCGTTGCGATCGAAGAGTGCCCAGCTGAGGTGCGTGGCGAAGGATAGGATGGGAGGAGGAGCCAAAGGGGGGATTGAAGGCTACTGGCCAGTGCGGAATGACCATCTGGTGCGATTGCACATTGTTGTAGGCTGTTGGGTTGTCATATAAATAGCTATATGACAAAAAAACACCCTTTTATACTTGTACCCACTTAACCACCCTATACCTATGTACCTGTACCCCAAGTGACCCTAGTGTGTTATAGCCTGGTTACGCTGTCTTTGTCTCCCACTGTCTTTGCTGCTATGCCAGCAATAATGAGCAGTTTCTATTCTGAAAAGAGCCTGAATTCCTGTCTGCATCCTTGCCGACCCCATCTCGCTATAATATATATTATATATTATGTGAACTTGGTCTGATCAGCATACAACACTATTGCTAAAGAATTCCATACTTTCCTCAAACTCACATCTCATTTTCAGGACTAAAAATCAGACATTTTTAATTCCATACATTTCTAGACTTTCCAGACCTGCGCAAACACCCTGCCAATGGTGTAAGGGATGTCTGACAGCTCAGATATTCAAGGAATAGACCCTATTCAGATTCCAAACGTTAAAGAAAATCAAGTGAGGATACTTGCTTACACTTATATAGTGCTTGTCTGGACACTCAAAGTGCTTTACAGGTAATAAGGACTCCCCTCCACCACCACCAATGTGCAGCATCCACCTCGATGATGCAACGACAGCCATAGCAAGCCAGAACACTCACCACACATCAGCCATTAGTGGGGAGGAGAGCAGAGTAATGAAGCCAATTCATAGATAAAGCACAATCTGCACCCAAAGCCCAGAAACAGGCCAAAGTCCAAAACCAGGTAAGTAATCCAGGGTGAAAAATAAAACACCAGGGCCACTGAACAACAAACAGAAAAACCAACATACAAAAAAGGAAACAAATCTCAAGAACAAAAACAAGAAATAGACTAAAAGGAAAAGGAAACAGCACTAGGAAGAAAACACTATAACTAGGGAAAAAATCGAGAAAGACAGGATCTAGACCTTGATATAGAGTCAACAATACTGAGCACAGCTTGGTCAGGGTTTAATTAGGTCTGAGGAGGGGAGGGTGGAGAGCTAGGGATTGGATCTGTCGCTGGCATGGCAACTTGAGGTTAGGGTACCCTCTGGAGGCAAGATAATGGAAATGTAACAGTTCTGCCCTTCCTTTCCATTGTTGCCTCTTGGCAGTAGACCACAATTAAAAAATACTGTGGGTCAATGTTGAAATGTTTGGTATAATTTCCTGATGGGTACCGCACGGTTTTCACAGTGCCTTCTTCTAGACTGGAGGGGAGCAGGTTTTCCATCCCTTAGGTAAACACTGGTGTTTTAAAAGTCATTAACTTTACAATACTGTTACAAATGGGGTGTTACAAAAATGGTGAATATCTGGAACTGACCAAGAGGTTTAGTCAATAAGTAAAATAAGTATCCATAACCCCAAAGTTGTAAGCAAATTCTCCAGAATATACTCAAGCGGTTGGTATAGTTACAGGCACATGAATTATTTGCTCTCTGACATAGGTTTAGTCAAAAGAGTAATAATCCAGGCTCACTTGTTTATATATATGTTTATTAGCAATGATAATACAAACACTACACTATAATAATAATATACTTTATTTTATATAGCGCCTTTAAAGGTGGCTTCTCAACAAAAAAGAACGTTCTAGTCACCCAGAAAATCCCAGACTGCTATCAAGTATTTGACTATTAAATAATGCCTATAGAGGCCAAAGAAGAGATACGTTTCCTTCTAAAACAAATGCAATACAACTTGCAGTTAAATGCTACAAAATAGATGGGAGCCTATCTTCCTATTCTTAAAATCCACCCACAAACACAAAACTCTTTAACCTTAACGCAGTTAAAGTTTACGCAGGTTTACGCAGGAAACCCAAGTTCCCCAAAAACAGTCTGACCTTCCTTCCTTCTTCTTTTCCTCTCTCTCCTCTCTTTTCTCTGTGGTCTAATTGTGATCTTATACGGTGTGTTTCTAGACTGCTCATTTACAAGAATTTACCCACAACTTACAGTGCCGTGAAAAAGTATTTGCCTCCTTCCTGATTTCCTCTATTATTCCTCTATTATTGCATATTTTGTAGATAAAGGAAACCTGAGTAAACCAATAACACTTTTTTATTATTATTACATTTATTTGATAAACCAAGTTATCCAACACCCATATCCCCTGTGTGAAAAAGTAATTGCTCTCTTACACTTAATAACTGGTTGCGCCACCTTTAGCTGCAATAACTGCAACCAAATGCTTCCTATAATTCTTTCACATCACTGTGGAGGCATTTTAGCCCACTCTTCCTTGCAGAACTGCTGTAATTCAGACACATTGGTAGGTCTTCGAGCATGAACAACATTCTCCCAAAAGGCTTGGAGATCATCCCGGTGCTTCATGGCAAATGAGAGACAAGAATTTATATTCTTCTTGGTTAGCAGTGGTTTCTGCCTTGCCACTCTCCCATGAAGCCCATTTTTGCCCAGTCTCTTCTGGTTGTGGAATCATGAACACTGACCTTAGCTGAGACAAGAGAAGCCTGTAGTTCTTTGGATGTTTTTTTAGGATCCTTTGCGACTTCCTGGATGATTTTACACTGCGCTTTTGGAGAAATTTTGGCAAGCCGGCCACTCCTGGGAAGATTTACTACTGTTCCAAGTATTCTCGATTTGGAGATTATGGCTTTCACTGTGGAGGCCCAGAGTCTTAGAAATGGCTTTGTAACACTTTCCACACTGATAGATATCAACAACTCTTTTCTGATCTCTTCAGGAATTTCCTTTGATCGTGGCATAATGTGCTTGTTGAATCTTTGTGCTGGCCACTTGACTCTGATGGTAAGGGTCAAAATAAGTGAGATTTATATTGAGCAGGGCTGGCTGTAATCAAGCCTGGCTGTATTCAATCAGCTGACTCTAAAGTATCCCTTTAATTGGGTTGATTTAATTTGTGGGGGACTGATGTTTTATGTATTGTAATGTTACAAGATGAAAGGTCAGACAAATAGTGAAGTAACAGACATGTAAGCAATATAAACAATATAATCAACCAGACTCTGAAAAGAAGTTTAAAGTTGTCATTTCTTTAAAAGGGGAAAGAAAACTCAAGTTCCCAAAATCTCATACTACTAAAATAGTATTCTAACTTCTACAGCCCTAGCCTTTTACTGAACATCCTGCTCACCATGTGTTTCCTCCATACAGTGTTTTACCCACTACTCCAAATTTTCTTACAGTTCTTCCAATCATTCCAATTTTTGTAACCCATCTAACCTTGTCCAACACCTTATCTCTTCCCATGCTTTTCTCATCCTTTCTGTGCAGGTCTTTGGAAATGCTAGTCAGGAAGGTTGACTTTACCAGGCTTTATACCAAGGTTTCACCATCTCTCTCTGCATTTCCTAATTCTCACTGAAACATACATCTCTCCCAGCAACAATGTGAAATCAGTGCCTCTCTCCTTGAACATCTATTGTACCTTACCCACACACTCTGACCTGGGACAAAATCCACACATTGCACAGGTAGGTGTTAGGAATCCCTGGTGGGAAGATACAAGGATCCTGTGCGGACGCAGGCATGGGTAATAGATGAGGCAGGCGAACAAACCAAAACGAGAGGCAAGGTCGTAGTCAAAAGGCGAAAGGCAAGTCGTAATCCAGGAAGTTCTCCGGTAGCGAACAGTCCGAGGCGAGAGGTGAGGTGCAAAGTCGAAAAGGCAGAAGGGGAATCCAAAATCCAGAATAAACGAGGTACGGGGAAAAACGCCAGGTAGAGCTCTCAAGGAGTAGACTCAATACCGAGCAGTGGGAAGCAGGTGAAGATGGTATAAATAGCAGTGCGCACCGCACAGTGAGTGTGCGCAGGTGGTTTAACTCGTGCGGCGGCGTTTGTTAATAATCACCCGCTGCTGTGGCTGATTAGCTCGCTTACGATTTGGTCTTGACTGCCTGGTGGTCATGACAGTACCCCCCCCTTCACGGGCGGCTCCCGACGCCCGAGACGGCCGATCGGGATAGTCCCTGTGGAAGTCTCCGATTAGCGTAGGGTCCAAAATATCCCTCTCCGGAACCCACGATCTCTCTTCAGGGCCATAACCCTCCCATTCAACCAGATACTGAAGGGTACCGCGGTTCCATCTAGAGTCGAGGATCTTGTGGACTGTATATGCCTGGTGCCCCAGAATGCGACGCGGGGGTGGTGGGCGACGTTGGGGGGCCGCAAGAGGTGAGCAGTAGAAGGGTTTCAGGAGGGAGACGTGGAAAGCCGGGTGGATTTTAAGGGTGGGGGGAAGTGCAAGACAGAAGGTAACTGGGGTGATCCGGGAGAGTATCCTGAAGGGGCCGATATACCTAGGCCTGAGCTTCTTGGAAGGCAGGTGTAGAGGTAGGTTCCTTGTTGATAGCCAAACAAACTGTCCTCTGCGAAAACGGGGGGCTGGTCTGCGGTGTCGGTTTGCGAATTTGGCCTGGCGCTGGGTTGACTTGGTGAGAGCTGTCCTCGCCATTCTCCAGGTCCTGCGCAGCTTGGAAATATATTGACGCACCGATGGCACAGCCGTGTCCGGAGGGGTGGCAGGAATGAGAGTGGGTTGATAACCTAGTGAACAGAGAAAGGGAGAGAGACCTGTGGAGGAGGAGGTAAGAGAATTATGGGCATACTCTGCCCAGGGAAGTAGCGATGACCAGTCATCCTGCGAGTTGGAGGTGAAGGCTCTCAAAAAGGTCAGGAGGCTTTGGTTGGTCCGTTCCACCTGACCATTGGCCTCAGGATGATAACCCGAAGTCAGAGATACATGGGTCCCTAAAGCTTGGCAGAACGCCTTCCAAAAGGCCGAGACAAATTGAGGTCCCCTGTCTGAGACCACATCGTTGGGCAACCCATGTATCCTAACGACCTGTTGCACAAACAGTGACGCCATTTCCTGGGCTGTGGGCAATGCTGGGAGGGGGACGAAATGGGCTGCCTTGGAAAAACGATCAGATATCACCAAGATTACCGTATGACCTTGACTGCTAGGAAGGTCCGTAATGAAGTCCACAGCTATGTGGGACCAAGGGCGGTGTGGGATCGGAAGAGGGTGAAGGAGACCGGTCTTCTTGGCACGCGGAGTCTTGATCCTGGCACAGACCGGGCAAGCTCGGACGTACTCTGCAGCATCTGATCGCATGGAAGGCCACAAGAAATCTCTGGTGAGTAGGTCCAGAGTGCGTCTGCACCCGGGATGGCCTGCAAACCGAGAGTCATGCCCCCATTGCAGGACAGCCGAACGCAAGTTGTCCGGTACAAAAAGCTTATCCGGGGGGCAGCACAAAGGAACTATAGCTCCCTTGAGGGCACGTCTGATCTGGTCTTCAATAGAGCAGTGGATCGCCCCGAGGATTCTGTTAGATGAAATGATTGGTTCCGGTGTGTAGTCCAGATCCGGGGGATCATGGAGCCGAGAGAGAGCATCAGCCCTCCCATTCTTCGAGCCAGGCGTATAGGTGATCACAAAATTAAATCGAGAAAAGAAAAGAGACCAACGGGCCTGACGGGAATTGAGGCGTTTGGCCGACTGAATGTAGGCCAGGTTCTTATGGTCCGTGATAATGACAAAGGGGTGATGAGCCCCCTCCAATTCCTCCAGGGCCAGCTTGATAGCTAAGAGTTCACGATTACCGACATCATAATTAACCTCGGCAGGGGAGAGTTTCCTCGAAAAGAAGGCACAGGGATGTGGAATGTGCTTATCCCCGTGGCGCTGGGAGAGGACTGCCCCAACCCCATAGGCTGAGGCGTCAACCTCCACAATGAATGGCTGAGAGGGATCCGGGTGTCGTAGAAGTGGTGCCGAACTGAAGAGTTGTTTTAAGTGTAAAAAAGCCTGGTTAGCCTCCGGGTTCCATTTACCCAAGCCTGGTCGATTGCGGGTTAGTGCGGTGATAGGCGCCACGACGGAGCTAAAGTTCCGGATGAAACGTCTATAGAAGTTGGCAAAACCTAGAAAACGTTGAATTTGCTTTAAGTTACGAGGGGCTGGCCAGTCATTGATGGCCGCCACCTTAGCAGAGTCCATCTCTACACCAAATGAGGAAATGATGTAACCCAGAAAGTGAATTTTAGAGGCGTGGAAAACGCACTTCTCAAGCTTGGCGTAGAGTTTGTCGTTAATGAGTCTAGTCAGGACCTCCTGGACGTGGTGGACATGATCCCTAGGGTTGGCAGAAAAGATGAGGATATCATCCAGGTAAACCAAAACAAAATTCCCAATAATGTCCCTAAAGATGTCATTCATGAATGACTGGAAGACAGCCGGGGCATTAACAAGACCAAAAGGCATCACCTGATATTCATAATGTCCATGGGTGGTCATAAAGGCCGTCTTCCACTCATCCCCTTCACGTATCCTGATTAGGTTGTAAGCTCCCCGTAGATCTAATTTCGAGAAGATGGAGGCTCCCCGTACGGACTCCAAAGCGGCTGGAATTAAAG
This sequence comes from Atractosteus spatula, assembly GCF_055471065.1. NCBI lineage: Eukaryota > Metazoa > Chordata > Actinopteri > Semionotiformes > Lepisosteidae > Atractosteus > Atractosteus spatula. The sequence goes on along the minus strand of NC_142730.1, from coordinate 14,041,991 downwards.
GCAGGGGGTAACGATGTTTAACCGTAATGGAGTACAGTCCTCTATAATCAATACACGGCCGCAAGGAGCCGTCCTTCTTCCCAATAAAGAAAAAACCCGCACAGGCTGGAGAAGAGGAGGGACGAATGAATCCTGACTCCAGAGCCTCCTTAATATAATCTTGCAAAGCCTGATTTTCTGCCTGAGTGAGAGGGTAGATCCGTCCTTTGGGTGGAAGGGTTCCAGGGAGCAACTCTATAGCACAGTCACAGGTACGGTGAGTTGGAAGCGAAAGAGCCTTCCGCTTATCAAAGGCTTGTTTCAGATGCCTATATTGGGGCGGGATGGTAGAGTGCTCCTCCATAGAGGTTACTGCAGCAGCAACCTTAACCGGCTGACGACAACAGTTGACATGACAGGAGTGGCTCCAGGCAATGAGCTCGTTCTTGTCCCAGGAGATGTGGGGATCGTGCTTCTTGAGCCAGGGAAGACCCAGGATTACCGGGTAGGCAGGCAAGTCCAGGAGAAGGAGTGAAATTTCCTCAACATGAGTAGCACCAACTGTTAGAGAGAGAGGGACGGTCTGCCATGTAATCCGTCCAGGTGCAATCGGGGATCCATCCAGAGCTTGAATACAGATCGGAGGCGAGACCGGAGCCAGGGGAATATCCCACTTCTTAGCAAAAGTGACGTCTATAAAGTTCCCCGCTGCCCCCGAGTCAACAAAAACCAAAAGGGGAAGTTGCGCGTCAGTCCAAGAAATTTCAGCTGGGAATAAAGGGCCTGACGAGGTTTGAGAAAAAACAGTACTACTGACTCTAACAATAGGCTGCGGAAAGGTTCGAGAGGGATAAGGTGGTCTCAAGGGACAAGCAGAGAAAGGTTGTTAAGGTGCAGAGCAATAGAGACACAGTCCCTCCCGACGGCGCCTTTCCTTTTCCTCCGAGGAAAGGGGTGCATGATGCCGAGTGGGCACCGTGGGGGTAGTACCTTCAGGACGGCCAGGACTGCTTCCATCATGACTCTCTGCTCTCCGCAGCCGAATGCGGGTGTCCAGTTCAACCACCTGAGCGATTGCCGATTCGAGAGAGCGGTTGTGAAGTGGCGAGAGCACCAGGTGGTCCTTTAGATCCTCAGAGAGACCCTTATAAAAAAGGCAAATCAGGGCTTCAGGGTTCCAGTCAGACTCCGTGGCGAGGGCTTGGAAGTCAGCCACATAATCATTCAGAGATCCATCACCCTGACGAAGCGAGGCGAGCCGGAGATGAGTCAGGTCCGGGTTGACTGGAGAAAAACGTGCCTGGAGCTGGTCAGCAAAAAGCTGGAAATCAGCAAACTGAAAATCTCCCCTAGCAAGCAACACAGCTGCCCAGTCCAGAGCCTTGCCAGTGAGCAAGGAAAGGGCGAAACCGATCTGCTCCCGGGGAGAAAAAAAATGCTCAGGATGCAACTGGAAAGCCAAGGAGCATTGCGCAATAAAACCCCTACAGCCCGCGGTGTTGCCGTCATATCTTTCCGGGAGAACAAACGGTGAGGCTACGGGAGAGGTGGGCAGGGTTACAGGGATTGGAGCAGTGGTCTGTGCTGGAGGCGAAGGGACAGGGGAGGGCGGAAGGCTAGCGACGTGATTGGAGAGAATGTGGAGTGAAGATTGAAGCTGGGTGAGAGCTTGGGAATGGCGATTGAAAAGTGAGCAAAAAGCTTGTGCGTCTGTGGGATCCATCTTGGGGCTCGGTATTCTGTTAGGAATCCCTGGTGGGAAGATACAAGGATCCTGTGTGGACGCAGGCATGGGTAATAGATGAGGCAGGCGAACAAACCAAAACGAGAGGCAAGGTCGTAGTCAAAAGGCAAAAGGCAAGTCGTAATCCAGGAAGTTCTCCGGTAGCGAACAGTCCGAGGCGAGAGGTGAGGTGCAAAGTCGAAAAGGCAGAAGGGGAATCCAAAATCCAGAATAAACGAGGTACGGGGAAAAACGCCAGGTAGAGCTCTCAAGGAGTAGACTCAATACCGAGCAGTGGGAAGCAGGTGAAGATGGTATAAATATTAGTGCGCACCGCACAGTGAGTGTGCGCAGGTGGTTTAACTCGTGCGGCGGCATTTGTTAATAATCACCCGCTGCTGGGGCTGATTAGCTCGCTTACGATTTGGTCTTGACTGCCTGGTGGTCGTGACAGTAGGGCTAAGTTGTGTGCAGCTGAGAGGACCTTGTATAAACCAAAAGATTCTACTGCCCTCGCAATTTTAAAAAAAGATAGGTTAACCTCCTCCTCCAAATACAATTCTACCAGTCTAAAGTATAAACTAAGAAGTAAAGGTTATTTCCAAGCTGAAAAGAACAAAGAAAAAACACAATGTTTGGGATGTTCATACTTTTTTCAGGTGAGAACATCTTCAAAATAGAAAAAGCTACTTTGAATGATTCCACCTTCACCCTCTTCTCTCACCGCTGATGACTTTGCAGCATTCTTTGATAAGAAGGTAGTCACCATCCACAACTGATTTTACAGACTGCTCTAAAACTGGCAAATTGCCACTAAGGCAGTCCTCTCCTCCTCCACTCTCTAAGGCTAATATCTCAGAACTTATTCTCTCACACCCCTACTACCTGTCCTCTTGATCCTGTCCCCACTACTCTGCTCCAATATATTTCTGACCTATTCCTATTTGCTCTCTACATCTTAATGCCTCCATATCTTATGGAACTTTCTCCATATCTTTCAAGCAGGCAAGTGTCACATCCTTCCTTAAGAAAACATCATTAGACTCTCAGAACTAGAGATCTGACTCTTCTTCAACTCCTGTCTAAACCTCTTGAATATTTAAGCTTCATTCAAACAACTTGCAGTTTCACTCACAGTCTAAGGTTCTTGACCCACATCAATCAAATTTCATGCTGTGAGAACACACAGTGTCTGCACTTCAGTCAGTAATGGAGGCATTATACTGCTAGAGCCATCTCTTGTCATCAATGGCAATGCCCTGAGTTGATTAACTTACCAATGGGCTTTGTGGGCCCTCTCCTTTCACTTGTCCTAATCATATTGTTACAAAAAAGGGAGTTATGAAAATAGAGAAAATCAGAAATGACCAAGCAGATAAATCAATAATTAAAATAATCATAACCCCCAACCTGTAAATATTTTCCTGAGAATATATCAAAGCAGTTGGTATAATCAGAGGCACCTGGTTTTGTTGTTCTCTGGCACAGCTCTGGTGAAATTAATAATAATTCAGGTAACTTGGATTAAACAAATATTTATTTACATATGTACATATGTTTACATACTAAAGAACGCGCAACGTTAAAGTTACACTACTTACAACTTTTCTATTAAGGCATTTCAGAGGCCAAACATCCTAACAACACAGACAAAAACCCTCAGGCATGCTGTATGACTGTATCTGTATAATTGCAAATGGCCCTGCTAATTCAGTGATTCAGTTCTTGCGAATCTAGGGAAAAAGAAGGCATTTGTCAGGTAAGTGTACTGTGAAGCTTAGCACTTAACACTTAAATCAATGTCAGAGCACTGAATAAGCTCTGATATGATCTTACTCTCTCTGATGTTAACTTTCATAAGTCTCTGACTCAACCTGTACTGTACATAAAGAGCCCTCTAATGAGCATCAGCTGCAGCAGGGTACTGTGCTTTGCATGGTACAGGGTACAGGGTACTGTGCTACCTTACAGATGTGTACACTTAACCTTCATGGACATATCTGCTCTGATCTCCCCCATCTTTTCCATCTTTTCTAACTATGCAAGCTTTCCTTTCAACTGCTGCTGCTATCTCAGGATCCTTGAGTTCTGTTATCTGAAACTAGTTTAGAATTACAACAAACATAACCAGTTTCCTCTACAATTCTGAAAGCCTCACATCAAATCAAATTACTAACGAAGACTTAGCTATACAGTTTCTTGTCTAGATTAGGAGTCCAGCCTCTTAAATGCTGATAGTATGAAGGTATGTCTTCCTTAATAAGTGGAGGGTTTTGCTTCCTTTTCTTTTCTATTAAACAGGTTAAACTACCCCATTACTTGTGTCCAGTCAACTTTATCACTAATAATAATAATAATATCACTTTATTAACTCTTTAAAATTTCTTGCATTAGGAATTATATTTTCACATACCTCAGCTTATTCTCCATGAGACACACAGACAGGAAGAGAGCCTGGGGTCAGAGCACAGGGTCCACCATTGTATGGCACCCCTGGAGCAATTGAGGTTAAGGGCCTTGCTCAGGAGCCCAACAGAGTAGGATTCCTCTGCCACCTACGGTATTTGAACCAGCAATCTTCCAGTGACAGGCGCAGATCCTTAGCCACAGAGCCACCGCCCCGCCCCAATAAGATGATTCAATGCTTATGTAACAGTTAAAATAACTTGAGTGTTATTTTATGAATGGTATTTGTGAAGTCAGGGTGATAAAGCGATTTTTTGTGAGTCTCAGAATACAAAGCAAGATAACTCAATTTGCACATATTTTTGACCAATTTCAATTACCTATTGAATAAATTGGTCCTTGAATTCTTTATTTTTCTTAAGTAAAGTTCTGCTAGTTATAAATAGAAGATTGCAGCAATGATATCCCTATTTGAACCCAAAACATAATGATCATTATCATCCCCTCCTCTTGCATTGGCAGTTTCAGTAAAGTTAATTACCATATATTGAATAAGTTTTAAAGTCTTTTCTAAAACAGGCAGAAAAAACTTTGATTAAACTGGGGTGTCACTAAGCGAATATGGTGTCTGAAAAAGCGCTTTAAAGTCTGATATTTCCCAAAGATTTAAAAACATAATTGTTATCAAAACGAGAGATTTTTAATACATTTAGTTGATCATCTACAAACTTGTGCGCCCTCTTGTGGTTAAGCAGGACAGCTAACAAACATTAAAAAGGAAGACGGTACAGCATTAGTTGCCATAATGTTACCTTTCCAAAAAGTTAGCACTTTTCACACATTCTGAACTTTTTCCCCCCTAACAGCTTTACACATTACTGTAGTCCGGCTAGTTTATTACTCCCGGTACTCATTTGGAAAGCAGGCTGAGTGGTCCCGTTAGCTGTCTGGAAGGAATTAGAGCAAGCTACATCACTTGCCCCTACCTGGGATGGAAGCCGGGACCTTTCGGTCAGGAGCTAGACGCCCTTGCCGACTGAGCTACCATGGCTGGTAAATCTTTATCTAAATAAACACTTGCTTTTTACTTTGCTATTTATTGCATTCTATTTTATGATAGAAATGTTGCACCTACTTAATTTCTTTCTGGAAATGGAAGGAAATAGCTCTTTTAAGCTAGTTTAAAGACTCATTGTGATTGTTCTCAGTTTGTACTTTACAAATGCTACTATTTGGATATCGAGAGAAGTTCCTGTAGTCTTTGTGTGATTACCTGGGGGACAAGTTTGAACCGTTTAAAAAAAAAACTCCAAGTTCAAATACTGTTTTCCAAATTCTCATTATTTCAATTGTATAGATTGATTCTATAGCGTTATTTTGATTACTAACGTTTTTAGGGTATCGCAAAATGCTTTTTTTTTTCTTTTTATATTACTCGATATAGGACATACTGTAATTGTAATGCAGGCACCTGCTTTTAAGTTCTAATAATTTTGTCAGATTTCTTAAATATTAAATACACTTGAAAAAATGATGTGCTCTGTCCTGTTCCCTCACTCATTTGAGCAACAGCAAACTTCAAAATAGCACTAAACATTCATTTTCATATTGTTATCTCGATAAAATTCTTTTAAAAAGAAATAACTTTCTGCTAGGTTACCAAAAAATTCCAAGTGTGGCTTGGAAAGCCGTGCGCACTGCTGAGAGGCTGCCTATAGTGAAGTGATACTATACAGGGTTAACAGTCCGAAAGCTACTCTAATATCTTTATCCCGACTGCAAGACCTATCGAGGTCAATCGTCCAAAAGCTTAAAATCGGCTTTGCTTTCCCTCTGCGCCCCTGACCTAGCTCCACCCAGAGAAATCAGCAGGGAAAAGAGAGAGAAAACAGGTGTAATGTACCTCTGACTGAAGTGATCACGCCGTGTAGCTGTTTTCATCAGCAAAAGAACTGAGATTGTCAATACTGAAATAGCACAATGTGGTACAAAGAAAAAACGCAAACCCGTTATTTTAAAATCATAACTAAATGTTTTGGTATGCTGATACTGTCGTATTGAGCTCAGACACCGAGAGGGAACCGGATAAAATCCGGAACGGCGGTACACCGGAACAATGGAACGCTACAAAAACAGATTTTAGTATTTAAAAAAATAACACTTCTTGTCAAATGTATACTTTTTTCGATACTTGCAATACTTGGATGTCAAAATGCTAACAAATCACACTTAGAATCACTGCCCCAAAACAACTTTTTTTTTTCCTGATGGGTAAAGTGGACTTAATAGAAATATAAGTTTTATCACGGGGTACAACTTCAGGAAAAAGGATTCACTACTCAAAGTACATTCCCTTGTCATTCATTTGCTGAATTCTCTACTAGAGTTCCATGAGCTTTGCCCCAGTATTTAAAAGTACAGGTAAAATATAATAGTTTTGTCCTGCGGCATAATTCCAAGACAAGGAATTCTTATGTCGCACACAGCGTCCGTTTCGGGTTTACGACGCTGTTGCGCTTTGAGTTTGGGGTTACCGCTTTACGACACTTGGCTGCCTTGGCAGGTTTTTACCATTCTGTCTCAGTTACGAGTTATGCACAATAAAGAGCAGACGTCTGCGAAACCTGTCTGCCTCAGTTCCTGGTTTTCCGTGGTGTAACAGGAATAGGTACTCGAAGGCTTGAACTTGAACTTTGTCATATGTAACAGGTCCATGTACTGGTACAATGGAATTCTTACAGAAAGTCTCTCGATTGTCAAAACAAGTGTAAAAACACAAAGTGCAGACAGTACATCAAGACAATATACAAACAAACAGTAGACAATGTACAAGTAAACAAGTAAACAGTTCAAATGTAAACAATGCAGACATGTAAACAATGACTGGAGATGTGCAATAAATAAAATCATAATGAGGTAGATGGTGTACAGGTGTGGTCCGAGGGGCACGGCCAAATGTGTTCACCAATCGCACTGCTTGTGGGTAGAAGCTATTGAAGAATCTGGTGGTAAGTGTCCGTATGCTCTTGAATCTCTTACCTGAGGGCAGTGGGGTGAAGAGCTCATGCCCGGGGTGGTGACTGTCCTCTGTGATGGCCAGAATTTTACCACAGCAGCGGTCCTCATCGAGCTGTTTAATCTCGGTGAGACCACAGCCGATGATCTTCTGGGCCACATTCACCATTCTCTGCAGTGCCTTTCTTTCTCAAGAAGCGGTGTTGCCATACCACACGGTGATCCTGTTGGTGAGGATGCTCTCGACGGTGCAGCGGTAGAAGTTCACCAACACAGGTACTGGCATCCCCCATCGTTTGAGGCACCTCAAGAAATAAAGGTGCTGCTGAGACTTCTTCAAGATAGAGTCTTTGTGCCTGCGGGAGATCTGAATCCACACAGATTGGATAAGTATTCAACATTCTGCATTACAGCTTGAGAATTCAATTGTTACCTCAATGTGAGTTGATATCAATTTAATTCCTATGAGTGATGTACTTGCTTTTGAGTATATAATGTGTAGAAGTTGTAATCCAAGTTCATTTACGAAACGGTCTAAATGAATGATATACGGAACATTTGTCCCTCTTGGTATTTGTAACTCTTCGTGATTGAATATATGCCTTTGGTATTCTGCTAACCCTCACGATAAGATCTGTTATGTTTATATGCACCTATTATGTATTAATAAATGTGTTCTCATGTATTAGTATCCGTGTGTGTGCGTTGTTTGAGTTATCCCACAAGGTTGGATTCTAATAGCCATCAGAAGAATCATTTTGTGACTTACTGCGACAATTAATAATTGTCCCAGTTAAGCACAAACCCCTACATTTACTGGTGCCTTGTGAGAGGATGCCTACACCTATTATAGTGGTGTCATCCTCAAATTTAATGATGCGGTTGTTGCTGTGTCTTGCTGTGCAGTCGTGAGTGAATAGGGAGTACAACCTTGGACTCGGACAGCAGCCTTGTGGGGATCCAGTGCTCAGGGTGAGTGGTGTTGATGTTTTATTACCTATCCACACCACCTGTGGTCTCTCGATTAGGAAGTCCAGCAGGTAGTTGCAGACAGAGTTGCAAAGTTCTAATCCCCTCAGCTTTGTCACCAGTTGGCTGGGTGTGATGGAATTGAATGCTGAACTGTAGTCCACAAACAGCATTCTCACATATGAGTTCTTAGTGTCCAGGTGTTCCAAGGCTGTATGTAGAGCCAGGGAGACAGCACCATCAACTGATCTGTTGTTCTGGTAGGCGAACTGCAAGGGGTCCAGGGACTCTGTGATGGAGGAGTTGATATGTAACAACACCAGCGTCTCTAGGCATTTCATCACCACAGATGTTAATGCAACTGGGTGGCAATCATTCAGGCACGTCACTTTTGCCTTTTCAGGGAGTGGAATAATAGTGGTTTTTTTTAAGCAGGTGGGGACAATGGACTGTTACAGGGAGGAGTTAAAGATGTCCGTAAACACTGTGGTCAACTGGGATGCACATGTCCTAAGGACATGGGGTGGTATCCCATCAGGCTCTGCAGCCTTACGGGTTTTCACACTACCCAGAGTCTTCTGCACGTCCTGCTTTTCGGAAGAGAGTTTCGGAACAAACTTGCCCTGTACACTTGGTTATGCTCACATCCATACAGTCCCAGTCACTTGGCGCCCAACAACCATTCTTTCCACTGTGTGACATTATTGGATTGTTTTTTTTTTGTTCTTAATGAAAATGATACTTTAATGAAGAGACTTACATAGCATTTTGTTATCAGTGTCTGTGGTGGTAAATCGGTTTAACTTTGAAACTAAGGAATGCAATATAGTTAAGTACACTACACTACAGTAGGTAAATGACCTTTACCTGATTGAATTGGTTGAGTTTCTTAGCGAAGGTTAATTTTTAGCGGTGGTTTGGGGTAAAAAGGTGACTTGACATGATTCAATGTAGTGAAATGGAGCAGAGGTAAGAAGGCTTGTCAATCGTTGACCTGACTTACATAATGACATAAATGGATGTAGGGCAGCGACTTGGGGTCTGTGTTTTCTGTAAGTGCAGTATAATATGCAGTGTTTTGTCAGGATTTGGTGTGTGTGTTTTTTATCTTTTGGTGCTTACCTCCCAAATCAAGGAGCACAAATAGTACAGCAGTAACCAATCACTACTGATTAAAAAACATATTGTTTGCCTAGTCACCCATTAATTACTGCACAGTCAGAGATGACACCTTAGATTGTGTGTGCAAACAGGCTGGAACCAGATCTGGAACACAGAAGCAAAGAGGAAAGAAAAAGGACAAAGAAATGAGGTTCAGTACACTGCAACACCTGGTCAGATGCAGATGCATACAGTCAGTTTCTCACATAGCCACCATTTGTTTTATGCTCCATGATCACCCAGACATTCCTGTCCTTCATTCAAGTCCTGGCATTCTGGCCAGAATGCCATGTGCCAGTAGGTGCTAGAAAGATGGAGGTCAGAGGATGATTCAGGCACTGTCTTCTTCCCCTTACCCTATATTTGTTACAGACTGCAGGGTAAGGGGAGAATGGAAGATAGTTCGCCTCTTTCAATTGGTCGTGATCGAGGATGATATAGGTATTCGAGGACTATGAATAGTCTCATTTCTTTCTTGACTGCAGCAGAAGGAAGTATACCAGGACAAACAAAGCTGATTTGGCAGAGTGGTGCTATTGGATTATTTTTTTGTGACTTTTGTTTTGGTTACTGTGGATGATGGTGTTCATTTGTCTTTGTGTAGATAATGCCAGAAGAATAAAAACAGCCATTATTTGATTTAGTGTGTTGTGCTGGTCAGTGGGTGCGCTAGTAGTTCTTGGGAGTCTGATGAACCTGTGCTGGGAGAAGAGTCCTAGCACCTTAAAATGACCAGGTCAGTAAGTGGGGAAAGCTATTTCCTCACCTTTCAGAAACCCTTAAAGTAGACATTGGCACTTAAATCCCACCTTAATGAGTTGTGCACTATGTGTGGACTACATTACTAACAGTGGGAATTGTTTATATCTATAAATAAAACACCAAAACTAAGTCCATCAACTTTGTGGGAAACAGCAAAAGCTTATTTGAGGGGAGCTCTCATTTCTCACACCTCTGCATTGAAAAAGATAGCAATCTGTCATAGAAGGCGTTAGGAGAACCAGGTTGGACCCTATGCGGCACTGAGACTGAAGGTTATTGCAACCGATTGGCATCCAAATCCCAAAGGCAAAAGGCAAAAGTCATAGTCGAAACAAAAAACTAGGTCGGGTAGCCAAAAGATTCAGGTTGAGTGTATCCAAATCCAAAACAAGAAGCAAGGCGAAGTCGAAGCAGGTGGAAACAAGGCTGGGTATCCAAAAATCAGGTCGAGTGTTGTAGTGCGCACCAGAGAAAGCCGAAGAGTAATTCTCAATAGTGAGTGGGGACTGAGTGGAGTGAGAGGGTATAAATAGGGAAGAGCGTGAGGAATGACAATTGATTAATTAGTGCGCGGGTGTTGGCGGTGAGAGGCGCTCGTAGGAATGCAGTTCATGACACAATCAAGAGACGACTGATCTAGAGAAAATGATTCAAAACCTAGAGACGTAATTTAAACTTTCACCTACTATAACTCTTTTAAAACAATTAGATGTGGTTTTAGACCAGTTCCTTACTAGGAAAGGATAAAGGTTTCTTCCATGCTGAAAAGACAAGAAAAGAAGCACAACATTTTGGCTGTGGAGCTTTCTTCGAAGGAACTTTCAAAGAAGAAACTTTCAAAGAAGGCGCCACAGCTGAAATGTTGTGTTTCTTTCCTTCTCTTTTCAGCATGGAATAAACCTTTTGTCATGATCCCTCATAACCAATCACTTAACCTTCTTAAATGCCGGCACATTCCCACGACCTCTGATAATTAGACACCTGACTAAATAATCATCCTATCATGCCTCTCGCCTTTCACCGCACCTGCTATTTATACTTTCCTCAAACCACACTTCACCACTTGGAATTAAACAGCCTGCTGTTTTCCTTGCTCGTCCACTGTTTCAAAAACCTTTCTAAAAATATTCTTTTGTCTCAGCCTTCTGGATCTCAACTCAACAAAACACCAACCTTGCCTAGCCCCTTTTGGATTTGACGATAAGCCTTCTCTGTCTACCTGGATACGACACTCAGCCTGCCTCACCAACGTCGACATTGCCTTGCTCAATTGATTTAATTCATTACCTGCATAGGGTTCTTCAGAACGCATCGTAACACCTTTACTTGTTCCTTTGCAGACTATGCATGCTGACGCAGCTCACTACTTGAACTACAATTCCTTACTAGGCAGACTGAGACTTCTGTCTTCTTTGCTAAACAAAGACTTTGTGAGTCGGGCAATGTACCAGGTCCGCTTCTTGCCCAGATGGCATGGGAGAGAATGGAGGTTAATACTACACTTACTCTCAGAGACAAGAAGGGTGTTACACTCCCTTATCACACTTATCTTTGCTATAACCCTAAGGATATTAAGAGGATAATGAGACTTTTCTGCTGAAATGTATACACATCTGAGTACACCTCCACTACTGTGAGAAGGAAGATATTCCTAGATCAAATAATAAAAGGAAGGATAAATCTCCAATCCTTCTCTGAAGAACAGAAAAGCTATCTGCGTAGACCAGTTACAGAGGAGGAGGGTCTTGAGGTCCTAAACAACCTTAAGAGTGGTAAGGCCCCAGGCCTGATGGATGTCAAAAAGACATTTGGTATGATCCTGTGGATTTATCTATTTGATGTCCTCGAGAAGTTTAATATTGAGATAATATCTCAGTCTGCTGTTATTTGCACTTGCCCTGGAGCCACTGGCAGAAGCTGTTAGACTACGGGGGGATATAGAAGGTGTAAAACTTGGTGACGTACAGTAAGACATAAGATCTCTCTATATGTGGACAAAGTTTTACTGTTTTTGTCTTCACTTGAGATATCTGTCTCCACTGTCCTGGTGGTCATTAAAGAATGTAGCTCCATTTCAGGTTCTAAAATTAATTTTAGTAAATCAAAGGCCATGCCTTCAGGTGGCTTCGATGACATAGAAGAGTCCCTTCATAATTTCCAGTTTAAATGGTATAAGCGGTTTCACTTACCTTGGGGTAAACGTCTCACCGAACCTTAGGGAATTGTGGAAAGTAAACATTGCACCAATAATTCTAAATGACAAATAGGACTTGAAATGTTGGCATAATCTCCCTCTTTCCCTTTTGTGCTGAATAAGTTTAATTAAGATGAATGTCTGTGCTTTTATACCCTCTGCAAATGCTTTCCATATGGCTGACCAGGAGGGTCATCACTGACATAGAATGAGCGTTTGCCAGGTTTATCAGCATATGGGATTGGTTTCATCCTTAAATTAAAGGTAACTCATGCATAGATACCTGGGTCTGCTCACCTATATATTTATGAAATCTAGTCATAGGGGATAAAGCAATGCTAGCCACAGAGATAAAATGTATTGTTTTCTCATATTGTTTGCAATACTTGCAAGGTATGGTGGCAGATTATTAAATATTTAGGTAGGAAAAACGTTATATCAATGCTAACTCCTATTATTATGAATCAGGACTTCCCCTCAGGTGTGAGCTTGGGAATCTTTAAGACATGGCATAAAAAAGGTATACACATGATTGGGGATTTATTTAAGGATGGCACCTTAATGTTCTTTCAGCAAATACAATTACAATTTCATCCCCCACTAGAACTTTTTTTTTGTTTTTTTGTAAGTGCTACACTTCATCACTATGAAGATGCCTGCACACAGCCAGCCCAAAGGGGGGGCGTTAGGGGGCAGTGCCCCTCCATGTGGGCTAACGTGCACCCCCAAAAATAATTCTCTAATAAAGTGGAAAAAATGTTTTCGTTTATTTTTTTTAATATTGAAAAATATTTATGTAACTAAAGCAGAAGTGAGGGAAGCAGACGGGGCGTTCGACATCGACAACAGCAGAATTGCACATACTAATTTCAAGTAGTTAGCTGCGTCAGCATGCGTAGGCTGCAAAGGAACAAGTTAAAGATTTATTCCATGCTGAAAAAATAAGAAAAGAAACACAACGTTTTGGCTGTGAAGCCTTCCTCGGGTGTGAGGCATTTCTGGCTACAAAACCGCCTTGTGTGTTGCATTATAAATCCCCTTCACACCCGAAGAAGGCTTCACAGCTGAAACATTGTGTTTCTTTTCTTCTCTTTTCAGCATGGAATAAATCTTTAACTTGTTTTTATGCTAATTTCAGCCATGTTATTTTTGCTGGCTTAACTGATAGTTAGTATAGTGTCAAACCCGAAGCAGCATTTTGCTATCCCTGTAGGAAGTTCAACAGTGCCCGTGCAACTGACTCAACTTTTACAGTTAGGGGTGTAGCGGCAAGGCTTATTAATACAGGAATTACGTTTGCTGCTCCCTGGCCAGTCTCTCTCTCCCTTATCTTAGTGGTGCTGGACACAGAGAGAGAGGCCATTCCATTTGGTTCAGATTTAAGGTGTTCCCAAGACTGAGATTCTCCAGCCACCCTAATAAATAGTCATCTCTGGCGCCTTACTGTCTGGGAGATTCTTTGGGAGAGTCTCATCCCAGGCTGTGTACAACCCTAATGTCAGAGAGCATTGTTACTCATCCTCCACCTCGATCAGCCAATCAGGAACTGGTAGGGCAGGGTAACCCCATGTTGGTCTCAAATGCCCGCGAAACTTTCAACCAATGAACGACCGTATTTTCCTCCAGATAAAACAGGCAGCACAAGGCCCAGAAGGTGGCTCCTCCAGAACATTCATTCTCAGACTCACCTCAGACAATCACGTGATGACCAGTGTGTCCGAGTGCCAGGACTTTACTTTTTTCTAAGAGTCGAGAACGGAGGTTCCCCGCGCATAACCAAGAGATCCGCCCAAGGTTAGCCCAGCAGCAAGCCTCGTGAACTGCCGGTACCCACCGCGAACGCTCACCTGATCAACGAGTGAACTACGGTCAGAACTGTCGACAGCTGAATATCAGTATTCAGGACTAGCGCTACATTGGGATAAAACCGGTCTTCTTCCCGTCTAAAGAGTGTGACTTGCTTGGACCCAAAGTCACTTTTCTTGTGGATAAACTCTCGGTAGTTAAGCCAGGACTAACTAGTCGGTCTTCAGAGAGCCACTGCCAGTGCATCGCAGCAGGAATCTCTCCCTCCTTCTCCCACACCTTACGCCGGACCAGCACTGCCTGGCACCGGGCCAGAGGACACCAATTGGTTGCAGCAACAGCCTGTCGCTGCTCCCTTGTGTCCGCGGGAGATCTGAATCCACACAGATTGGATGAGTATTCAACATTCTGCATTACAGCTCGAGAATTCAATTGTTACCTCAACCCCAGTTGATATCAATTTAATTCCTACGAGTGACAAATTTGCTTTTGAGTATCTAATGTAGAAGTTGTAATCAAAGTTAATTTACCAAACGGTATAAATGAATGGTATACTGAATGTACAGTATGTCCCTCTTGGTTTGTAACTCTTCGCACAAAACCCCTACAGGGGGTACCATGACTGGAAACACACCGCAGAGAGAGACAAAGGGTTTCATTAACACTCCACTTCAAAGGAACCTGCAAGGCTGTATGAAAGGAGCATGAAATACACATAAAAATGACAAGGACATTTCTGCTCTCCTTAATGCAGACCAGCTTAGAAAAAATCGTTACTATGTATCCACTCTTATCGATGTTGTTACAGGAGTACTAAGCTGACATTTTTTAATAAATGTTTCCTATTCTCATCATAGTGGTGTATTTGCTGAACTAGATTTGACTTTGCCTCCTATATTGTAGCATTGAAAGGTAACTATCATCTGTAGAGTCACGTGTCTCAAACTGGCATGCAAACCTGGCCCCCTGGTTAAAACCAAATACCCACCCATTCGAATTGTTCTGGCGAAGGCCCTGTGCCTGCACCCCTTGATATTTTGATATTTCTCCTTATAGTGATGTAGAAAAGTTTATCAGAGATAATAAAACTCTGACACATTTTGTTATACTCACTTGACAAAGATAAATGAGCTAAATGTACTTGTACTGTATATGGGAAAGAGATTCATTTGTTCACACTCTTTGTTCTTGGTCTGCCTTGTAAAATGGATACACTCCCCCCCCATCACATTTTCACCTTCTGGATAATTTATTACTTTTATAATTGTGATACAAGTGATAATGTATGTATAACAATAACAATGTACATTTAATCAACTGGATTGGGAAAACACCTTCTATTAATGTCACTTTGGTATAGGGTTTTTTTATTATATTTTCCCATGAAAGACTTAGGAGTTTCTGAACGAGATCAAAAGATCTTTGTTTAAACTATATAGAGTATAGAGTATTTGCCAGTGGAGTTGATAGAATTGTTGCTGAAAGGTCAGTATCACAGATGTCGGAAGGGACAAACCATGGAATGGCAGGAGAGCGAAAAAAGACCCTATGCGTAGCAGTGGGACGGGGGTTAACCCGGGCTCAGCTGTTCAGGAAATGCCGTATAGAAACCTATGCCCTCAGGCCATGGACGTAGGGCGACCTGGTGCTAGGCGGGTCTCAGGACATCCAAACCTCAATGCTGAGTGAGGAGGAAAGCGTGACCCAGAAATATATAGCCCCAGACAGAGACAAGCAAAGCACAGGAAACTAGGGACAGGATAAAGTAGGAGCATCCTCTAGCTGTGGAGGGGCGTGACTGTACCCCCTCCCCACTTCATGAGTGGCTCATGATGCCCGACAAATAAATGAGCTGCACAGCACTGGGGGGAGGAAAAACCTCATTTAACTGGAAGGAAACATTTGGGAGTCCACAGCTGAGAGCTGCCCCCTCCTCCAGGGTAGAAACTTTTACTGGGTAGAGGAAGGGGGGGCCGGGTAGAGCTCCAGAGAGTAAACCAAAAAACATGTACAAAAGCACACACAACAAAAATAAACCTGGGAGACCAGGGTAACAAACCACACAAAACAGGTAGGAACCAAGAGTTCCATGACACAGGGATCAGGAGGACCAGAGAGCAAGGGAACCAGGAAGTGAAAAACCAAAACACTAAGAGGAGTTACAACCTGAGGAGAGCCAGGCACTAGGCCCGCTCACAGGCACGGATGTCGGGAGTGGCATCCCGCAATGAGAATAGGAGAGCCAACTCAACATTCAATCACGGATGCTGGGAGTGACAACCCGAGGAAAGTCAAGTGTGTGTACGCGGATGTCAGGAATAACCCACTCACAGGATGTCTGGAGTAGTATCCCCCGATTAGAATAGAAGAACTGAAAAAACAAGCCCAAAACAAAGCGGAAAAAGCGCTGCTCGCAGGGTCAGGAGATGGATCAGCATCTGACGGATGTCGGAAGGGACGAACTGTGGAATGGCTGGACCCTATCCGTAGTGGCAGGATGGGGGTTAGACTGGGCTCAGCTGTTCAGGAAATGTCGTATAGAAACCTATGCCCTCAGGCCACGGATGTGGGGCGACCTGGTGCTAGACGGGTCTCAGGACATTCAAACCTCAATGCTGAGCGAGGAGGAAAGTGTGACCCAGAAATATATAGCCCCAGACAGAGACACACCGGAAGGACAAGCAAAGCACAGGAAACTAGGGACAGGACAGAGTAGGAGCGCCCTCTAGCTGTAGAGGGCGTGATAATCAGTGTTTAATAAAGAGGTATCCCTTATGGCAGTGGTTATCAAACTGTGGTACACAGAGTGCCGCCAGGCGGTATGCCATATGACCCCAGAACTTTGTTGTGTGCACTGAAAAATTGGGACGGGTTTTCATATTTTCTATTTCGATAAAATTAGTTTGTGTCGAACAAACAGCCTACGTACTACGATATAGCGCGCGCTAATACTTGAGTGGACACAAGAGCTACCATGTAATTCTATACCATAGTATAGGAATGCGTGCTACGAACGCAAGTGACCAATTGTACAGTATTTAAAAAAAGTTATCTCCAGCAAATAGGGAGGTAGGAGAATGTACATGATTTTGGAACAATGCCAATGTTTTAAGCACAGGAAAACATAGAAATGTGTACTACGAATGCTGGCAATCTTGCGAGCACAGGAAAGCGTGATAGATAACAGAAAAATATATAAGAACTGCTCTAGGTTCATTTGAGAAAAACACACCGAGCGTCACTGTGTTTCGCTCCCATGCGCATGAAATAAAAACTTCTTTTAACTTCTGAGACGGACTCCTGAAATGGAAATGGGGAAAAATGCAAGCTTGCGGATTGCTAAAGCAGGTAAGCCCCACACTACTTGTGAAGAACTTTGTTTACTGTTGGCAAAAGAGCTGACCCGTATTATATGTGGAGAAAAAGCTGCTGAACAGCTTGACCTGCTGCCCCCTCCGAAAGACACAGTCACTCATAGAATTATTGATATGGCGGATGATGTCAAAAGTACGCTGATAGAGCGCGTTAAGATGAGCAGATGCTTTTCACTGCAATTAGATGAGTCTATAAATGTCGTTGATTTGGCCAATTTGCACATTTACGTTCTATACGAGTTTGAGGGCATGTCCCATGAGGATTTTCTGTTCTGTAAGCTGCTACCAACAGGAACTACAGGAGAGCACATATTTCAGCTTCTGAATGAATTTATCGAAGAGAATGGCATCGGCTGGATAAAATGCGTCAGAGTTTTTACAGACGGTGCTAGAGCGATGACAAGCCGAAACAGCGGTGTAGTTGCACGAATTAGAGAGGTTGCTCCAGATCTGAAGTGCAACATCCAACGCAAGGCCTTGGCCGTCAAGAAAATGCCTGACGATTTAAAATCTGTTAGACTCTGTTGTGAATTGTATTAAGGCTTGACCAATGAATTCACATCTGCTTTGCTCGACTAAACAGGCTCACCCCTCTCACTGAAATGGTGCTTTTTTATTGTTTATTTTGAATTGTTGTTGTTCCTTTTGTCATTCTGTAAAGCGCTCTGAGAAGCCACCTTTTTCATGGTGTTTTTTGCTCTCTTAATCTTAATGCTCTTTAATTAGGGATGGTATGTGAACATTGTTGAGAATGAATACAAATTATGGAAAAAAATGCCAGATGGTGTACACGTTTTTATTATATAAGAGATTTTAAAACACATTAGTCTTGGGTGACCTAGCAGGACAGACTAATTTCAGTATGTTTCTGTATTGTTGTTACCAAACCAGTATAAAAGGTATAATTTTGGCTTACATGCTACTTAGTACAAAACCCAAAACTGAGGAGCTAAACAGTAGGAATAGCTAACCTCTTTCAATGAGAGGATAGGTGTACATTTTAAGTGCGTGGCAAGCTACATCAAGGCAATCCAAACCATTTTCTGTTAAAATATTGTACATTAGTAATAAATAGAAGGGGCTATAAGAGGCCAATTTTGTACACTAAGATAATTCCCCATCTTTGGCAAATTGCATTATATGAAATGTTTGTAAAATAAGTATTGTTATTTGTCTTCACTGGCACTGTTTTTTTGTTTTCTGAACTTAGTTTGTTTCAGTTCAGCTGAACTAAAAGAGAAATCTTATGATAATTCCCCATAGTAACTTCGTGTAGCTTTCTGGCTTACAGTGAGTTTCCGTTAACTTTTTCATTTATTTCTTGTACTGCCATTGTACTTTTCTATTTTGTAATATACAGTGACCATGAAATTAAATTTGTCACTCCACACAGGTACCTGTACATTTTAGAATAAAATAAAGCACAGTATATGGATTTGGATTTTGGAAATGTTTTTTTTTCCAAATTCCACCACATTTAGTCTTGAAACTGGACATTGCCACACATCAATACAGTTTTGTAACAGTATGAGTGCTGCAATTCCAGTAGCTTGTTGGAGTGCTTCTGCCGTATATTCACAGTATCATTTGATGATAGATGGATCTTCTTTATTGCTTATTTAGGACACAAGATCTCTGGTTTAATGGGTGCTGATCCCACATCACTAGGGATAGGGTGTTTCTTCCACAGATGAAGCCATAATATTATTTTTTATTAAGTCACATTTTCATATGTGATGTACATTTTGGAATTAAGTAGTTTCGGCTATATGTCAACAAATTCAAAAATGCTTTTAGTTCCCTTTCTTATAAAACATTACACAGTGGTGCTGAATTTAATACCATTATGTTGGCTTATGTTCTCAGCATGCAATCTGTAATAGGATTATAGATTGAGATTTTATATTTGTGTCATTTTTTAGTATCTTTTTTGTGGTATGGTGACCATGAAACATTTAAGTAGTCAGGACATATTAAGTGTTGTGAAATTTCTTCCATATGGAATCACTAGGAAAGTGTTTTACTATTAACATTTCCCTTCTGAGCAATTGGAATAAGCCAGCCTGCTGCACCTTCTTCTCAGTCTATCCAACTGGTAGCAGAAAGGTCCTCAATTGCAATTCACATTTGCACTACCTTTCTCATTTGCTGCCACTTAGTTCTAATTAACAGCACGTTGTGCATGTCGTGCTCCAGTGTCTCTGAAGCCTAAGTCTTAAAAGCATTCAGTTTCTCAGCAGTGAGGCAGATCCAGCCCCTCAACTTTGGGGAGTATAGTGTCTCCATGTTAAAATTCATATGCCCACAGTCCAAGGCAGCACAGCTGCGTTAACTTTCTGTCAGATCATTTTTCTTTACAAATAAATAACCCCTATTTCATTGTTAACCCCTTTGAATTTCGCATACATCATATGAACATTTTATTTCGTCAAACAAGTGACATACTCGCTTCCATATATTAAACAAAACATATATTTCACATAAAACAGAAGAATGGAATCTCCCGATTCATTGTAATACTCGATATTAAACATTTTTATTGTCTTCTTCACCGATAAGCGACGCTAACACCTTGAGTAGTAGCTTCTTGCAGCCGCAAGTGCTTCAGGTTTAAAGGGGCACCTTCGTGATAAGGAGAAACCATGTCTGGTGCTTTGCAGCAATGCTTTGTGAGGTTTCAGAGGGAAGACTCCCGCTGTCATTCAGTTGAATCGACAGACATCTGTGTTGCACACAGAGCCGGGGGCTGGGGGAGCCGCCTCTCTCCACGTCAGTGAAGAAGAGGGAACAACAGCGCTGTGGTCCCCTTCTTTCCGTGCATATCCTCTGCTTTTAAAACTTATCACCGCTGTTTTATTTTACTTGGACAGTTCCGTACTACTGTACATCGTTTAGATGTACAGTTAGGTGACGCCCCGCCATCAGACGTGGGTTTATGGTTTGTGGCTGGAAGGCTGAACGGGGAGGACGATATGTGCTGTACTGTACCTGTATCTAAGCCATTGCTGCTGGCTGGAGAAAGGAGAGGAGTCCGTGCGGTTTAAATTCAATACTCGACGGCGGAGCGAGGAAACGAGGCGTAAAGATTCCTGAAGTGTAAAAGGTGAGGTCGGTCTGCCTAACAAGATAGGGTAAGATAACGTTTTTTCCCCCAGATTTAGCACTTACAGCAAGTAACGCTGTGTCGAGTGCTCGTATTATATTTCAAGACATCAGAAGAAATGTGTTGTGTAGTAAGTTGTGAATGGTTTGTACAGTATGTTGCTTTTGTGTGACATACAAAGGAAAAATACATACAGCGGATATTGCAAAGTTAAAGGGATGCCGATTAGACCTGATAAAGGGTTTTCTTACTCCGTCGTACATTGTTTTGAGGTTCGTTCCGAGTATGAATACACTGATACATCGTGATAAATATAATGGAATGCTGTTATGAATCATATTATTCATCAACGTCATCTTGAGTATATGTTTTTTAAAGTGGTGTTAAAGGCATTTCCTATGGAATTCTGCGAAATGTGTGCTGGTACTGTAGATTAAGAATTTATAAGTACAATAATGTTTTTGTTTTTCTCTGTGGTGAGCAGTAAGGACTCGTAGGGTTAAAAGTGCACGTGCTGCAGCCCAGTGTAGTTTTACAAGATTTTGCCAAGTTTCAGTTGCTCTGAATGGGGTTGTACAAATCGGGTCCTTTTATTTACTGTAAACAAGATTCTTTTAGTTATGCAATTCTTCCCTGGTTTGGCATTTGGTCTGTAATTATTAAATTCTTGGATGGGAGGGTCTGTGTGTTTTCTAATTTTGGGGGAAAAAATGGGCAACGCAAAGTTTCAGTTAGACCTGAAAATTGGATAAGCTTTGACTTTTCCAGGGACACTTTTAAACGCTGAGTGAATTACACAGAATTCATTCACTCCAACGCAAAAACAACAAAAACCTTTTTCCTATTTGGTTTGATGTACAAATAAGTATCAAACGGGTGTCTGTAGAAGTTTGTGATAAAATATCTATGAAGATAAAAGCAGGATTCTAGCAGTTTTTCTTATGTTGTCCAAATAAATAAGCGCCACTTCCAGCTGTTAAGCAACTTAAAAGTTTTGCAAGTCTGCTCTGTAATCTGATTATGCTGCTCATTCTATTGTTTATTTATTTGTTATAGCTTTCCTCGTGCCGATGAATTTGACCTGAATAGCAGAGTACAGTTGATTAACTTATCACAGTTAATTCTATACCCATGCCTTATTTGTTCTGTGCCCTAAAACAGTGATTTTCAACATTTTGAATTTAAGCATCAGTTTTTCAAGCATTGACTACCAATTATTCTTTCCATTTTAACCCCTTACAAAATAATTAAACAGGCCATCTAAACTACTCTAAACTTATCTTCCAGGTATATTTGAATAGCTGTACTGATCTGACTGTACTGTATCTTCGTTTGCTTAGTAGTATACTGTAGTTCTGAGAAAAATCTGTGTCAAATGCAGTCATTATAACAATAGCTGCGGATAAAGACAATATTAAAGTAATGGATTATAAAAGCCACTAGGTCTGAAGCCAAGGCATTCTATAATTCTCTTTAAATGTGAGCCCATTGATCTGCTGTTATGCCTGAAATGTAAAAAAAGAAAAGCAAACCTTAACAATGATCGGTTTTCCCCATTTTATTTCTGAAAAAGGGCCTTTTGTGTTTCAGTTGATTTACCACTTTGTCCTTTGTGGGTCAAATAGCAGAACAATTATTTTCTTTACCATTGTTAGGTTAAGCGCATTTTGCCAACAAGCACACTCTAGACTCTTGTAAATATGTAAATGTGTAAATACAACAAAGTACATTTATTTTTTGAGTATCCGTTGTTTCTCGGATCTCTGCCTTTTCATAAGAAAGAAACAAATTCATAAAATGCTTTTTATGTATTGATTAATCTTCTTTAAATATGGATTCCTTAACAAGGATGCCTGATTAGTCTGGGCTTATCTACAGTCAGTGCAGTACTTGAGCACCAAAATATCTGCTTTTGCATGTTAGTACAAAGGCTTGTTTATTTTTAGTATACTTCAATAGAGTTTAGCCTGCATACTGCTCTGAGTTTATCACTAGAGTTGTGCTACTGTAGGTGTACTAGCCTGTTAAGATTTGCACTGATATTTCTGGGTTTACATTTAAGGTCTTTAACTGATTTAGCTACGTCTAAAACTGAGAGTCAGGTTTTTGCAAAATAAGTTAAGTGTTACAAACATAAAATTCATACCCCATTCCTTATTCTCTTACCTTTACTAATACTATTCCAGGTAATATTTTCCTGTAAGAAAGACATGTTTCCATCAAGTTTAAAATGTTCCTTGGAGAAAACAAAACATACTGTACTGTAAGCGCAAAATACATTTGAGCACTTGGCAGGTCTGGTAATAGAGTAGCTGTTGCCTAGGCAACCTCACAGAGGCCTTGCTTTGATCTCAAGGCCCAGTGCCTTTTGCAGAGCTGTCCCAGGAGGCAGCTCTTCCATTTGTTTTTACTGTTATCTTTCCATTCAATGCAATGGAGAAAAGCCTGCCAAAAATTATTTTCCTTTTTTTTCTGAAGTGCCACTGTTTCAGTTGTGTTGATGTTTGGCAAAACCTCTATTTAGCCTTATTTTATGCTAAAATTCATTAGTCAGTAGTGTTTTGTATTAAGTTAAGGTCACCATTTGTATTGCTTAGTAAACTGCATTAAAATAATTCAGAATATTAGCCTCTCTGCATTTTATTGGCATTCTTTTGGCATTTTTTTTTCTGATATTAAGTTTAGCATTCACAAGGTACAAGTGCCTATGTCCAGTCTGGTTGCTGTTCCCTGGACTTTCTTATAAATATAAAGGCAGTGTTTACAGGTATGTATTTTCTTTGATAATATGATTCTACCTCAGTGCATTGTTCCAGATGTGGAATTGAACAGTTTTAAGACATTCTCGCTTGACCTTTTGTTCTGTGCTATTTGCTGTGTACCGCCAAGGAAAACATTCAGTATGAGAATTGATTTTATAAAACGAGTACAAGAACAGAATGACAGAATGGCAGATTACATTTGAATTGTAGTCCATGAGGTAATGTATGAACAACCTATTGAAAGATGAAGGGCTGTGTATCCAAATCTTTTTCTGTACCTACTCAAGTTTTCTTTTAACACAAGACACTTTTGAATGAGCTGCCACTCCATGAAGCCAGGGTGGACGAACACCAATTTCAATTAAACTGGAGTCACGACAGGATTTCATTCTTTTCTCAACAGGTTTAACATTAGGATCTGATTCATGTGAATTTCCATAATCACTTTTTGACTTTTCACAAGATCAATATGACATGTGTGACAAAGCTTACTTCTAAGGATGAGATCGATATTTAATGTTTCTCCGAAAATTCTTGGCCACATCCAGTTTTATTTTTCAAAGTGAGCATTTGCATGGTTCCTTATGTTTGTTAAATGTATCACAGCATTTCTTTTGTAATTTGGGGTAGGTAACTAATATCTTTTATTTGTGACGAAAACAATGTTTGTGATCATCTTCCATGTCCATCCTGTTCTCCACGAGAGGAAATCTCTCTGTTCATTTTCAAGCAAACTCAAATGCTTCTTCCCAACTCCCTTTGTATAATGCAATAAATCAAAGCTCTCTGAGAGAGCTAGACCAATGGTATATTTTTCTGAATCAATCATTATCTAATGCACGATATTCTTATAGTACTCTGTTTAAAAAAAATTAGGAAACATTTATACAACATGTAAAGGAATAGGTAAAGGTTTATTCCATGCTGAAAGAAAAGAAAAGAGACACTGCGTTTCAGCTGTGGAGCCTTCTACAGCCTTCTTCACACCTAAAAAGGCTGCACAGCAGAAACATTGTTTCTTTTCTTCTCTTTTCAGCATGGAATAAACCTTTACCTTTTCCTTGGAAGCCTACACATGCTGACGCAGCCAGCTCCTTGAACTTATACACCAAGTAGTGTGATTTTTAAAACACTTTTACCATGACGATCATTGTGAGACATAATGGAGTATGTTATGTTTTACCTTTAAAGCCATGGTTTTCCTGTACACCAGCAATGGTCTAACCCAGTGGTTCTCAAACTTTTTGGACCAAGTACCACCCCTGATCAAACCAAAGCATCCAAGTACCACCTACAAGTCATCTTCTCATAGGAACCCCAGAAAATCTCAATGACCAACATGAGCACGCGTGCACACACACTCTCACACACATATAATAAATATTATAATAATAAACTTTATTTGATATAGCACTTTAAATGTGGCTTCTCACAGCGCTTTACAGAAAAAAAACAGGAACAACAACAATTAAAAATAAACAATAAAAAAGCACCATTTCAGAGAGAGGGGTGAGCCTGTTTAGTCAAGCAAAGCAGATGTGAATTCATTGGTCGAGCCTTGATACAATTCACAAGAGTCTAACAGATTTTAAATCATCGGGCATTTTCTTGACGGCCAAGGCCTACCTGTTATTGCTCTAGAACCGTCTGTACAAACTCCGATGCATTTTATCCAGTCGATGCCATTCTCTTCGATAAATTCATTCAGAAGCTGAAATATGTACTCTCCTATAGTTCCTGTTGGTAGCGGCTTTCAGAACAGAAAGTCCTTATGGGACGTACCCTCAAACTCGTATCTAACGTAAACTAGCAAATTGACCAAATCAATGGCATCTACAGACTCATCTAATTGCAGTGAAAAGCATCTGCTCATCTTAACGCGCTCTATCAGCGTACTTTTGACATCATCCGCCATATCAGTAATTCTATGAGTGACTGTGTCTTTCAGAGGGGGCAGCAGGTCGATCTGTTTAGCAGCTTTTTCTCCACACATAATACGTGTCAGCTCTTTTGCCAACGGTAAATAAGGTTCTTCAAAAATAGTGTAGGGCTTACTTGCTTTAGCAATCCACAAGCTTGCATTTTTCCCCGTTTCCGTTTCAGGAGTCCGTCTCAGAAGTTAAAAGAAGTTTTTATTTCATACGCATGGGAGCGAAACACAGAGACGCTCGGTGTATTTTTCTCAAATTAACCTAGAAGTTCTTAAATATTTTTCTGTTATCTATCACGCTTTCCTGTGCTCACAAGATTACCAGCGTTCCTAGCATGCATTTCTATGCATTCCTGTGTTTACAACATTGGCATTGTTCCAAAATCACGCACATTCTCCTACCTCTCTATTAGCTGGAGATAAGTTTTTTTAAATACAATTGGTCACTTACATTCATAGCATGCATTCCTATAGAGTGGTATAGAATTACATTGTAGCTCTGTGTCCACTCAAGTATTAGTGCGCGCTGTATCATAGTATGTAGGCTGCATATTCGACATGTCTTAAAATAGAAAATATGAAAACCCGTCCCGATTTTTCAGCGCACACAACAAAGTTCCAGGGTCATATGGCGTACCAGCTGGCGGTGCTGTTTGAGAACCACTGCTATAGACAAAGAATAATGTAAGTCATTTTTTCAGTTCTATAACTGTAAAAAATTAAATAAAATATTTCATGTTCTCTGACAAAGCAAATTAAATATTTAATCTCCATCTTTGCAATTCTAATATTTTTTCAGCTGAGGTTTGGTGTACCCTTTTTCTTTGAAATTTTGAGCCCCTTTACACAGTCTGCAAATCTCCATTAAAGTATTTAGGCTATATACAGTATTCCAAGATTTGGGCATCAATGTTTTAGGGCAGTGACCCACAGCTCAAGGCCACAACTCCACTGGAATGACATAACAAAATCCTGGCTTGAATCAAAAAGAAAATCTGTGGCAAGACTTAAAATTCCCAACCAACTTGACAGTTTAAGCAAGTTTGCAAAGAAGAAAGGCTGGAAATTGCACCATCCCAATGAGCAGAGTTGGCAGGGACATATCCAGAAAGGCTCACTATTGTAATTGCTGCAAGCTGTGCTTCCCACAAGTATTGACTAAGTGGGGTGAATACTTATGCAATCAACATATTTTAGTTTTTTATTTGTTGCATTTGTTTCTCACATTTAGTTTTTTTTAGCAAAGTAATGTTCAGTTTGAATAAAACATTAATTTTAAAAAATTAAAAAAAATTAAAAAGGGAAGTTCATATTTTTATAGTATACAAGGCACAATATAATCTCACTTCATTACCTTTTCTGATCTATTTTCCTGAAAATGTTTGCATATTAATTTTATATTCATCCTTAACATTATCCTAAAACTATGTTTCTCATACTCTTTCAAAGTAATTGTTCTTTTCTTAACGCAGTAGCCTTGAGTGCTCATATTTGTTGCTTATGTTATTCCTTAATGGCATATACCTGTAAGCATTTGAGACATTTTAGTTTTTTCTCAGTGTTTAATGTCCAACACCTTACCTCCTGCTTCCCTAGTTTACATAATCTTCAACTATTTACACGTAAGCTTCTACAATATATATGTGACACACTGGTTCAGGTACAACCAGTCCTGCTTAAGAAATATTTCATAAAAAATACACAAAAGTCTAAACAATAAGCAAGAAAACCCACCTTAAATCACCTGCTTCTTGTTTGCTCAGTAACCAAGTGCATCCTACATACAAAACTAAGCAAAGCCCCCTCAACAACCACAGATCAAAGCAGGACTTCACAAGGCAGATTGTTGCATTTACTGTACAGTATTAACATTTAATTTATTTATGTTTTTATATAAATATAAAATTCACCATATATATTTATTTAAATTGACATTTAGAATTTACAGTATTTCTGTGACCCTACCCAAAGGGTACACCTTGGATGTAATGCCATTCCATTTCAGGGCACAAACTGACACAAAAACACACACTTAGACCAGGATCCATCAGTTTTCCCAGATCAGTTTTTTCAATAGTCAATTAACCAACCAGTATGTCTTTGGACTATGAGAGGAAACCAAAGCACATAGCAGAAATCCAGGTGAACATGGGCAGAACATAAAAAAAATCTATACAGATAATACTCAGTGCCCCAGTGCTGCAAGGCAATAATCACAACCAACCCAAGCTTATTTAGAATGGTGTGTGTGAGTGATAAGCCTACCCATGTGACAGTGAATTACCACCTGCATTGCATTACATCCAAATGGAGGATACAAGTGTGAAAATAACTCAATGCAAGGAAATACCTGATTTCAGTCCGTGAGAGGGGAACTGAAAGATAAATAGAGGAAAGAGTGCAAAAGATGTTGGTTAGAAAGATGTTGTTGCTGAGTGACTTGGAGCCACAATGTGAAATGCTATAGAACTTGTTCTTTTACAGAGGTTTTTGACTGTTTCACACTGTGTTAAGTCATCCCCTGCTTGTGACTTACATGTGACTTAGCAATTAAAACATTAAAGAGATTCCCATATCCAGGGGGAAAGTATCTTTACATTATTCATTATTTTTCAGTGGTATCATTCCCTCTTCAGATGAAGAATAGTTTACTATATCTCTATTGATTATTATTGTATATCCCTTTAACCATTTTTCTCTAGAGTAGCTTTTTTTATTTAACTCTTAATACAACCTCTGAATATTTATTAATCAGGACTCTTACCCTCATTTGAGATATAAGTGCTAGAAACATTATTGTTAAAATTTATAGTGATATAGCAATTTGAAATAAAGATAATGCATCTTGCTTCTCATTGTTGCTGTTGTAAATATAAAACATGACGTTGCCAAGGTTGGCATGCCTATTGTAATACATTTTGACATTATATTGTGTTTTTGTTTCTAAATTTAAGAAGGCCAACTGTTCTTTCACTCTTTATACCAATCTGTCTTAGAATGCTACCCAGTATGATTTTGTTTCTCTGTCATGATTCACAAACATGAGAGAAATGGAAACACCTCACATCTGAAGACAGTATTGCATACTGCTTTCTTTGCTTTAATAAAATAGAATTAGCATTACATACGTGTTGGAAATATAATTCGGAGATGGGTTGTAGGAATCTTTCGGTAAGATTTGTTCTGTAGGTATAAGATCAGTGGTTCAAATTCAAACTGTTTTCAGTTTTTCTAGTTAGTTTTGAGATCATAAACAGTACTTTGTTGCCAAAATAAGAATATAAATGAAAGTCATTTAATTCATCTTAGGCATCTGATTGCAAGTAGCTCTGCAGTAATCTGCATATCTCATCCATCTGTGCCTTGAAGAAGTAAGGGTATCGGCATGGTGGGGTGGTTTGTTCCAGATTCACACACACTTTTTTGTGTAAAAAAGAGATTCCTGCTCTCTATTTTAAATGCCACATAGTTTCCACTGGTTCGTGTTTCACTGTTGATTCTGAAAGAGTCCACTGTTTTTGTTGATTTTGTCAATGCCTGTGAAGGTTTTGAATCTTTGAATCTGCTCCCCTCATAATCTCTTCTTTTCAAGACCAAAACGATTCAGTTCTTCTAGGCTGCCACAGTCAGACATTTCTTTAAGCCCAGAAATGTATCTGATTAGCTCTGTACTGATTCCGGAGGAGTATCGTTTTTGAAACATAGGGAACAAAGTAGTATACAGCATATCTATATGAGGTCTTACAATCCACTGTGCAATGTTTTACACAGCTTCTTCAATCACAGTGTGCTTCCTGTCTTGCATAGTATATGTACTGATGTTTAAAGCCACAGCACTGCTCTGGGTTTATGTGGTGTAGTGCTGTCCAGGGTATGATGTCCTTGATGGGCGGAGCCCTTGGGTAGAGAGGAACACATTTCCTAGGTAACCACAGCTGAGTGAAGTTTGTAAATGAGACTCTGCTGTGAGTATAAGAGTAGGGTGACTACCTCCCAGAGAAAAGACCAAGCCAGGACACCAGCCCTGAGCTAGCTGCAGGCCAATGAGCAGTGGACGTCAGAGAGAGTTAGAGACAGAAAGCAGACTAGTTGTTGCAGCTTGAGAAACCCTGATAAAGGAAGAGAAAAGAGAGTGTTTATCTCAGAGGAGATTAAGAAGAATAATAGAGCATTGTTGGAAATCGTGGAAGGGACTGGGAACAGCTGCAATTCTGGAGGGACCTGTCTAGTTTAAGATCGAGTTTTTTAAAGGGATGGCTGCCTACTTAGAGTGGAAGAACAAGTCTGTCCAGGAAGTTCTGTGTGAGTGCGGGTTAATGTGAGTTTAGTGAGTGAGCCTAAAGGACTGTGTAGAGTGTGTTAGAGAGTGAAGTGGAGTAGTGAGACTCTCTCCCTAATAATATAGGATGTCAGGGGAAAGAGCAGTGGATCTTTGTAGAGTTTTGACAGAGAGTTAAAGCTCTATTGTGAGTTAGGAACTAGAGTTAGCAGTGGTGGCTGGGCACAGGGGAAAGGTGTGCTGGCAGCTGCATGTGCACTGCCTTGGGAGGCTACAGAGGCTGTGTGGATTTTAAGGTGTGTTGTGTGTTGCGTCTAAGAACAAGAGTGAGGTGCTAGTGACTTGGTGTTGGCAGTGGGAAGTGTCTGAGCATCAGAGTGGTTGATGGAGACTACAGTGTGAGACCGAACCTGGTGGCATCAGGATGTGATATCAGCAGCTGGAGGCGGACCTGGAAGTCCAAGGGCTGGTGATGACGTGCAGCTGTCGTCATTCACTAGGAGCCTCCCTGCTCCCTCAGATGGAGGGAAGGCCATGAGGAGTAGCAGGCTTCGTTGTTGCCTTGTCGGCCCACCAGTAAGGTAAAGAAGGCTGTAGAGTGGCTCTGGCCAAACAGGATCAACCGATTCAAGGGTGTTCCACTGCTAGTCCTCAAAAGGGACTAGCCAGAGGACTAGAGAGTTGAAGGTGAAGCTTGTTGATTCAAGGGATCTTTGAGTGAAGGGTTCAGCTATGTGAGGGATAACAGGTATGATCATTGGACATTCCTGTTTCACGCCCCCACTATCGGCCACAGCCCCCTGTGGTGCTACAATGGGAAACATGCTGTATAGCTATAAGATGCAATGAATGATGATTCAAAATAGTTCAGAATTCACAATATTAGTATTAGTAGAAGTCAAAATACTGTATCATGATTTTTCTTATTGAGTTTAACAACATTTAATAAACATATAAAGCACTACATGGCATTGCTCCTTCATCCTCCCATAGGTTTACTTCATATCTGAATACCTCATACTACTGGCTGTGCTCTATTCTCAAGTGCTACTTGACCTTTCCCAGAGTTTGATAATGAACTGTAGATGTTGTAGTTATCATACACTGTTCATTGTATTTCCTTGAAATGGAGTGTCTTCATTAATGTCTTTGTTTTGTGTTCTTGATTTGATCATATTTTTGCTTGAACTGGCATTTATTAATTGATTTCCTAAACCAGTTCTTTATTAAAGTCTCTATATGAAAGTATATTGCATTGTATTTCTTTCTTCACTTGTATTTAAAACATATTTGTTCAAACTAAGTTTAAATTATCCTTGTGCTTTTGAGTGGCTCACTTGGTAAAAGTATTTGCTTGCATTCAAGTTTGCACTCTCTGATCAGCACTTTGTGAGTTTGAACCTGAGTCATATAACTTAATAACTGGGATCTGTATTTCCCCAGTGATGATGCACTAGTATCTCAGCGTCACTGGAAATATTGGAATTAGTTAGCTGGGGCTTTTCCAGCTTCCTGTGAAACTGTGACCTCTGTGCCTGTTATTTCCTAGCCATTTGTAAACTTAACTGTAAGGTTATTCTAAAAAAATAAAGAGAGCATTATCCTTCACCTTTTGTTACTGTAGCTGACAGAGGAGTCTACTTGTAAAATATGGAAATGTATCTAAACTGCTGTGAAATTATTTTTATTTGCCACATCTGATCAAGCAATATAGTCTCAGTGGAATAAAAGCAGTGACTCCAACAAAGTGTTGGCATATTTTCCTTTATATTTAGAAGCTGAAAACATTGTAACAAAGAAACTGGTTTGCGGTAAGGGCAAGAGAAAGATTTTCTGCTTTGTTTTTTTGCCGATGCACCTGAATGGGAACTACTAACTGTTGTCCAGCCTCGATTTATCACAGCAATCTTAACAAAGCCAAGTGAACTGATGATCAGGTACTGAATTGAACTACTCTCCTATCCAGTTGAACCAAAATAATAGATTTTCACCCAGTGTTAATGTACTGGAGATCAAAGAATGAGCATACTAATACTGACAAGTTTCTAAATACATTCACAAAGATACAAAACTGCTTTTAACTTGTTTTTTTATATGTTATTGTTATTGATAAATATAATAAAGCTGAACCTATACTTTCATTTATATATTTCAATTAGATTATTTTGTGTTTAGATGCTTTTTGATTGTAAGTCCTGCCAAATAGGAACCTTCATGCTTTTTTACTTACAGTTGTGAGAAAAACTTTGTGAACCCTTTAGAATGATCAGGATTTCTGCATGAATGGCTCCTAAAATGTGATATGAATTTCATCTAAGTTATAATAATAAATAAAGACAGTCTTATTTAACAAACAACACACACAACATTTTACATTACCATATCTTTATTGAACAAATGGTTTAAACAATCAAGGCCATTGATGGAAAAAGTATGTGAACCTCTAGGATAATGACATCTTGAAAAGAGGGTAATTGGAGTCAGGTGTTCAATCAATTCAGGTGTGGGTTTGACCTGCCCTGCCGTATGAAAAAATCACACAAGTTTGGTTACCTGCTTTTCACAACAGAATTCTGTTGTAGCGCAATATGGCCCGATCAAAAGAGGACTTCGGAAGAAGAGTTGTTGAAGCTCATAAGACTGGAAAGGGTTACAAAAGGATTTCTAAAGACTTGGGCCTCCATCAGTCCACAGTCAGACAGATAGTTTACAAATGGAAGAAATTCAGCACCGCTGCTACTCTCCCTAGGAGTGGGCGTCCTACATAGATCAATACAAACGCAAGCCGTACAGTCCTCAAGCAGGTGACAAAGAACCTTAGGGTGACAGCTAAGGATCAGCAGGCATCTCTTGCACTTGATAACATCTGTGTTCATGAGTCTACCATAAGAAAGACACTGAACAAGAATGGTGTTCATGGGAGGTTAACACGTAGAAAACCACTGCTCTCCAAAAAAAACATTGCTGCCCACTTCAAGTTTACTAAATACCACCTGGATGTTCCACAGCACTACTGGAACAATGTTCTGTGGACAGATGAGACAAAAGTTGAACTTTTTGGTAAATGTAGACAGCATTATGTTTGGAGAAAACAAAACACTGCATACCAACACCAAAACCTCATCCCAACTGTGAAGCATGGTGGAGGGAGTATAATGGTGTGGGTCTGCTCTGCTGCCTCAGGGCCTGGAGAGCTTGCAATCATTGAGGGACCAATGAATTCCAAGTTGTATCAGGAAATTCTACAGCAGAATGTCTGGGCATCTGTTTGTGATCTAACTCTAAAGAAGTTGGGTCATGCAACATGACAATGATCCAAAACACAGGAGTAAAACAAAGGAGTAAAACAGAATGGCTCAAACAAAAGAAATTCTGTATTTTAGAAAGGCCAAGTCAGAGTCCTGACCTCAGTGTCATTGAAATACTTTGGCGTGATGTGAAGCAGGTTGCTCAAGCAAGACATGCCAAAAATATACATGAACTGAAATAGTTTTGTATAGAGGAATGGGCCAAAATACCTCCTAACCGCTGCACAGGTCTGATCAGCAGCTACAGTTTGGTTGAGGCTATTGCTAATAAAGGAGGTTCCACTAGTTACTTAATATAAGGGTTCACATATTTTTTCCATCAATGACCTTGGTTGTTTAAACCATTTGTTCAATAAAGATATGGTAATGTAACATGTTGTGTATGTTGTT
Organism: Atractosteus spatula; assembly: GCF_055471065.1. NCBI lineage: Eukaryota > Metazoa > Chordata > Actinopteri > Semionotiformes > Lepisosteidae > Atractosteus > Atractosteus spatula. The sequence continues at coordinate 14,008,830 of NC_142730.1, read as the reverse complement.
AAATAAGACTGTCTTATTTATTATTATGACTTCGATGAAGATCAGATCATGCAGATTTAGGAGCCCTTCATGCAGAAATCCATATAATTCCGAAGGGTTCACAAACTTTTTCTCACAACTGTATTTATTAATCAGATAGTCAACCTGTGTCCAAAGTGTTTGCTGCTGTGTTTGGTTAGTGAGATCTAGTGCAGGTTTTCAGCAATGATCCTTGGAGCTTCTGTGGACAATTTTGAATGTCCATTGGTTTAAGAGTGTCTTATTCTAAAGGGAGCAGACAATATAGGTTATTCATAGAAACGCTGTTTGGGAGTTGCCAAATTCTATTATTTGTTGAACCAGGTCCTCGGCCATTTGAACTCCATACGAACAGGAAAGTGTCATGGGAGATGTGATGAATGGAAAGCATGTGAAGTCGGTGGACTGCATGATGGCAAAACAATAAGTACTACTGCCTCACAAATCCGAGGTCCTGGTGCTTCAAGTTATGGGCTCCTGTCTGTTTACTTTGTATTCGTATTGTGTTTGCTTTAGTTCTGCATGCTAGTATTGGCTTCCAGTGATCTGTGGAGCTTTATGAAGTTCTATTTAATAATAATAATATAATTAATAATTGCTTACACTTATATAGCGCTTTTCTGGACACTCCACTCAAAGCGCTTTACAGGTAATGGGGACTCCCCTCCACCATCATCAATGTGCAGCATCCACCTGGATAATGCGACGGCAGCAATAGTGCGCCAGAACGCTCACCACACATCAGCTATCAGTGAGGGGGAGAGCAGAGTAATGAAGCCAATTCAAAGACGGGGATTATTAGGAGGCCATGATTGGCAAGGGCCAATGGGAAATTTGGCCAGGACCCCCTACTCTTTTTCGAGAAACACCCTGGGATTTTTAATGACCACAGAGAGTAGGACCTCGGTTTTACGTCTCATCCGAAGGACGGCGCCTATTTACAGTATAGTGTCCCCATCACTATACTGGGGCATTAGGACCCACATGGACCGCAGGGTGAGCGCCCCCTGCTGGCCCCTCTAACACCTCTTCCAGCAGCAACCTTAGTTTTTCCCAGGAGGTCTCCTAGCCAGGTACTGACCAGGCTCACACCTGCTTAGCTTCAGTGGGTTACCATTTAGATGGATCTTTGTAGAGTTTTGTTCTGTAAAAACAGCCAGCTGTTTCTCTGATCTCTCCAAGCTGTACGAATGCATCCTTTGATTTCCGGTATGGAAGTACAGGATGCTCCTTTTAGGTTTGTTTAGTAAAGGGAACAAGTCCAGATCTGTATGCAATATTGGCTAGCTGTGTAATCTGGAAGTGGCAAAAATGCTGTACCCCAAAGTATAACAGGTTGAGTGTTTATAATCAAATCAGCTAATCAAATGGTAAATAGACAAATCCCTGCAATAACAAGAGCCAATCCAATGATACAAAGGGCTCACCAACAGCAAAACAGTGATTTAAGATGAAGGCAATGAAATATATAGACAATGAAAATAAAATGACTATAGTACTAAATGAGTATGTAACTCACTAAAGATGCAGTCTAGCTTTATTTAATAAAATTATTTGTTGCTTAAGGCAGCCTAGTACACATGGACTGGAGAATTGCTAATGAAGTGCACATCCATAAAAAGGGTATGACAACTGATCCAAGTAGTTGCTCACACCTGAACCTGAAGAACCCTCACACCTGAAGAAGGCTCCACGGCCGAAACGTTGTGTTCTCTTTCTTCTTTTTTTCAGCATGGAATAAACCTATTACTTGTTTCTTTGCAGCCTACGCATGCTGACGCAGCTACCCACCTGAACTACTACTTATTATTTATAATATTAATAAAAGTAATAAACACAAAGGATATGATATGTATTAAGATTTTCAGAAGACTTTTGGTAACGTTCTCCATTATAGATTGTTTCTGAAATTTCAGGAGGTAGATATTCTGGCAAATGCTTGTGTTATCAATAACAGAAGCTAATGTATAGAAAACAGAGTACAGATTAGGTATTATGCTTTTATTAAGATTATGTAAGTAGCAGAGTACCACAAGGGTCCTAATAACAGCAGTTGATCTAGAAACAGTGGGTAAGGGAATTGAGGAGTTTGCAGAGCTGTACAGTAGGTGGCCTGTGAGACAATAGATCAAAAGGAATCTTCTGGTTTTACCAATATCTCAATTGAGTAAGGTAAGATTAAGCGAGAAAACCAGGATAAAAGACAGAGGCAGAAACAGGAGGAGGGGCCGAGTAAAAGATGTAAGGAGAGAGAACATTGTTCAAATCAGCCTAAAAGAACAGTTTCTAGTTTAAATATTTGTATTTAAACCTAGTTTAGGAGAGCTGGAAACTTCCTAAAATTTCCTAAAATAACGGTAGAAACATTCTGTCCTGGTTAGTGAATGCATTTTTGAGAATGAGAGAGAGGGTTCCATTCTTTTTGGAGCATCAAAATTTATGGGAAAAGAGGTTTATCTCTGGGTTGCTTTTTGTTTTAGTTAGGTTATACAGATGCAGCCATTCAAAGTGTGCGTCACAGACACGTACCGCAGGTGACGTCGCTCAGTATGACGCAAGATGACGCGTGGCACCGCAGTAAGTGATTGGTTGACCGACAGGGGCACTCGTGGTCCGTTGGTCTGTCGTAGAAAGACTTACAGTAAAAACGTCTTTGCTGTGCCCGTTGTAGATATTGAATTTACCAATGAAGGGAAATCTTAGTAGCTGAGCATAAAAAGAATAGGAGCATACTGTAACGCGTGTGAAGGCCATAAACGATATTAATTTTGGAACATAAACATACAGTATATAGCTGGTCTTGGTACTTTAAAGAAAAAAATACACACCAGTATTCCATTTCTCCCTAAACATTTTAAGCTTTGAAGTCTTTAACTAACGTGATACCGGAGTCAACAAGCATACTTTTAGAATTTGATTAAAAGGGAATATAATATGGAATCGCGTATCTAAGGAATTTAATAATGGTATTCGTGTGCTGCGACAGGGCTGTGTAGGGCTGTTTCGCCTGCCTGTTCATGCGAGCTGTGTTGTAGCCGACTGGTCTAGGTGCGTGCCTAGCAACTGGTAGGTTGTGTGTTCAAATCCAGCTGGTACCGGACTTTTCTTTTAACAAACATTTCTTCGAAAAAATAGAATAGCGATATTATGGACAATCAATTGACTTTTATATTTCAAAATATCGCAACATGATCGATATTTGCGATATTTTGAACATATCTTCCCTTCTGACAGCGGTTCCTCCTTCTATTGTGTGTGTGTGTGCAACAGAGTAAATTTTTATAGAGAAATGGAGGCTGGACAGTATGCGTTACAATATAAACATTTATATTGATTTAAATCGTGTTCTGATTTAAATCGCAAACGCGTGTTTAATTATGTGTTTTTTAATCATAATCAGGCTAATGCATTTCTACATTTTCTGTATGAACCAGCTTAGAGGTTCATACAGAAAGACAGCTTGTGTTTAAATTGAGTGTAAGGTAATTTATGCTTCTAAAGTCATGGTCAGCATTTATTATCGTACTGTGCTGTAAACTTTTTCTGTGCCTAGTCACATTATTTTATAGCGTTTTTATTGCGTTATTAAATCTGGTGGCGCTGTGTGTTACAGTAGTTTCGTGACTCCCATGTCACATGGTCTGTGATTGAATCCCATAGAACTATGACTTTATTTTTTAACAAACATTTCTTTGAAAAAAATGAAACGTTTCCCTTAGTCAGAGATTAAATAAAACCTCACTCGCACCAAACAAATTTATATTTCTAAATATCACAAAATACGTTCATTGTCTTCCAATCGAGTCGAGTTGACATTGGAAGCCTGCCACACCCGGACTCTTAAACCAACGCATTAGCACGTCAAAGCCCATCGAGGGTATTGAGCCAGTATTGGCTTTAGTATTCCCCCCCTCTCCCCTCAATTCAATTCAATTCAAGGTGTTTTATTTGCATGACAGATGGGTACAAGCAGTGTTGGGTATGTATATTGTAACGCTTACGGCAGACAGGCACTGTGTAAGAGCCGGCGCACCAGAGCAGCGCACCGAGGGAGCGTCTGCATTTCTAACTTAGTTTTTAAAATTAGTCAAGCAATATGAAGCATCCCCTTTTACTTTGTGCCTGAGCATAAAAAGAATAGGAGCATACTGCAACGCGTGTGAAGTCCATAAACGATATTAATTTTGGAACTTAAACATACAGTATATGGCTGGTATCGGTACTTTAAAGAAAACATACACACCAGTATTCCATTTCTCCCTAAACATTTTAAGCATCGAAGTCTTTAACTACCGCGATACCGGAGTCAACAAGCATACTTTTAGAATTTGATTAAAAGGGAATATAATATGGAATCGCGTATCTCAAGAAATTAATAACGATATAATTATATTCATGTTGCAAAAGAACTGCAACGGACATAAAAACTCCCTTGCTTTTAATAGAGCGTTCCATAATTTCTAACTACGAAAATGGCAGGTGAAAGGATTTGTAAACATATTTTGTTAAAGCAAGTCAGTTTTTTCCGCAACACATAAAAGACATTTTTCCAAGAAAGTTTAGCCTTTGTCACTAATGAAATCACTAAATAAAGACATAAATATAGAAATCTTAAGATTTGTTTTATTTAATGTTGGTAGCAGGATGAACTGTCAGAGTGTATATTTTGTCGCAGAGTTGCTGCAAGATGTTAACAGTGAAAAAGGTATTTAGAAATGAGTTATTTCAAGATGAAAATTTTCAGAATAATTGCAAATCTAGCAGGATAGAGAAAGCACAGAAAACTGGCAGTTAGATTGATCAGATTAGTATGAAAAGTCATTTAGCAAAGGGAATTAGAAGAGTGACAAACTAGTATACTTTAGATCTTTTTTTTTCTGAACCAGGGACAATCTGATCATGTTTCCCTATAACAATAATAAAAAACTTTATTTGATATATCACCATTAAAGGTGGCATCTCAAAGCAATACAGTAGATGTAAAAACAGATAAAAGGACCACAGATTACAAAGTAAATGCATATAAGAAAGACAAGCAGGTAGAGGTGCTACCAAAATTAGAAAATGAAGCAGATACAGACACTAAGTCTTCTGAAAAGAAAGGTTCTGAGGTTAGATTTAAACTGGCCCTGGTGTGTGTGTGTGTTTGTGTCTGTCCTGTGATGGACTGGCGCTATGTCCAGGGTGTATTCTGCCTTGTGTCCGTCGCTTCATTCATGTGCATCCAACACACAGTTCAACGCTAGCAACTACACAAAATCTAAAATATGAGCTCTACTTGCCACTTACAGTACCAACAGTACCAGCTAACTTTAGTAGTGACATTTTCATGGATCTTTTTAACAATAAAATTTACAACATCAGACTTCAGACACAATTAAACAGGCCTCAAAAAAGTCTGGTACAAACATTTTCAGCATGGAATAAACCGTTACTTTAATGGTATAAACCTTAAATGGATTCATATTCTCAATAAGATTTGGTGCTCAGTAACATGACTTAGAAAATGACAGAAGACATACGTATCATGCTTATCCTTCTATTTTTCATAATCGTAAACTCCTTAAGGCAGTTACATTTTCTCTGTTCTGACCTGGAGTTACAGAGAAATTTAAATTCTAATAAGAGATTTGTAATGAGGAAAGTCATACCAATCACTCATACAGTACCAGGATTTGCAATTACAATACAAATACTTTCTTTCTGTATGTGTTTATTTTGCAGTTTGAGTCTATGGCATTCCTTTGGGGGTCTATACTCCAAGGCATGACTTTTTTATGTATAAACATCAGTATTTACTGCTATTAATTACTGTACGATTTATAGTTGAAATCTGAGCCTAGATATAAAGTTAGATATAAAGTTAAAATCTCGACAAAGCAATGTAGGAAATACAGAGAAAATAAATCCTTTCTGACATCTAAATCAGTTTCGATCAAGGTCTCTAAAACGAACAAGAAAAAGAAGATTTTCGGAGGGCAATTACGCTGTGTTTATATAGAATAGGTGATTTATGAGCAATCTAATTTCTTGTTCGTTTAAAACAGTGAAATGTCAGCTGTAAAAGATCGCACCAGAAACAGCACTCTCTCTGCCTGTCATAGACGTTCAGGAAAGGCTGAATGAAGTCATGTCAAGTACAATAATTCGGAGATCAATAATACCAGTTGTAGGACAGTATATAAGGAGGATAAGGATTTTGAAGTTGACTCGAAATCTGATAGGTAACCAGTGCAAGGACTTGAAAACAGGTGTAATGCATCCCTGATAGGATTCTTGCTGTCATATTCTGAACATATTGAAGATTGCTCAGTGTGGATTTAATTTCCCCAGTGAACAGGATGTGCATTTATTAATTCTAGAAAAAAAGCCTTTCTTGATTTCTCTAGTTCTTAGTTTCTCTAGTTCCCTTTAAAATAAACTATTATTCCACAATGCAGAGTATTACATGGCCAGTATTTACACATGATATTTGTGATTTAAAGAAATTAACACAAGCAGCTTTTGGAGATTTAAGTGTTGGCTGAGTTATTGCAGGATAAAAGACTAGAGATGTTGGCAAGAAGAAGATAGTTTGGGGAAAGCTGAGGAATACACTTATAACAAGAACACTTCCTAATGGGGTTAGGCATACTTTTGATGAAGATGATGAAGTTAACAGACTATATGTTTACATAGATACTGAAATAAGGATTGTATTTTAGATTATGTGTAGTTGCTGGCATTGAACTGTGTGTTGGATGCACATGAATTGAAGGAATGGGCAAACATAGCTGATGCGGATCCACAGAGCCAGCATATTAAGATGTTTATAATTAGAGGCAATTTGTTTAAATAACTAGGTATGGATACTGATGTGCAAGAGAGGTGGAAAGGCTGTTTCCTTAAGCCAGCAGTATAAAATATTTTATTCTCAGTGAGATGCTGCCATTTCATAGTGGGTTTCTAACACTGTGTATAGTTCCATCCACACAGTGCCTTTACTTCCATTTCTAATCTCTTTATCCAGTACAGAGGATTTGGAGCCTATCCCAGTAAGCAACGGACACAAGGCAGAATACACCCTGGACATAGTGCCAGTCCATCACAGGACAGACAGACACAAACACACACAGACCAGGGCCAGGTTTCCCATAAACTAATTAACTTACCAGTATGTTTTGGAGTGCGAGAGGGAGTCATATCACACATATGGAGAAAAACCATGTAACCCAGAGAGAACATGTAAACCCCACACACACAGGATGGCAGGAATTGAACCTAGGACCCCAGTGCTGCAAGATAGCAATGCTAACCACTTTGCCACCATTATAAATGGATGAATATCTTAGTTATCTTTCTAGTTCACAGGTTTGCATGCATAATTTAATTTTGAAAGCCACTGAGACATCAGGTACTACTGTTGTATTTATGAAAAAGAAACAAAACAAAAAACATACTAACAACTGTGCCATCCTACTCCTTAGCTAATACATTTTATTATTCATAAACAGTTAACATTGTTAGCAAAATATTTTGAATTATATTTAACCCTATTTTTTCTTTAGTTTTGTATTTAACTTATTATATGATAGTCAGACTTAATGTATATTTGAACAATGAAAATATATTTTTACAAGATTTTACATTAAGCACTTAAAATTAATATGGTTAATAATAGTAAACTGTAACATGCTGTAACAAGATCGGTTAAACAGCGAAGAAAATGCTTTCAGAGAAAATGTTTCAGGTGTGAAGAACATAGATCTCCAATGCAATTTCAACCAAACCTGTTCCCACACACCCTGCCCCCACTACCATTAGAATATACACAAAGCACTCAAATCTTTTGAGCTAATGATCAGGTGACCCGAGAGAGAGCGAGAGAAACACCAAGGGGTGCGGAACCAGGGAACTATTTACATGGAAAACGGGTGATCTCCCCAGACTGTCCGCCCGTTTCACTGTTACCTGGATACCTCTTTATTTAGAACTCACTAACACTGATTTTTAGTTTAGAAGGATTCAAGTAGGGTTTTAGATGAAAGGCAGCGACCTTAATCAAGCCCAAATCACAATTGAACCCATTCAGAGCTTACATTACATTTTAGCGTTTCATTCTGAGCAGAAGACCCTCACACCTGAAGAAGGGGGAGGTGTTTTTCGCTGGAAATCTCGCCTGCTTCTACTTTACAACCGGAGTGCTGGCTGTGACGAATTAAACCGGTATTACAGGTTTCAATCACAGACCATGTGACATGGGAGTCAGGAAACTAACACCGCGCCACCGGATTTGATAACGCTATAAAAACGCTATAAAATAATGTGACTTGGCACAGAACAAGTTTACAGCACAGTACAAAAATGCTGACCATGACTTTAGAAGCATAAATTGCCTTACACTCAATTTAAACACAAGCTGTCTTTAGCCCTCTAAGCTGGTTCATACACAAATGTAGAGATCCAGGCTCAGAACACACAGCTTCATTAGCGAATACATATGCAGGACAACTAGAGAAGACGTTTTACAGAGGATGGATTTTTAGAAACATCCCATCAGTGACATCACTGAAGTCAACTCCTAGGTACTGTAACTGTCGTGTGGATAGTTTCACAAGAATCAGACAAAGGTTTAAGCATCGCTTGTTCTAGATAAAACTGCAAAAAAAAAACAACCACCCATAATGTACTTCTTTGCGGCTGTTTGCCCAAATCATATATTCACAACGTGAAATCTAGAACATAATATTACGTAACCAAAATCCGCAATATGGAAACAGAACCTGTGTAATTGTTGATAGATGATGTACTCGTAACATTTTTTCAAGACGAACTACAACATTTAAAAAATGACTTGTATGTACTTGATATCTCTAATCAATCCACGGGTCCCAGCACGAAACGAAACTAAAACGCATACCGTTTCGCGCTTCTTATTAGTTGCTCAAAAGTAATTTGACCGTATGAAATGCATAATATAAACCTAGAAACATACGTGAGTAGTACTTAAGCACTGTAGTATCTGTGTTAAGACATCAGGATGTCTTCTATCTTCTTCAGGATGAATAAAGTGGGCCTATTTATCTATCAATCATATTTAAATAACTAGTGTTCTGTACCGTGGTACCCCTAAAAGTACCACACTTGTACCATACAACAGTAGTACCTGATGTCTCAGTGGCTTTCAAAATTAAATTATGCAATAAATAACCACATGTAAGACTCTGATGCTTAAAATGTTTAGGGAGAAAGTGGAATACTGGTGTGTATTTTTTCTTTAAACTACCAATACCAGCCATATACAGTCTGTAACGTAGGGATTTCTATACGTCTTTATTTAGTGTTTACATTAGTGACAAAGGCTAAACGTTTAGCTTCAGTAACGTGTACATATCTCCCCTTTTTATAAAACGACATGGTTGAAAACTGTTCCAGAGCCACTGTTGTTTCATCAGTGAAAAGTACATCATGAAATGCCTCTCCCTGTTCAATCCACTGGAAAAAAGAAAAGGAGCATAAAGCTTCTGATGGTCATAAACGATATTCATTTAGGAGCAGCATCAGAGGTATGTTTTTAACTGCACTGCATTGGAGAGAATACCATAGTGTGTTTTTTTTTACTCCCTGGCGGAAACTGGCTTCCAGAAGAATCAGTATGGCTCAGAGATTAAATAAAACTTCACTCGCACCAAACAAATGTATATTTCTAAATATCACAACATGATCGAATTTAAGTCATTTTAATAACAATGAATAGTCACCTATGCGTTACAATATAAACATTTATATTGATTTAAATCGCGTTTAAATCACCTTTATTTAAAACCCATAAATAAAGCTGATACTGTTTAGACTTCCAATTATTTAAAACTGTATTAAAGCAGCACGATACACAATGCAACGTAAATCGCTATCTTTGTCTTCTGTGTGATAATGTTCACCTCTCTGTCCAGCAAATTTACAGGTTAAAAACAATACTGTTAGGCTGGGAAAACGATTTTTCTCCCCCCCCCCTCAAAAACCCAGTAAGTACAGTACTTACTAGTTAAAGGCTAGGCTCCCGACTACGGCGAAAGGAACCCTTCTTTCATTAGAATACAATGAACATATTTTAGCCCTGAATGAATAAATAGCAAACATGGTTTACATAAAAGACATTTTTCCAAGAAAGTTTAGCCTTTGTCACTAATGAAACCACTAAATAAAGACATAAATATAAAAATCTTAAGATTTTTAAAATGCATGACTTTGCTAAAATTTATTTGAAAATAAAAACAATTACAACCGCCAGGGGAGAGAGAGAACAGGGGAGGGATGTTGGTTTTGCATAAGGGGCGGGGCTATGGAAATTAGGTCTGTTTGGGAATGTGTAGTTACATGTTCTGGCTGTTTGTGAATTATCGTTGTTGAGTATGGAGTGTTGAGGTATTGATTTTGTGTAATGCTTTATGTTGAAAATTGAGGTGGATTTTGTTTATGATAAACAGGATAAACTGGGATGGGAGGAAGGTTTGGTTTTGCATAAGGGGCGGGATTATGATAATTGGAGGACTTTGCGAGAGTAAAATGGTTTGATATATTTGATTTTGTATTGTGGTTGTTATCTATGTTTTTGGTTGGTATTATGTTTATATGGTTGTTTTTGTTGGTTGGTTGTTATTATGGTTATTAATAATACGATCTATAGTTGAAATCTGAGCCTAAATAAAAAGAAAAAGCAAGTGATTAGGTTTATGAGCAATCTAATTACTTATTCGTTTAAAACGCTATATAAAATAAAGTTTATTATTAATTTGCTGCACAGAGCGGTGAATATTATTATGCATAAGACAAAGATAACGATCCTGATCAGTTTAGAAATCTGTGTACGCTGTAAGGTTTTTACTTCTTAAACTTTTAAAATACACGTTTTGAATAGAAAGAAATCCTCTTCCTGTTACAGTATGTATAGCAAACTAGCACGTCTTTTTTCTCCAATCAGAGGGGTGTCAGATGGTGTCAGCCAATCACCATTCTGCGTTGGGTAGCAACGGGTGACTGTTCTCAGGCGGAAGATGTAAACAGCTTAATGTTCGTGTTAAATAATTTTTTAAAATTCAATTAAACGGGCACAGTTAAGACATTAAATATACATATACATACTGTATACAGTACAGTTTGCATACGGTAATATGTTACGCGATTAAAAAATAAATAAATAAAACTGGAAGGTTCAGCACCAGCTGGATTCGAGCACACAACCTGCCCGTTGGCAGGCACGCACCTAGACCAGTCGGCTACAGTCAGCTCGCATGAGCAGGCAGGCGAAACAGCCCTACACAGCCCTGCCGCAGTACACGGATATAATCATACCGTTATTAAATTCTTGAGATACGCGATTCCATATTATATTCCCTTTTAATCAAATTCTAAAAGTATGCTTGTTGACTCCGGTATCACGTTAGTTAAAGACTTCGAAGCTTACAATGTTTAGGGAGAAATGGAATACCGGTGTGTATTTTTCCTTGTGATATTTTAAGCTCTAGTTGAATGATAGGTGTCGCATTTTAAATCATTTTCGTAGTTAGAAATTATGAAACGCCCTGTTAAAAGCAAGGAAGTTTTTATGCCCGTTGAAGTAAAACAAAATGCCTGACAAAGTATGGTTTGGACAGATTCCAAGTGCTTGTACAAATGTGCTAAAGAAATTATACTTTGAGTATACAGCTTGTCCAAAGTCATCCATTATTAATACTATTAGTAATATCTTCGGTAAAGGCTTTGATGCATAAATATTTCTGATAAAGGTAGGTTGTGTACTTTTGTCCAACTGAGCAATCTTGCTTTCATAAAATATACCAACATTTTAATGACTGAAGATTAACATGCTGTAATACACTGTTCAAAATTAAAGGCTCAAATGCTGTACATGAGAGGTTAAGCTCCCCCTGGCGGTTTTACAAGGTGACGCCGGATAGTTTCCGGCAGAGCGTCAAATGACGCGCGATTAACCACGTCACACTGCGTGACACTGCGTGATGCCGCGACACGCCCACCGGGGTATGCCGCAAAATAACGCACGCATTTTGAATGGCTGCATCTGTATGTTTATATTTCTTGTTGGCCGGTTTGGCATTGTATAGGATTTTGAATACGTGGAAGTCTGGAATTTTCTGGATGGTTAGGATGCAGTTTGCCTCAAAACTCAAGTGCTCATTCCTCTGTCTGCATCTCTTTTTTTTTTACTTGAAGATGTCTCAGTAAAGAATCCACTTATTGAAGACCATACCCTGGTTTCTTTCAAGAAACTGGATGATATTCTTGGATCAATAAGCTACTTACTATGAAACAGTTTAGATGGGCTGAATGGCCTCTTCACATTTGCAAGAAATAATATTTTTTATGCAATGAATTGTAAGGCCTTTTTGTTTACATTTGGTCTGCAGAACATGGTTACAGAATCCTTCCTCTTGTTGCCACTAGATGGAAGCAGTTAGTTCTAGTTCTTTTTAGTGCATGATGGTTCCTTTCTATTGCACCCACCAAATTTTAAAGAAGACTTTTATATAGATGCAGTGTTTTAAGTTATTTATCTTTTCACATTGCTGTGTTACAATAGGTTAGTAATTTTCTTTTCCTCATTCTACCTATTCACTTTAGTTTGTTACTTTAGGCAAACTTTAGTTCGTCATAGTGACATAGCATTCCTGCATGCAATTCTCAGAAATAAATAAGCTAAAGGAAATAAGGGCACATAGCAGTGTTGCACAAGTCTCAGTATGTAATGATCTTCTGCTGGGCTTCACTTTCTGTGTTTTCTTAATTTAAGTTAAGTTTCTGTGTTTTCTTCTACTGGTTGAACAGTCATAGAGTTCCCTCAATGACATCAGTGGGATTTTCGGTTCAGTTTACCAGTTCTGCATTTCATGTATTTATTTAAATTGATCATTATGCCTTTAAGACGTATTTTAAGATTTTTTTTTTAAATTTGTTTAAGGTAAAATTTAACTGTACCCAATGCCATCTCCCTTTACAGGGCTGTGATTTTTCTCCCTTTCTCTATTTAAGCAGTTACTGTTAAATTTGCTGAATTATACAGTCGATTGTTTATTTTTGTTCCTTGCTTTATTTTTCAGCATTAGTTTCAGACATGCAGTACTGAAAGCCAATTTTCTCAGGCAGTTTATTTACCAGGTTCCTGCTCAGTCAGTCTTTACTGTCCTTATTTTAAAATTCTATTCAGGGCATCCTCATAAAAAGGTTTTAAAACAGATTCTATACTGTGACATCTTCCTGTCTGAAGAACTCAAGAAGAAAGTCTCTGGTTCTCCTTTTCATGTTGACAGCAAAAGTGTTTTTATGATGTGTAATCTGTCTTCTGTTGTATGTAAGATTATGGAAACAATTATTAGAAGTAGAGGACCACAGATATAAAAATAATATGTGATAATGACCTAAAGCAGTGACAGGCCTGGTCTTATAAATGTTATTCATAAGAAATTATAATAAATTTATTTTACCCAAATGTACACAAAAGAGTGCTGTGTACCCTGAACAATGCAAAAATACTGTACCCTGACAGGAGATGTTTTTTCAAAGCCCACAGTTTAAGTAAAATGTTATTTTTCTTTATTTTTGGTTTATTTTTCTGTTTGTGCTTAAATTTGGAAACATTCCAGCAACAAAACAGACTGACTTTTTTCCTTCTTTCATTTTGGAGTTGATGGAATGAAGCTCTGAAAATGAAATAGATTATTTAAAGAGAAAATAATTGTATTCTCTGTAAACAGTTAACCAGTTTATAAATTAACATTCCAAGTACGTTTTTATGAAGCAGATAAAAATCACAAGGAAGATAGTAGAGCCACAGCAAGCCGCAAGAATGGCATACAACTTGGATTTTGTTTATTTTTTAGGTCAAATGCCTAACAAGTGATGTAACTAGTCAAGGAATTACAAACAAAATGTTGTTCAATACTGCAAGTTGCTTTTCTTTTTCAGTCATGCTCTTTCACACAATCACACAACTCACTCTGATCACAATTTTGAATACTGTCCACACCTATGTGACAGCAATAGATCTTTCTGATGTTTCTTATACAGTATACGAATTGCTATCCTGTAGCAATCTTGTCATCCAGTGAAGCCTTTTGGAGTTATATTTAAGCATTATAGGCAACATTTAGGCAATATTTTCTACTTCTGGAAGCATTTACAGTCCAACTCAAGCATAACTTATCTCTCCATGTTAATCTTAACTGTCCATGGAATTAAACATAATTCCCCTGTGTGGAGCCACCCGCAGAAGGCTCTACAGCCAAAACGTGTTTTCTTTCTTCTCTTTTCAGCATGGAATAAACCTATTACTTGTTCCTTTGTAGCCTATGCATGCTGACGCAGCTACCCACCTGAACTATTTTATGTGGTATCTGTATCCTACAATTCACTCAAATTCTTTTCATCTACAATTATTCAAGAGATTCCAGCAGTTCAATATATTTCAATAATAATGTAAATTACCAGCATTATCTCTATATAACAACAGAGGTTTTAAAAGATGAGCAGTTTAGCATAAAATCCCTTAGCTCTACATGTGATTCATCTTAAGAGAAACTCTTTTACACAGCAATAGATTTTCCTGTTTTGCATTCTAAGACTACCAGGGGGCACAGGTTCTACAAAGATTGTTCAGATGGGGGCCAGGTTTTGATCTTTGCCAATAGATAGGGATATGTAGAATATTTATTTTAACAATTGGCTTCTCTTAAGGAATCTTTTACTTGTTTGTCAACCAGGAAGCAAGAATGTCCTGGAATTGTTAATTGATAGTAGAAATTAACATTGTTTCAATGGTGGTAAATGCAAAGATGACTTTGGGGTTTATGTGTTTTTGGGGAGTTTTTGGGGTGATCTGAATAAATATGGAAAGAACCTGGGTCATGTTGTCCAAGAGGTGGGATCCCGTAGTTGTGTTCTGGGAGAAAACAGGCTATTTGTGTTCACACTGAGCCACCCTGGGAAAAGATTGTCAGGAGGTTAGCTACTTGTTGAACTTATATTTTCTTCAAAATATGGACAAGATAATGGTGCTGAGGGTCTTTAGCTTGGAATTCTAGACATGTTTATGTTCGTATTGTGAAAGGTTTCTCTCAGTGCGACTACTTCAGTGAAGTTTCTTTAGAAAGGTAATTGAGTTGCAAATGGTATTGCTATAGATGTAAGCGAATATGTGTCACAACTCAGGCAGTGAAGAATATCTTGATAATATATATATACTATTTCCAGAGATTGGTATCTGGTTTGCATCTTCTAGTTTTGTGTGAGAGAGGAAATGACATTTACTGTATATTTGTATGGGCGAATGACATTTGTGTTTATAGAATGACCTTAATGTTCCTACAGAGCTAATGCCTTTTGTTTATATATTTATACATTTTTTACATTCTGATGTCCATTAATGACAAGAACAACAAAGAGAAGTAACGATTTTAAAGGCTTTTTGTAGGGTTCGGCATAAGATCTTTCAGTGGCACAGATTATTTAATGAGTACTGTCATGGGATGGCTGAGGGTTAACTGGACCCAATCCCTTTCACCACAGGAAGAGTTATCTTTAACATAGGAATAAAATTTAGATTCACAACATTCATTTTTAATTTTTGTTGAGAGGTAAAAAAACTGCAGACTTTGGGTTTACCAACTCATTTATACGAAGTTGGTAATCCCAAAACTAGCAAGGGCTAAGATTCTTCAACCAAGGGTCACGTTATCAACTGATAGATCTCACTTCTCAGTTTACTTGCTTTTAATATAATTCCACATGGAAATACAGCCCTTCCCCTATCGCCTATCATTCTTTTAAAAAGTTAAATACATTTAATTTATAACAGTACAGGAAGGAAGTAAAACACAAAGAATTAGCAAGAAACCAGACTCACATTTGATTAAATACGTCCCTTTTAATCCAGTCCTGTTGTTTAGTGCACAATGCTGAAAATGGTTTGAAATGCAAAACAGTTTGAATATTAATTCCAAACAACAAGAAAGCCTTTTTTGGCTTATCCTTTTTAAAAATAAGGCATTATTCTTGTTCTCCTTCCCGGTCTATTTCATACTGGAAGGGGATGGCAAAACTGGTGAGGGATCACCCTTACAAGGATATACAAATACAGTATGTGAGTTACTTATTGGTTTTTATTATACTTTTTGTAGCATATCCTGTTATATTATTTATGTTACCAGGTTCATGTCCTATTATATAAGCTTCAGCATGGCTGCCTGTCACTCTGTCTGGTTTGTTCCTTACATCCTATCTTAAACTGTAAGAAGAGGCTTGTGCAAACATTTCAATGACTTCTGGTTTAGTTTTTGCATATTGTATTGCTTTTCATTTTGATATACAATGTTAAAACTTCATATTTCAGATTTCCTAATTTCCACTCTGAGGCTTGCTTGCAAGAAGAAAAGTTATTCACAAATTTCAGTTCTTTAAAACAAGAATTCCATTTCTGCCAAGGTTTTGCACTGCCCATCAATTATGGTAATTCTGTTATGGTGAGGGTGATAGCGTGTCTGTTGCCGAGAAAATGTTTGTGAACCCCAAAGATAAATATGGAAATTTAATAGTTTTACTACGATAGCTTTCCTGAATCAAAAGCAGTCTTTATGTAAATTTCTAATGGGCTTATGGTAACCAACTCCATGTCTTTTAAAATAAAATTGTACATGAGTTAACAATAAATAAGGAACCAGTGATGTGAAAAATTAAGTGAAATTAAGCGTTTATTTAGCTCAGTTAAGGGAATAATTAGAATCAGGTGTTGAAATAATTAGATATACTGTATCTTGGGGTTGAGGTTTGGATATTTTTGTAAACATCAGACATTTTGTGAAGGAGAAGTTAAGGTTTATTCCATGCTAAAAAGAAAAGAAAAGAGAAACAACGTTTCGGCTGTGGAGCCTTCTTTGGGTGATCTTCTCTCATGGAATAAACCTTTACTTGTTTCTTTGCAGTCTATGCATGCTAACGCAGCTACCTACTTGAGACATTTTGTGAGGTGAGTTTTGTGAATTCGCCATACAAGTGTGTAGAAAAAAGGTCATATGACAACTGAAGGAAATCTTAGAGGACCTTTGAAAAGTTAAGAATTCTCATCAGTCTCAGAAGGGTTACAAAACTATTTCTAAGAATAATGGGCTCCACTTGTCCACTGTCAGACAGAGTTCATGAATATAGTCATACCAATATCTATCCAAGAACAAACTGGATCTTTATCAGGGAGGTTATAAAGAACCCCAGAGTAACATCGAAGAGAACAGGCCACTCTCGCACTGGCTAATGTGACTGTTCATGACTCAACAATCAGAAGACAACAGAACAAGAATGGTGTTCATAGAAGGAAAGCAAGGAAAAAACACTTTTCCAAAAAAAACATTGCTCATGATCACATAGATGATCCACAAAGTTTCTCGAACAATGTGGAACTCCCTGGCCTCGATAAGAAACATTGTATTTGGTATAAAGCAATCAGTGCTTTGAATAGAAGACCTTCATCCAACCTTTCAAGCATGGTGAGAGTGGTGGTTTGGTGCTACTCTTCTGCCTCAGGACCTGGATGGCTTGCCATCCTTGACACAACCATGAATTCTGTATTGTATCAGAATTTTTCTAGATCGTTCTAGAGAGTGTTGGCCATCTGTCTGGAATCTGAAGCTAGACCAAAAGTGGGAATTGCAGCAAGACAATGATCCTAAACATCACAGCAGATCTACAAAAGAGTGGCTGCAGCAGAAGAAACTCTGTGTTTGACAGTGGCCTAGTCAAAGTCTGGATCTAAAGGCCATCGAAATGATGAAAATGAAGTGAGCTGTCCATGCAAGTGTGCCCTGAAATGTCACAAAGGTGAGAGCCCTCCTCTGAAAGGATGAATGGGCCATAATTTCTCAATGCTGATGTGAAAGATTGATCAACATATCTAGTTCCAGTCATTGTTTTTCAAAGGTGTGCCACAAGTTTCTGAAGTTTCTAAAGACTCACATTCTTTGTCACACATTTCTATTGAATGTTGCGTTGTTTGAGAATAAATCCATTTTCAAATATGTGAAAATCCTAAGATCTTCACAAACTTTCTTAGCACAGGCTCCACCTCTTCACTGTCAGACAAAGTTCAAGAGTATAGTCCTACCAAAATCTATCCAAGAACAAACTGGATTCTCTTTGCCTCAGTGGAAATATAGTCCTCTACCCTGCCTACAAATGGAACTACAAATTTTCAAACACGATTATATAGAGTAGAGGCTTCACAAAACTCTAGGACCAAAGTATACTCCCTGTATAACCCTTCCCAACATTCCACCATACATCCTCCTCCCAGCTCAGAACTAATGGGGTGAGTGACCTGTGGCCAAAAACAAAGTGCCCTGTATTGGCCATCAGCATTGCTGTCTTTACATCTCTGTGCTTCATTGTACAATTATATGCTTGTAGTCTGAGAAACCAGTGTTTTGGTCTAGTGTTCTTTTGTTTATTATGTTACATCTACTGCAGAGGGGAGTGACTCATCTCCCAGAACAAATTTCCTGCTCAACAAATAATATTCAAGGGTGTCCACTGCCCACTTGATAACTAAACACAGTTTTTTTAAGGTGGCATATTTTATTTCATAGGCATTAAGCTGCCTGCTTAGATACACAAACTGGATACACTTATTGCATCTTGTTTGCTTAGTTGTGGTTTGATCATACCCCTGTTGATGGTGGATGCTATTAAACTAGCATCCCACAAGGGAATCAAGAACAACCATCTGTGGATAAAACACTGATGTCCTGATGGGTCTTATTGAATTTACAAAGTTCCTTCATTAGTTTGGACATAAAAGGTCAGCAAGTATTTTTTAGGGGAAACTGCTTGAATGAACATCAGCATTAACTCTTTAGCAATAAGCTTAAAGCAACTGTTAGGCAAGGCAGTTGCTTAATGTGTTGATGCCTCCTTGTGGACTTAACTAATGGTCCCACTAAATCCATTGCTGCCCATTCTGCCCGAGCCCAACAAGGGACTAACTTGATGGTTTACAATTTACTGTACAAAAATGTCTGCAGTCACTCTTCTCCCCAGAGAACTTTGATATCATAAAGCAGCTAACTACTTCCTTTTCCACACGCTTCCCCAAATTACAGTCCATACTTTCTGCCAGTCCAGTTATTGACAGCAGAAACATTGTAGGCTGCCAAAATCCCATCTTAAATACTCGACAAATAGGTACCCCTGTTTGTCCTCTTATAGGGTGTGTCTCTGTTCCCTGGGTCCTCCGATATCATCTTCATATCTCCTCCAAGTCCAGCCTTCCTGAACCCATCTCTTCTGGTTCTGGTGTTTTGGCTTGAAGAAATGGTCTTGCATACCACTCTTCAGAAGGTCAGCTGTGATGAGGTATTGTTCTACTAGGGCAACGACATGGTTTTGCTACATATGGGTCTTCCTGGCAGGCCCATCTTCTTGGCAGATATGCTCATATTGCTGGCATAACTCCAAGGCTTGCCAGAAGTCTGCTTTCAGTCTGTTGTAGTCACATGCCTCATAGGCCTCCAGGTCATGATAGGTCTTTCGTGCGTCTCCACTAAAACATGGTGCCAATAGTCCAGCCTATTGAGCCAGTGACCATTGATCCCCTTTTCAGTCCTTTCTAAAGACAATAAATATGCTTCTATGACCTCAGTGGTAGTCATTTTCTGAAAGTAGTGGCTAGTCCAGATGGGCCAAGGGTCCTTCGTGGCTCTCGCAGCTAGACATCAATTTCAAAATATGGAAAAATAAGACCAACTGTCTTGCATGTCATACCAAACAAAAGACAGGATAATTGTGTTTGCCTGTAACTATTGGCTAAAGACAAGGTTGAGCTGCCAGAGGACGTAGTCGGCACATTCAGAGAAGTACATTCCTCTCATTCTCACTAGGAAATCAATTAATTGGTTGCACCTGGAATCACCAGATCCCTATAAAACCTCTGAGCAGCCTGAGGTTGAATGCAATACCCACATGGTTACAAGGAATAGTGAGCACTAAAATAGAGAGAGATTCTAATGTTTGGGAGGAGTTTATTACTTACAGTATGGCATACTGCATTAGAATATACACTTGGTTATGACTGGATAACATTGGTAGCAGTCTTGGTCGCTTTTCTTGTCAGGATGCTGGAAAAATGAAAGTAGCTAATGAGTGTATCTGGCCAAACGGGATCGAAAAGGTGAGACTTACCACTGCTAGAAAAGTAGAGATTTGGTTTGGGTTTTTAATCTGCTACACTCCTGCCATGCTATCATCTAAGGGGGATCTTTCACACTGCTTCACCCTTTAAAAATCATAGAGGAGCTAGCTGATATTTGTAGCTCATTACACGGGAAATAAGCTGCCAATTACGTCTTTTCCTCTGGAAATGTATTGCTCCAACTCTGCCTGCAAGGGGAACTACACATTTTCAGACAGACAGAGTCATGGGGGTTGAAAGCTTCTCAAGTCTCTGGGCCCAAACTATACTCCCTGTATAACTCTGCCCTACATTCTGTCATGTTTGGTTTAAATTAATGACATATAGTAAACTTAACTGTAAAATGCCACAGAAAGCTACTGTTTAGATTTGCAGCGGTAACAATAGTTTTATTTTAGAACACAATGTTTTTGTTTTTATGAAAGGCAATCAAAATAATTAATAGAATCCCTAGATAGAGGTTCCAGCTGGTTGTTAATCTGTTCTAGTTATAAATTTTTTAGTTACACAATTTCTAAATGACATACTTTCTTTTTAGTTCTGAATTAAATACTAGTTAAAATTGATATTTAATAAATAAAAATTAAATTTCTTAATGAGGATACATTTTCATTGAATAACATACAGAAAGAATCTCTCCAAGTAAAACTGAGACAAAGAGGCATTAACCACCAATAGCGAAAAAGCTAGATTTTCTGAATGGCACCCTGTGTGCAAATCTTCTTATGTTCTTAATTTCTGTATTCCTCGATTCTAGTCAATTCTAGTAAGAATAATTATGGCTGGTGAATTAGTCTAAGGCAGCTGTAAAACTCAGGGATGAACCAAGTATTTGTAGCTAATGCACAGGCAGGGGTTTGACCCAGAACCAGAAATGGACTAGTAGAAAATGAAATATAAAAAAAATTAATTTCAGAATCTAAACAAAGCTACATATAGTCAGTACTGAAATGGGAAACTTTACAGGTGTGGATAGACTATGAGATCGATGTTTTTAACCAGTGGTGCAGTATGGCCACACTCCTGCACTGTCCTGTAGGAGGTGCAGTGCTTCAGTTGAGGCATTAAACTGAGGCCCCGAGTTCTTGGACATTAAAAAATGATAACTGCAGTGTCCTGTCTAAATTCAGTAATGTTTGATTCCTGTGCCTCTTCAAGGAGTCATCTGGAAGCCCCCTGTTGTTTTTTTATAAATCTGAGGTATCTCAGGATTCGGGAAATTCAATACAATAATGTTTAGAAAAATGAAACTTGGTAACTATGTTTAGCTCTCGGTTTAACAATAGAAGTGTTGGTTAAATGCAAGTAAACATAAACAGAAGTGTAATTGTAATTAATGGTGTTGTGTAAATTTCACACTGTGTTTGAAATGGGCGGCGGTGGTACAGTGATTAGCATCAGTGATTGCTCACAATGCTGAGGCCTTAAGCTGAATTCCTGGACTGCTATCTGTGTGGTGTTTGTCTGATCTCCCAGTGTTTGTGTGAGTTTTTGTTATGTTCTCTGGTTTCCTCCCACAGTCCAAAGATATACAGGTAGGTTAATTGGCTCCATGGTTTGTGTCTTTGGTTTCTGTGTGTGTGTCTGTGTGGGCCCTGCGATGGACTGGCGTCCTGTTTGCCTTGTGCCTGTCGACTGCTGGGATAGGCTCTGGCTCCCCAATGACCCTGTAATGGGATGGATGTTTGAAACCAGTTAAATGGAGAAGGTTACTTGTACGCAGATTATATTTATTTCCCCACTAGAAGTGGAAATAATTGTATCACTGTCACAAGAATTTGTAATCAAAGATATTCCTTCAAGCTGATTTTGTAGATCAATGCTAGGAATGACAGTCTTATTGCTTTAAATTAGTGTTGATGTGATCTGCAAACAGAAGGTGTCACAAACCACACTTAAACAGGAAACTGCATAATTTAGGTTTACTTCCTCTTGAAAGCATTCAGTCAAAACATACAGACAGTGTATATATGTGTATGAATAATTGCCAGTTAACATCCGTACAACATCCTGTCTTTTGCTCTTCTAAATTTATTATCGTTCTGTTTTACATTGTTTTTATGGCAAATGCCTACTTATAATATACTGTAAATTGGAAAGGTTAAAGTTTGTAAAATTAAAGTACATTCAGTATTCAAGTTGGAATACCTATCCTGCTTTATAGCCAGTGATGAAGTTTAAAAGTTTTCTTGTTTTGATCTCCAGATCATTAAGAAAACTAAGTATACAAGAAGAGTAACTGTATCATTGTTTTTTTGTTTTTGGCAAAGACAGATAAATATAACATAAATGCACAAGGATGTTAGCAGGGCTGCCGAGAATATGTCCTGAGCAA
This sequence comes from Atractosteus spatula, assembly GCF_055471065.1. NCBI lineage: Eukaryota > Metazoa > Chordata > Actinopteri > Semionotiformes > Lepisosteidae > Atractosteus > Atractosteus spatula. The sequence goes on along the minus strand of NC_142730.1, from coordinate 13,986,253 downwards.
AAAAGAACAAAGCACAGGTGGAGTTATTCAGATGGAAACCAAGACTCATTCAGCACATGAACTCCACGTAAGGAGTTACATGGCCAAATCTTACTGGAAACAAAACTGTATTCAAAACATTACAACAGCTGTAGACCAGAGTCATGTGAATAGTTTTGAATTGTTGACTTTTTTTTAGAACCATTAACTGTTGATAACTGGTATGTTAGTTACCTTATAAATAAAACATAATCCTACCTAATCTAATAAAACAGTCATTAAGATTAACAAACGGTATATCATGTAACTTCTGTGTCATGTAATAAAGATCATTTCTCCTTTTTTCTTCATGCTTTCTATGACCACTGTGTTCTTTCTACAGCAAAACCTGAACTCTATTGCTAACCTACTCAAACAGCTTTTTTTTCTACAGATTTATAATCCTGGTTCTCCATTGTAGGCTGATTTCCCACCTAATTTAATTCAGTACAATTATCACGTAATTATCACGTCCCATCACGTAATCTAGCAAGACCTATTAATAATATTCTAACCTTGTGGATTATGTGGGGAACTGAACTGCATGTTCACCGGCATGTGGAACTATTGTGATTTAAGGCTTGTATGCATTTTATTACATTATTTTTGGGAGAGAGTCATAAACAGTAAAACTTCAATATTGTGCTAATTCAATATTCACAATTTTGCCTATTCGTGCAAACATTTTAGTGACCACTTTTTTCCATATTTGCCCATTCGCAGGCTAGGAAAGTAAATGCCAGCTCCACTTCCACAGTATTTTCATCTACTTCATGTGTCCTGCATCGGTCTTTGTAGGAAAGACACAGCTTTGAAGCATTAACATGTTTATGTGCCAGTGTATCATGAGTTCTGCTTTAGTTTTTCAGTTTCTGTCAGGAAAGCATTGGATGTGTATTGTGTGTCGACTTATCAGAGTAATACTTATATATTATGTGACTCAGTGTTATGCTGTGAAATAAAATAAATTATGAAGAAAAAAAACTCTTCATAACTCGGCCCCTGAATGATCGCAGTTTCAGTTCTCATTGGTTTTGCAGATAAGGATAAGAAAAGAAATAATGAGAAAGAGAATTAAACAAAATGCAGGACCTGGAGAGAGTTGACTGACAGTTGGTTAAGGAAGGGTTCACTTAATTTATTGTCTTGTGTGTTATTATTGTGCTGTAATAAAATAAAGAATAAAGTGAATAATAGGATGAAAAAAGTAGCTCTAATACAACCTTAGTAATAATATAACAGTGATTTAATTTGTTTGCATATGCAATAACTTGAATTAAAGAAAGTAAATGTTTTTGTATGTTTCCAGTACTCATTTTCCTTAGAAATACTCAGAATAATTACTCACAGTAATTCTAAAAGTTAACTGTTATAATACAAATACCTACAGTGTTGCGAGCTGCCAAACCATACCCTATTTTTCCCATAAGGCATTAAGTTCGTTATTCACAAATTCACCATTTGTGGAGACTTCAAGGTATCTTTATCAAATATCGAGATTTTACTATATGTACTAAGCATCAAGTTTTTTTATCACTAATAACTGCAACAAATACATAGAGTTATTATCAAGCAATAACACTTTGTAGCAGGTTTACTGACATTTAATCAAACAACTTTAGACATAACCCCTTCTCCAACAGACTGTTGGAATGAAAATATTATTGTGATAAGTGGGATAAATTTGTTAATTTGTGTTTTGTTCTTGATTGTTGCTACATTTTATTTACAAAAAGATAAATCACTTCATCACGTCTGTCAATCAACTTTCTCAATAATGAGATGATGTATTTCCACTCAAGTGCTGTATATTGTTGTCATGATCAGTTAATCTAAATAATGTGAAAACCATTTAACTAACATCCAGAGTCTGTATATTATATTTTTAAAAACATGTAAGGTGGATGTTGTGGACATTTCTTTACACTTGGCGTAAAGTGATGGATTGTCAATTTTGTTTTATAAAACATGGCATTGTCACAAAGAAAGTAAGATTTAATGTTTTAAATACCATTGTACTACAGAATGCCAAAAAATTGTGATGTGAAAATATAAAAAGGATAACAAGCAAAAGCCTCACGTGAGCACCATGTGAAAGACTCAAATCCAAATTTGTGTAGGAGCAATACTAGTGAAAATGTCAACATAGCTTTCCTAAGTGTTTTGCTCATTTCCTTCCTCTTTTCTGAAAGTAGTTTTAAATGCTTAACAGTTCAAAACTTCCAATACACACATACGGAAGGATAAATTAAATAATTGTTATCAAGTTTTCTGGAATTAAAAGGGAGAAAAGATTACTACAGATTAAAAAGCTTTATGAATCATCCGGAGACAGACTCAAGGAATGCTTCGAATAAGCATTCATAGTATTCATGTTGTTTAGAATGTATAATGGAGAAGATAATATGGTTTTCTGACATATTTGTGTGCAGACACGTTTCAAAATGTAATAATAAAAGAAAGTTTGCAATTAATATCTTTGATCATTTGATCGTTGGCAGAAAATTGATTCAAGGATCACATTCAAGGACTGTTTTAAATAATTTTAAATAATTCATGTAGATTTAGTTGAACAAGATGGCTCACATTTTACTGACTCTTGAATTGCCTTTAATGGAAATCTTTAAAGATTTAAAAATCGACAAAGAAAATCTTAGCTGGATCGATGCTTTGAAAGGTTTTTAATATTGAAGCGATCAGCAAGGCAAACACAGAACTGATAGCCTGTCGACTCTCAGCAACTCAGTGTTGGAGCACTGGTCTGGACTCTTAAATAGGCTGATTAATTAGGAGCTTGATTGGAAGGTAAGTGGCATGATCTTGTTCACACAAGGCCAGTTGGAGGGTGAGTGCTTGTGCAAATGTCCCAGTCTCCTGTGATAATGTCGATCTGTGAGCAGCTCCTCCCCCAGGTGTATAGTTACAGATTCATCATGGTACTTCCCAAGGTGCAGAGTCATGCCCCAGCAGTTATTTTAATAAATCAAGAAAAAAGTTGTGCTTTATTGTAAAAGAGATGTTCCTACTTTGTGTTTCCTACAGCATGTAATCAACAGGTCAAAGAATGAGAAGACGAGTTGCTGAGAAAAATGTGAAAAGGTCTAAAAGGTTTCTTGATCTAAATCATTTTCATAAATGACTTAAGCTAGGCTTTAGTTTTCTCAAACCCCATTTTTATTTATTTTCTAGAAGTGTAAAGAACGGTACTGGGAGAGTGCTCTTCATGAGGGTTTTAGAAGGTGTTATAACAGCTCAATTCACACTTTGCTCTGTGAGTGTAAAATCAAAGTGAGAACCACTGCAAAACGGCTAGCCAGGTGTCTCAAAATATTTTGAAGTGAGACTATTTAACAGATCATCAGCAGCTAGGAAACAGATATTTGATGAACAAACAGTACATCTCATTTTGAATATGATCATTAATGACATGTCCTACACAAATGAAAAGAGTACAAATATCATAGAATCTCATTAGTGGAATTATGTGATAGCTGCTTCCAAATGGGTACTTCCAAATTTTATATTTTAACAATTTTCTGAAGTTCATTTTTTACTAATTCAGTTACCTCCCATAGCATTGTTATTGTTATATAAACCACTGTATGGGTTTGAAAGTTCTAATCTGTATGGAACAGCAACACTTACTGGTCCAGCAACTACACTTTAACCTTGATTTTCTATTAGAGACTCCCTGTAGGGGTCCTGTTATATTAATACAGTAATGTTTGATATTTTTCTTAAATCTGAAGTCTGAGTTTTATGTTTGCATACTTTTTAGAGGTGTACTATCTATGCTGAACAAATACAGACATTTGCACTGAACCATGCACAAAGTAAAGCGGACAACACATCAGTGCCTTGTTGCTTGGTATTATGTGTTATGCCAGGCCTGAGACAGATGTTCATTTAATGTGTGTTGAGAAATGTAGACAACTGTTATGCTTGGTGGTATAGAGCAGGTGCTTATTTATACGTTCATTTCCTAATAATGTACACAACAGGATGAACTACATGGGTAACATAAACTATTTTACTGAGCACATACCCTGGGATTTATTTTGTGTGGTGTTGCCTGCAAGACTGGGAAATGCAGTGTTAACTTTGTAATGTTGTGATTCTCTCCCCAGATGCTCTTCTCGTACCCTTCAAGATGACAGCAGGTGATCGGAGGGAGAGGAAGTGGCAGAATAGGAACCAGTCTTTTTTTCAGAGACGCTACCTCCGCTCCAGACAGTGTAGATTAAGTATTGCTCAAAGTCACTGAGCCAACACAGGAAAGCACCAGCTTTCACATTGACGAATTGCAACAGTGCCTTCTTTCAGTCAGCCGTGAAGCTGCACAGATCTTCTCTTGTCTCCTCGTGGGAGCACACGCCTTACAGCATGGCAGTACCTCAACTCATGTGGGACACAGTTTTACTCCTTGTGCTTCTGCACTTAGCCCAGACATCCCTAACCCCTCGGATCACCTTCTCCAGCGGTGAGCTCTCTTGTTTGTTTCTTTTTCTTGGCTTTTAAACTTAACTTGTTTGAAGGACTTGTCATTGTTTCATTGAACAACCGTTAAGGATTCTTATAGATTTAATATACATATACAGTAACTTCTTAGTAAATACAAAGGGTAAACAGATGTTTAAGTACTTTCTGTTCATACTTTTAAGTTCTTTCTGTTTGTGCTTAAAGTATTTTCTATAATTTATATTTCCTTATTTTTCCTATTTCCTTTCTATGCCTTTGTGTGTCTAAAGATGAAGAGAAAACAATGATGGGTACAATCAAGGTTTTGTGTTTTATTTTTGTAAAAGAACCAAAAACAAGTTGCATTAGCCCTCAAAAATGATGTTTTTTAGTGTAATAAAAAAGTCTTAAACCAAGACAGTGTGGTCATGATATATATTTATAGTTCAGTTCTTACATTAATTAGCCTTAGATCCTATTGTTCACATTTCATTAAACTGGTTCTTGTAAACAGAAATCAAATTTGTATCTGACAAATCAGAATATTTAGGTATTAAGACCTAGGGTAAGGATTAAGAATCTAATTTTTAATACCGATGTGGGCTGCATTCCCCATGTATACTCCTCCCTTTAATCAATATTACAATCAGTATTTATTATCGGTGTTTACATCCTAATGAAGAAAGAACTATTTATCATCATGTAATTAATATAAACTCAATGTGATTGTTATACAATGGATGGATATTTGCCTCTTTTCAAGCTAGCAAGTAAAATACCAAATCAATTAAATATTGATTTTTTTTAGGCAGCACAGAAAATATTAAGTGAGTTATATAAGTATGCGAATCAGCACTCTGTCTTGAACTTTTCTATTAGTTTTCTAGTTATGATAATAGCGAAACCATTAATAGTTCTTGTAATATACAGTAAAGCAGCTAACCTTGCAGGTGTCATACTCTAACCCGTTGCTGCTCTGTGGGCGGAGCTAGCATTGGTGGAGCATTTGCTCCACTCACCTGTCACTCAGTTTCCATGGCCACCAGCTGACAGGAGACCTGAATCACCTGGAGACAATTGCCATCTTACCTGTTTGGGTGATTCGAAAATATTTAAGGCTGCTTAAACTCTGCTCTGGGCTCTGTTCTAGTGTTTGTAGTCTTGTACATCTGCTTTCATCTAGCAAGTGGGTTCAATTACAACTCCTGATTCTTTGATAGTTCCACGAAGCTATGGGATCATGCTGGATAAAAGGCAGGTGAGACGCAGAGGAACTGCAAGCAGTGTGCTGACCAAGAACACCTTGGCAGTGCTGAACGTTACAGGGTCTAGGCTGACCAGGGAGCATGTATACTAGCAAGGAGTTGACTGCTTTCTGACAAGCAGCAGTGACTGAGCTGTGCAAACTGGTTGTGTGGCACTGTAGCAGGCTGGGGATCAGAGTGTGGTGCAGGCAAACACTCACCATGGTCATTATCCAAAACTAGGTAGGGTTGTAATGTAGACACTGTAGCAGAGATGTTCGGGAAACAAGGACAAGCAAGTCACGGTCCAAACTGTGATAAATAGTAGACAATTACAAGTGCAGGAAAGATCAGAGAAATATCAGAGAACAAAGCAATATCAGGAAAACAAAACAAGCAAAGGACAGGAGACACAGGAACGTAAGACTTGAGAGGCTTACAGTAGGAACACTATAACAGAGCCCAGAGCAGAGACTGAACAGCCCTTTAATATCGCCGAATCATCCTGACAGGCGCGATGGTGATTGCGTCCATGTGATCCGGGTCTCCAGTCAGTTGGTGGCCATGGTAACCAGAGCTGAGTGACAGGCAGGTGGAGTTGAGACCTGCTGCCAAGCCAATGCTAGCTCCCTCCACATAGCAGCAGCTAAGGTAAGCAGGACAGCATGTGCTAGAAATAAATCTGAAACCAAATACAAGTTTAGTTATTACAAGTTAAAGTTTAGTTAATGAAGTTAATACAAGTTTAAAAGGACTTAATATGATCAAAACCACAGTATACCATAACAGTTAAATTGCTAGAGGTAGAGCTGCGTAGAGTGCATTACACAGAATACACAGATCGTGTCTGGTGAGCTTGTTGCAGATTTCAGGTGAAACAGGTTATAGATACTTTGATGACAAGAACACCGATATGAAAGCATATATTATATTGAAGTCTTTTCAACTTTAGTGTTACTTATGCAGTGTTTTAAAATGCAGAGTGTTAAAGCAAGAGGGCACATTGTCTCACTCCCATAAGGCCAATTTAAACAATCTTGAAATATACTTTTTGGTCAATAATCTGATCTTGGGTTGGCTATGACCATCATCTTATCCTCTTCCTGCTTCTGACTTCTATGCTGGAGCAACTTGAAGTTTTGTGTTTTATTTGTCCATTGTCTCAGTGTGGGATTGTTGCTGTGGTCTGTAACATTCTTGTTGATGGCATTGACTGCTTCTTGTTTGCCATATTGTCAAAGCTCTCTTCTGGGTGACTATGGAAGATGTGGCATAGCCTGGCTGTGCAACTTCCGATCAGCTGTGGTGACCATAACCCGCTTTGTTCAGTAAACATGTTCCTTTGTTCTGTCTCAAGATTACTAAGTCTTTGCTACAAGGTGTAAGAGAATAGGCCCATCCCTAGATGAGCTTGTTGTGGACCTGCTTGTAAACTCTCTTTTTTCTGCTCACTTACTACCCTGTTTTTCTTTCATTTACTTTCACATTATATACCTTACAGCTAACAGCCCCAAGCACAGTTCACTGACTATCTTTCTTTTATCGTTTTAAAAACTTAAAAAAGTAACAGTCTGGCATGTACTAACCACTGTCAGTGTCCTTCTCTGTCCCTGCACTAGAAACACACCAGATGTCCCTCGCTGCAGCAGGGCCAGCACCTGGACAAACAGCCTGCTATTTTTGCAATACAAACCCTGGGTCTATCCAGATGCACTTACTATTATCTGGTCTTCACCCAAGGTCCATTGGCAGAGCCCACCAGGAGATAAGTCAGCACCCCACCCTTCCTTCATCAGGGCTGAGGGATACCAGTTGTATCTCCTTCTCTCCAGTTTCCCAACTATTTAAACATGCATTGACCAAGAGTCAACTCTTGACGAAGAGAGACACAATCACAATCATAAGGGAACTACTGTGTTTATAGACTAATTAATGTAGCCATATATCGTAGTGTATCAGACCTTCACTCTGCTTCCATCAAAGTTGTGGAATACAGCTCAGTCTTCTGCTCTCTGATCTCAAGGCTACACACCTTACTGGTGGGCAGCCCCTCCAGACCAGTCACTACCTTTTGGCCACAGACTGCTCACACAATGACTTTAACTTGCTTGCATTTTTTCATTTTTCATTTGGGCATGACAAGTCAGTAAAGAAGACCTGATGTAGTATGAAGAAACTTTTGTGTCAGAATGCTTCAGAAACATTCTGACTGTCACTTCTCTGGGCTTCTGGATCTCACGTGTTGTTCCCCTTCTGGGGAAGACTGCATTTTTTTCCACTTACTGTCTTTTCCACACACTATTCACTCTCATACAAACATGCTGGAAGCAGCTCCTGAGTGCCTGTGACCGACAGCCTCTCAGCCATTCAGGGCATGCTACCTTTCAGGTGTCTCCAGCACACATACATGCCAGCTGCCTCTGATATCTAAAAGTCTCATACTGCTGCTTACTCTCTCCCAGAGTTCTGATGGACTGCATGGATTCTGTTCCAGCATTATTTCATTCATCTTTACAGCACTCATCAGCACCGGTACGACCACTGTTGCACTCGCATTCAAACATACTCTTTTCTAGTGTTGTAACAGAAAGAATAAGGTTCTTGATCCCGAGATGAAGTAAAACAGATGAGTTTATTGCATGCAAGGAACAATAAAGCCGAAGTCTTGTTTCCCGCAAGAAACAACAAAACCGAAGTATTGTTCCCCGTACTGTTACAAACTTTTGGGTTATATAGTGTTTTCTTCTCCGTTTCTGACGTCACTCGGTCTGATGGTAAAGAGGGGGGTTCATGGTATTTGGCCAGTTTACGATGTTCTGGACAAATGGTCAGTTTAAGATTACACCCAGGGGGGTTCCTAGCTTGCATCTGCAATCCTTATCAGTTAACCCCCTTTCCTGCCATAAACCCCAGCTTGTGACTTAGAAGTCTAAACCCCCTACAGAAAAGATTAAATTCAAACCCCCGTCTTCACATCTTTCTTCACTAGTGACCTGAGTCACACAACACGCACTCACACACAGCATCCCTGTAGCTGCCCTCGCATTTCTGTTACTCCCTGCCAGCCTATGTATAACACCTGTAGCCACTTGTGTCTCTTTCATGCCTGGCCAAAGTGCAGCACACAGCAGCTCCCATGCATGGTTGGGTCAGGAGAGTTCTATTATATGATGGCCTGTCACACTAGGTTGCAAAGTCTTCAGTATAGCAATGATATAGCTAGCAGCAATATCATCTGCAGTTCACAACTGACAACCCACTGAAGCTCAGCAGGTGTGAGCCTGGCCAGTGCCTGGATGTGAGACTCCTGGGAAAGCTAAGGTTGCTGCTGGTGTTGGTGGGGTGAGTAGAGGGCACTCACCTCGTGGTCTGTGTGGGTCCTAATGTCCCATATAGTGACGGGGACACTAGACTGTAAAAAAAGGTGCCGTCCTTTGAATGAGACATAAAACCGAGGTCCTGACACTCTGTGGCCACTGAAATTCCCAGGACATTTCTCAAAAAGAGTAGGGGTGTTTCCCTGGCATCCTGGCCAAATTTCCTATTGGCCCTTACCAGTTTGAATTGGCTTCATCACTCTGTTCTCCTCCCCACTGATAGCTGTAGTGTGGTGAGCGTTCTGGTACACTATGGCTGTCATCACATCATCCAGGTGGAGCTGCACTTGGTGGTGGTGGAGGGGAGCCCCCATTACCTGTAAAGCGCTTTGAGTGGAGTGCCCAGAAAAGCGCTATATAAGTGTAAGCAATTATTATTATTTATCAGTCATTCACCATATACTGTAGAAGACTGATTGAAATATAGTAATCCTTTCCAGAATGTTACATATTTGGGTGCATACACTAAATGCTTAAGTATTTGGACTTTGCTACTAGTTCTGGTTTACTGCCCCACCATACCTAGCTGAGTAGTCTGAGCTCCCAACTCTTCTTTGCCCAACCTCTGCAAGTATTTGTTAATCCCAGCCCTTAAAGTGACCTGACTCTCCTTTTTCACTGTAGAGGGAGATCACAGTAATCCTACAATCCTTATTTCCACCATAAAATTCCTCAAGCACCTAATATATTGGCTGTAGTGGGCAACTTCCCTGCCCAACATTTGCTTGAGAGACAACCCAGAACTGGCTTCAGTAGTCCCAAGGTGTCAGTCAGTCCCTACCTGAGAATCTGAGTAGCAAGTGGAGGAGCATTCACATCTGAAACCCAGGACATAGAGTAGTGCTGACCTCTTAACAAGTTCTTCAGTTAGACTGGGCTTTGTCCCAGCTTAACTATTTAAGGACATTACAGTCCTCTTCTCCGTACGCAGGTGTTTTTGAGTCATTTTAGCAGCCTCACATTACTTCTTCTACTTCCTCTACTGAACAGTATAGAGTACTGAGAAAAAAGTTTGTGGATCCACTCAGTTATTCATATTTATGTGGGATTTCAAACTAAAATATAAGTATATGTTCATGAAAGTCTTAATAAAAGGTGAATATGATATAAAAGTAAGAAATGGTGCAGAAAGTAACTATCATAACTTATGTCCATAGACTTCCCAATGTCAGCACTGCATAGTTTGGCAACTTAAATATTGTTGTTGACCCTGTATTATGATGTGAATTTCAAGTTTTCAATTTCAAGGAACGTCATAAGATTGTTTGTGATATTGTGCAACCTAGAAAATGTTGCCACATGCATGCAAATTGAATTAAAGGTGTGGCTAATTTGTATACAGTGCTTTCCATGTTTGTGGTATTGTAACAGACTATTTAAACATCATATAGTTTGAGAGCTGAAGTGAAAAGTGTAAATGAAACTGGCTGCTATGTTGAATTCTGATTATGTTGTCCATAAATTATACAAGGTTGTTCCAGGCCTCACTTTTAACAGGTGGCTTATGAGGCCCCTGAGGACATGAAAACCATGATGGACAGCAACATCAAGCACAGGAGTTGACTTTATTCTGCCAGATCTTATGCTCACACCTATAAAGACTTGCCTTTAAACAACACAAGTCCCTTTATATAAACCAAATAGTCTTAATTAACCCCAAAGGAACAAGTGGTATAGTATGGTGTTTTCTCTCTTCTCTTTTTAGCATGGAATAAACCTATTACTTGTTCCTTTGCAGACGCTGCATGCTGACGCAGCTTCCCACCTAAATTAACCCTATGTGAAAATGTGTCTCCCAGCCATCCAGCAATTAACTAATTAAACATGCTATACTTATGAGCCTAAATACAGACAAAAGAGTCCTTAATGACCTCTTGTGCAGCTACTATCATCACAATTGCTGGCCTGCCACAAAATTATAAAAAAATATGTGTGACAAAATTAGGTATGAGTAAACTATCATGGGTTCCCCACTTAAGGTAATTCTAAACAAACTGCTATTTTGACAGTTAGCCATGAGCCCGTGAAGGTGTATTTAATATGTGTATTTTTGTATGTGTTACAGCATACAGCATGGATCTGTAGAACACTGTAGGCTCATGAAAAATTACAGAACAATAGTAGCTTAAGGGAATTATAATTGTATAATTGGTCACATGGTTTTGCAGCAATGTAAGACCTTTGATCTGTCCTCACAATGTGTGCAGATAGTGTCATAGTTGTTTGGAGTACTAATTGGAACTATTAAGAACATTTATGGACTGTTTCACAAAACTTTTGATGCTTCCTGAAGTGCAAAATTGTATCCTAAATCTTTATAGGAAGTGCAGACAGGGTCAGATAGGGTCACGGTTATTGTGGGATGGATATAGGATGTAATATAATCAAAACATTGTCCTTGCCAATGCTTTTTGATCCCTCATAAAGGTCAAATGCAAAACTGTGTCACACTCATCATACATTTCTTAAACAGTATATATATGGCCATCATTACTCTGGGTCACATGTAAGAACTCTAAATATTCTTTCCAAAATAAACTTTCTTTTGAACTTTAACCTCTTCTTAAGATTAAAGGCAAAACTGGCTATAACAAAAATAGAGAAATCTGTGGTTTGGCCTATCTTGCTCATTCCAGACTCATTGTATGCATTACTTATTTATTATTTTTATTTGGTCAAAGAGCTCTAAGAGGTTGTAGCAACCTGCAGATTTGAATCCCAAACTGCAGAAAGGAGCAATTAACTTTAGAAAAAGGAAAAATATTCATCTGAGAAAATGGAAAAAACAATTATAATAAAGTATGAGACACCCACAGATTTGGAAACTGTGATTAACTTTTGACATTTACTGACTGGAAAGTAGCTCTCTTCTGAAATTGTCACTGCCACCGACATATTCACTCAATTGTAACTTACAATGACCTGCAACGAGTTACGTTATTAAGGTCAATTGAAAATGAAAAGTTGTACATTGTCCAATACCTTTGTTTTATCTTAAATTAGGAGTTTGTGTTTCCTACTTCAATGAAGGAAAATGTATATTAATATTACCTTGTCATATGAATACTAATGTTTTACTTTTTTACCTCTGAACTATATTCATATAGTTTTCTATATTCTGGTTATAGGCTCATTGGCTTCTGGAAAAACTGGCTGTGGTATGAGTGTTGTGTCTATGTGTGTCCTGCGATGGACTGGCATCCTGTTCAGGGTTGACCACCTTTTGCCTATCTCTTGTTTTCCTGATTAAACCAGAAATATTTTGATATATTTAGAAGAAAAAATATCTGGATTTTAGTGTTCTACGAAATTAGTCTTGTAGTTTACTATGGGGATAGGTATCTAACTCTTTATGCGAAAAAGTGTCTATGCACACTAAACAAGTATTAACCTGTAAAAATGAGCTGATTTGCCTTCCAAGTAGTTCACACTGTTGTCATTAATGTAATTGTGCACTTATTTTGCTTATATTGTGACTACAAACAGGTAAAAGGGGGCTCTTAAGCTGCGGCATAGAGTAGTACATAAAAATGAGACTTTATATTATGGACAGAAATGTTTATGCACATTACTGAAGTAGACAAGATGATGTGCAAATAATGTGGAACTTCCAAAGCTATGGTGACAGAGTTGTGGTTCCCCTAAAAATGTACAATGTTTCAAGACTGGCATTTACCAAGACACTGTATCTCATACAGTATACAGTGCTCTATTCACCAGTATGTAATCAGAATTTTAAAGCTTGAGATAAGCAAATGCTGACACTGAGGATCCCACATATGGAGCAACTGCTATAAACCATTGTTGCTTTACTTCACTTGCAACTGCTTACAGCTCAAGCAGAGTGATTGAGGTCAGATTGATATCGGTGCTGATCAAGCAAGATTAGGGTAGATATTTTCAGTAGGGAAGTCTTAAAGTAAGGATCGTGTGTAAAGACAGCCTTGCAGGCCAGCAGCTGTGAGAAATATAGTGAATAATTGTCCACGGAACTGCAGATGGAAAGGTTTAAGCCTCACTTTGTGAGGTAATGTTAGTGCTGAGGGTACCATAGATGTAATCATCCTTTAGCCTTAGTGCTGCAATATTCATCTTGATTACTGTTTTAGGTTTTTCATTCCTTAGTATTTTTTTTTCTTGCACTAAAAAGTGCAGGATCATTTGGTACTGATCTTGATTTTAATGTCTCTCCTAGAATTCCTATGACGGAAAAAAGAGTTTTACTTTTTTTGCATGTTTATGCAGATATGTAACATTAATGTCCAGTGCATTTTCTGTTAAATTACTGCAGTAGTGTATTCACTGGCTGTATGGCCTATACACGTGTGGTATTAGCAAAGTACAGCATTTTAACCAAAGATCATAAAATGATGTTGAGATTAACAATAATGAAAGAAAAAAATGTGCTTATCAAACTTCGGTATGTAACGGTATGTCGCAGAGCACAGTTGTGTCTGTTGGTGATAAGGACAAGAGCATTTCTTTCTATGTACAAAGTGTGTTTCTGACCCAAGCTACACAACAAAGCACAGTGTAGCAATGCCCACCACTAACTACACGGGCATATAAAGGGGTTTCATATGCTTCACATTAGCACAAATGGTTGACATTGAGATAACTTTGTCTCAATGTAGGTAATTCCAGCTTTTGGGGTCTTTGACAGCTCTACAAAAATGTACATATTTGAGTAAAGTTTTATTTACGTAATTTAAATCTTTGCAATCCTAAGCCCCTGTTACACAATCTAGATACCATTCCAGTTGATATCTATAATATTGAAATTGTTCACATTTTTTTATATTGTAATATTTTACACTATTTTGAGATTTTCTGTGCAAATTTCTCTTTTGTACTCTACATGCATCTTTTTAATTATGCTCACTTTCTGACTCATTTGTCCACTTATACGTTCACTCCATGTCATTTTAGATTTTGTGCTGAAGTGTGTTAAGTGTGTCTTATTCACACATTTTTGAAGAATTTCTTTCTATATGATAATGCCTTTAGTTTTGGATTAATAGTGAAATTTTTCCAGCATCATTGAGAAAATGCAACGCATGCAATGACACTTATGTAAAACAAGATTCACAAAGACCCATTTAAGAGACTCCTAAACTGAGAGTAGTTACTTTTTACTGAACCAATATCACTATGATACCAACAAATGCAGGGTGGGTTATTCGTTTTACGGCAAGCTAGAAAATCTTTTGCCCCCCCCCACCCCCATGAGTCCAGTATGATAAAAGAAAACTTGTGAAGAATTACTTTTACAGAGGATGATGCACAGATATTTCAGTTACAGTTCATTGAGGTTTCCCCTCTATTTTGAGGAAGTATGCAGTTTCAGATATTTTGAAATGCAAAACGTCTGAGTGACTACAGCCTCACAGGAAGCATCAGTCAGGGCTTTCTCTTATAATAAAAAAGAAGGGGATATACAGACAAAGCTGACTACATGCTATTCTTGTGCCAGGCAGTGTATTGTGGCCTGTGGCAGTGCTGTATGTGGAACTGAACTGTGTGGTGGATTGCTGCCTGTTAAAAGGATTTTGGAAATGTAATGGCAATTGGGCAGTTTCTATATACTGTAGAAAAAGTAATATAATAAGAAGAACATAACAGTTTTGTGATTCAGATTGTCATTGGAAAGAAATGTGATTTACCTAGTCACAGATCATTACACTGTAGCGATATCTGGATTACAGTAGCTCTTCCTCAGGATTATACAACCCTAAAGCTGCATTATGGTGCATTTTAAACAACACTTTAATGCAACTGTTGTGTAACATGATTGACAATGATGGAGGCTGCTCTGTAGAAAGGAAAGCTATAATGAGATTTTGTTAGACTGTTTTCCTTGATTTAACTTTACTTCACTACACACTGACAGACGCATAATCAAATCAACAGCAGTAAGCATGTGGATGAAGTGTGACAGAACCAATTAAATCTATGAAAAAACTAAGTAAAAGCACAGAATAACCATGTTGGAACCTAGCTGAAATCAACTGAAATTGCTGTAGTAAGCTTTTATAAGGATTATTTCTCTTTCAGATCAATATTTTTTCATAGTCCACTCTTCTCATTTGTGCAGGTAATCAGATCTCAAAGCCCCTTGGGCAATCCTGTGTGAACTTATTTCGCAATGTAAATATGAGCAGCTATGTTATTTTCAGATGGGCAGACCAAGGCACTAAAAACTGAGCAATCAGCGTGCCAGTTTATGTATTAACCTGTCCAAAATCTGATTGTGGAAAATTGTATTTATGTGCAAATATTTTTGTTAATTTATCTCAACTGTTTGTACTATAGGGGGAACTGCCGGGATTTTTTGCACATTATAGTCAAACACTTCTAATGAGGCTAAACAAGAAGAAATCCCACAGTAAACATTGTACTGTAGGTTTCTTGTGAAAATAACTATATCTAAGTGGAGGTAAATATGTAATGTGTGAAGAAAGATGAGAGTTATTAATGGGTTTCATAATGTTAGACCGCAAAATTTGAAAGATTTTTAAATAGGATGTGCTTTGTATTTGAGGTGGCACGAACCCGATATAAAAATGTTCATAGACTAAGGAGCAACATGTTACTTATGTGTGAATAAATTCTGTACATAATAACTAGCTGATAGATATGAACACCAGCAGCACTGCTAATTCTATAGAAACACTTCTTCCAGCATTATTAAATTGTTCTTAGCCTTTCCAAATTTCCTTCAGACTTCAGAGAATTTTGACATTTCATTTGTACATATCATCCTCCTTTTTCTGATTTTCAGTAAGCATCAAATTCTAGAATGCAATCCAATGCATAAGGAAAATGCACTGGAGACTGTCTGAACCAAGCTTGTTAAACGTGTGCTTTTGATGATAAACTATCTAGAGCACTCGATTCTGAATGAGCTGGTAAAGAATAGTTACATACTGTATAATTTTTGTGGTCATGGCTGTAGTTTTGCCTTTTAATGTGGGGAGGGTGGATGTTTCAAATATGATAGTTCAACAGATGAAATATGTATTCATTTTCAGATCAGTGTAACCTTATACAGATCTCTGGACCTTTAGAACTTGCTGTCTTGCAGTTTTAAAACAAGTAACAACAAACACGTGTTCCTGCTGCAAAGTCTTTGTATAAAAGCATATTTGTGGCCAATTTCGATGTCAACAACCAAAATAACTAAACATGTTTAGTAAGAAATACTACTATTCTTCAAAAATCTTGGACTTTTCAGAACATTATTGAAAAAAAAATATTTTCTGCATTATATTCCGTCAGTAAGGACATAATTAGCAAGAGTCCTTATGAAGGTTAAAGTAGTGTTTAAACAGTTTTTTTTCAAATTCTTGGTTAAATCCACAATATATCCACTCCACCTCATTCTCTGCAATTCCCCACACCGTGTATCATTAAAGTATTTCTTAACAAATTATATACATTTTTTAGACATATGATGTATGGGCTTTTCAGTTTCAATATCCATCTATTTTCTAATGAATTAATCCAATACAGGGTCATGGGTGACGCCGGAGCAAAACCCAGCAAGCAACAGGTGAAAAGCAAAATACATCCCAAGATAAGCCAGTCCATCACAGGGTACACACAGATACAAACACATACACACACTGACACCAGGGCTGATTTTTCCCAAAAGCCAATGAACCTTTCAGCATATCTCTGGACTGTGGGGAGGGAAACCAAGGAAACTCATGGAAACATGGGGCGATCATACAAATTCAATACAATTAAGAATACTGGTTTATACCATGCTGAAAAGAGAAGAAAAGAAACACAATGAAAAGAAAGAAACGAAAACACAATGTTTGGGCTGTGGAGTCTTCACACCTGAAGAAGGCTCCAGAGCCAAAACTGTGTTTCTTTTCTTCTCTTTTTTTAGCATGGAATAAACCCTTACTTGTTCATTTGCAACCTGCCCATGCTGACGCAGCTACCTACTTGAATTTCTTCTACCCATGGGAATACTAACCACTGTGAACTATCTTCCCACATTCCAAAGATATACTGGTAGGCTGATTGGCTTCTGGGAAGACTGGACCTGGTGTGAATGTGTGTGTCTGTCTCTGTATCAGCCCTGTGATGGACTGGTGTCTCATCCAGAATGTTCCCTGCCTTGTGCCTGTTGTTTGCAGGGATAGGTGCTGGGTCCCTCATGACCCTGTATTGGATAAAGCCCTTAGGAAATGGATGGATATGAAGATTTAAAATATTAAAATAAGATATAGTTTTGTTCTTAAAAATGAGAGATGTATGTCTTACATTCTTCTGAGGGAACCAGGTTTACCTCTTTCACTTCTCTTTAAAGTTTATGCATTTGGCAGCAACTGAAGATCAAAGCTTTGGTTTACGAGTACTGTTGTGTTTTGCCCATTTGACTCAGCTGATGGACCACAATATTTATCAGGAAACGAAACAGCAATGTTTCTTTTCTTTCTTCCATAGGCTATCTTGTATTCAGCAGATTTTAAATGTTGAACAAAGGGGTGTTTTGATGTCCACAAATTCAAAGGAAAAAAAATGAAGTGACTGAGTGCTCAGAAGGCGGAGAGATCTCTGTGCGGGTGTGCTGACTCTGCAGCTTGGTCTAAGCCTGTGCTGTTTGGTGCCATGCTGCAGAGTCAAATTCTATAATGGTGAGCCTATGATACAGAGTTTAGGCCAAATAAATTGGATAATAGATTTAAAATTTGGATCACAAAAGGAATAACTTTTGTAATATAATGGATAAGAATCAGTTACAAAGTTTTCAGTATTTAAAGGATACAATTTGGAGAATTCAGATTTTTATAGATATCTTTAAATGCACCACTATTTTAATAGGAGATTATAAGGGGAGATTTAGATATTGTTAATGATGGGGTAGTGAAAATAGTTACAGAAGCCTACAAATCAGAATTAGGAAAAGGTATTATATCTAGATTATATAAAAGTTTTAGGGAAACGAAATCATTTTCTACAGAGTATATAAAAGATAAATGGGTGAAGGAAAGTGAAGTTAGAATTTTGAATGAAGAGTGGCTTAAAATTTGTGAATTTCAATGGAGATGTACTAACTCGCATTTATGGAGAGAGCTTTGCTGGAAAAACATTGTTCGATTTTTCATTACTCCGAGTCAGAAGGCACACCATACTGAGGAAAACTCTAAATGTTGGAGACAGTGTGGAAACCAAGGTAATCATTGGCATATATTCTGGAACTGCCCTAAAATAAGGCTTTTCTTAAAGGAGTTACATGAAGCCCTGGAAACTATATTTGAAAGGAATGTACCCTTTACATTTGAGGCTTTATATTTTGGTAAGCTGGATTTTGATTGGAGGGGAACTGATGAATATTTGTTTGGAATCCTTACATCAGCAGGGAAGAAAGCTATAAGAAGAAAGTGGCTTCTCCCAGATTTACCAACAATGAATGACTGGATTGAATTAATAAAGGAAATATATATAATAGAAAAATAACATTTTCACTAAAATTACAAATGAAAAAAAATGTCAAATATTGGTCTAGATGGGTTTAGTACATTAAACTTTTAAGGTCAGTTTTTGTTGAGATACAAAATAACTGATCTCCTCCCTTTTCATATTCATAAATACATACATCTTCCTTCTTTTGAATGTATATAGTTTTGTTTACTCTTGTAAAAAAGCAATATGAGCCCCTTCTTCATTTTAGACAAAATGTTACTTCTCTTAATAGGGTTAAGTACTCCATTAACATTACATGTAACTATTTTAAGGTCTTGCTTGGACATATCTTATGTAAGTGGTAGAACTTTCAAACTCTCTCCCATACGACATATGTTTCATATTGTTAAACATCCTCTTCCCATCATTTTTTTCTAATAATGCATCACAAACAAAAAACACATAAACAAACAAAACTGTATCCATCTCTGTCTCGTTCACAGTACTTTCTTCCAAATGTGGGGTTCTTTTCAAATGAACCCTGTATGGGCTTCTCTTTTTTTCTTTAAAAAAAAAGGGTTAATCCGTTAGGGAAGTCCTCCTTCTCCTCTGGAGGAGGGCCCTTAAGCAGACGACGCGATGGCAAATCCAAACTTTTATTATAAAAAGAAAAAAGAGGGTAACCAGAAAAATAAAAAGTCACTCTAGTCGTAATAACCAGATATCTATCCCGACATTTACAAATTCTCTTAAAGATCGCAGGAAACTTATTCAAAAAAAAAAACTAAACAATTATATCCCGACTGACTTTTAACAACTCACTGTATCCATTTTCTTCAATTTTGTGAGGGGGATCTCTGCCTGAAACTCTGTAATTTCTCCTTGTATTGCTTTTTCGAGGACTGGTCTTTCCCAGGGCCACTCCGTCTGCCAGCCTTCTGCTAAGTAAACAGCTCGATTTCTTCTTCCAGTGTAGGCGCTGGCGGTATAACTTGAACATAAGTCCCTGCTCTGCCATGTCCTTTGTGGCTTCTGCTGCTGAATGGTATAGGCAGGTGCCGTCTTTATAGAACACCCGTAGCCTCGCTGGAGATGGAGTCTGAAATTTTATTTTCTGCGATTTCAGCACCTTTTTTATTTCAGAATATTCCATAAGTTTTTTGAGTACTGTCGGGGAGTAATCATGATCCACATAAAATCGTTTGTTATTATGGAAAAGTTCTTTCTTTTGCCAAACTTTACATAACACTTCCTCTTTCATCTTGTAGCTTAAGAACTTGGCGACAATGGAGCGCGGTTTGGCGTCAGGGCCTTTAGGTCTTGGCGCTAACGCTCTATGCGCCCTTTCAATTCCCAGTTCCACGTCCTTCGGTAAATCAGGTTTACCCCTCAGCAAATGTTCAAGGAAGGTGACCATGGAGCGACCCTCCAATTCTTCGTGGGAGTCCGTAAATCCAAATGTTTTCTCTGCGCGATCTTCCTTCCTGGTCTGTTCATTTCGTTTCCAAAGTAATTTGTCGTTGCAAGAGTTTCTTTATTACAGTTTCTGTTGTTAAGACCCTTGTTTCCACTTTTTCGATCCGTCTCTCTGCCTTATCCAGTCTCTTATTAACCTTGCTCAGCTCCTGTTTAATATCCGTAAGCTGCTCTTTATTGTCCCGTCTGAAGTCTCTAAGTTCGTATAATATTTTCTGAAGACTGGCGTCTGAGCCATCTTGTTCAGAGCTCACTGAGCTGCTCCGACTGCGGTCAGAAGTCGCAGTTTTGACATTTTCCACGGTCGGTAGTTTTCTCCTGCTTCTCCTGACAGCCCCTTCAGCCATAGTTATTATTTTTTCAAACGTAATGTAGAAAAAAAACTTTTTCAGGGCTTTATTACAAAATTTTCGGGTGATGATCCGTATTATGCTGCCATAATCCTAACCGGAAGTCCGCAAATTTCTTCTTATAAACTTGTTTGTGGTCGGTTTCCAGCTGTGTGCTAGAAACAGCTCTTCACACAGGGACACTTGCCTGACACAAGTATCACATTTTATTACTGGAGAGTTAGTAGAACAGGTACTTCTATCACAGACAGTGCTGTATGTACATAAGCATTTAATACAATCCTGGGGTTGCAATAGTGGCCTGCTAAATCCCACCAGCTCCTGTGTTGGTTTACCAGTAGTTACAGTGCCCTCCAGAATTATCGGCACCCTTGGGAACAATGAGCAAAAAAGGCTATGAAAAAATGTGTTGTTCATCAGCTTAATCTATTAATTATTAATTAATCTGCTTAAAACACTGAAAATATGAGAGAAATCTAACCTTTCAGTGAGGTAAAATTATTCAAAGAAAAAATAAATCCTCATAAAAAAATAAACATTTTTCTCAAAAGCACATGTCACAATTATTGGCACCCCTAGAAATTCCTAGGAACAAAATCTAATTGACATATTCCCATTCATATTTTACCTTTTTTAAGCACACCTAAGACCTAAGTCTTTAGGAACTCTTAAGTGGTCATCCATGAGTCCCTGTTTCACTGGGGTATAAATATGAGGTGACATGCAGGCCAAACACCCTTAGTCATCCATCAACATGGGGAAGATCAGAGAAAAGTGGTTGGAAAAATGAAATGAGACAAAAGGTTGTTGACCTTCATAAATCAGGCAATGGCTATAAAAAATAGCTTTACACCTAAAAAAAACCATCTCCAATATTAGGGCAATAATTAAAAAGTTTCAAACAACTGGAGCTGTGATGAACCTGCCTTGAAGAGGACACAAGTGTATTTTGCCACTATGCACAGTGAGGAAGATGGTTCGAGAGGCAAAACTTTCTCCAAGGATCACAGCTGAACAATTGCAGGAGTTGGTTGTATCCTAGGGTCACCAAGTCTCCAAAACGTCTAGCCTGTTTCATGCCAACAAACTATTTGGAAGGCTTGCCAGAAGAAAGCCTCTCCTGTCGTCAAACCACAAATGTAAGCGCCTGGAGTTCGCTAAACATCACTGGAACTTTGATTGGAACCGGGTTCTATGGTCAGATAAGACAGAAATAGAGGTGGGTTTGGTGTAAAAAGAGTCAAGGTCATACAGAAAAGAACCTAATCCCCACTGTGAAGTATGGTGGTGGATCTGTGATGTTGTGGGGCTGTTTTTCTTCCAAAGGCCCTGGGAATCTTGTTAGGATACATGGCATCATGGACTCCATCAAATACCAGGAGATTTTAGATAAAAATCTGGCTGCATCTACCAGGAGGCTAAGACTGGGTCGCGGTTGGATCTTCCAGCAGGACAACGATCCAATGCATACCTCCACATCCACACAGAAATGGTTCACTGACCACAGTGGCCATCCCAGTCCCCTGACCTAAACCCCATTGAAAAACTGTGGGGTGAGCTGAAGAGGAGAGTTCACAAGCAAGGACCAAGGACTCTGGAGAGATTTTGTATGGAGGAATGGTCTTAGATACCTTTATAGGTGTTCTCCCACCTCATCCAGCATTATAAGAGACTCAGTGCTGTTATCTTGGCAAAGGGAGGGTGCACAAAGTACTAAATGCAGGGGTGCCAATAATTGTGACACGTGTTTTTGAAAAAAAAAATTGTATAAGGATTTTTTTTTCTTTGAATAATTTTACCTCACTGAAAGGTTAGATTTCTCTCATATTTTCAGTGTAAGATCAAGCTGATAAACAACAAAGACATTTTTTCATAGTCTTTTTTGCTCATCTTTACAAAGGGTGCCAATAATTCTGGAGAGCACTGTATGTACAGTCTGAGGTATCCCAGTCACCACAAACTAGCAAATCATGGAACCATAGTTCTGTGAATGAGTAATTTTACAAGTGGAGACACTCCTATGCTTTAAAAATTAAAACTCTAAGAAGTGATCATATTTCCAGATTGTAATTATATAATGTAGGATATTATCAGGAGAAAAATATTGTCTAAGAAAACATTCCTTAAAAATGGTGGTGGCTGATTAAATTATGAACAAACCATAATATTTTACAGATATGATTTCTTATAAAGAGTACCTCCGGAGGTTGCCATGTTTCATCTACAATTTAGTTTTAGGCATGTTCAAAATTCTTTTGCTTTTGAAAATAGTACAGATCTGAGATTACCAAAAAATCTGCTCACAAAGTTTTTGTTCTTACTTTTTGTTGCTTGTGTTGTTGCTGATCTTGAAGAAGTCCTTTAGATAGCATTCCAAGATAGATATATTTATATGCTAAAATTCAGCAGAATTAGAATTATAAAAAATAAGAAAGCTATTTGATCTTTATATATTATTTTTCCAGTCTTCTCCTCCAAATACAGACTGCCTTATTAACAAAATTAATATTTTTAAAGGCAGATTTGGAAATATACAGTTTAAGAACATAGAACAGTGTAGCTAACCTTATGATACTGGAAATATAAGTTACTGTATGTATGTTAAGTATCAATAAAACCAAAATTAAAAAAGCAGCATTTTTAACATGCTTTATTGCATTACATTTAAGCCTATGTCTAACTATACAGGAATGCTGAATAACATTAAATAATTTTAATTCCATTCATGAAATGAATAAATGTGATCCAGTTGTTTTAATTTTTGACCGCAATTATTTGTTCAGTAATATTAAGATTACATCTAAGTATAACATTTTTTTAAAGAATTGTTTAAGCATAATCTGTAGTTTTATTCCTATTTTATTTTCCAAATGATACTTTACTTTTGCTTTCAGATTTGATCATGTCATGTGTGACAGAGCCAAGGGTATATGTGCTGCAGTATGTGGGCAGTTATCTAAACTAGTTTATCAAGCATTCCGCATGTGCATGTGGATCCAAGCTTGGAGAGGATAAAGAGAGCCAGCTTCCTTGTGTTTGTGTAATTCTCTGCTGATGCAGAGCAGGATGATTCTAGATGTTCTATGAAAACTAAAATAATGTTTTTTTAACAATAATGTCTGGAAATCTACTGTACTAGCACTAATTGCAGAGCTATTTTGCTAATTACAGGAAGCACCTGTTTCACATAGGACATGCACACATTACCAGTGGGTTTGACTAAAAGATTATCTCATTATCAAATCCTTGTGTCTGCCCTTTGTAACAATAAGACATATTTTGAGTAATAGTTCATAATTCATCCTTTCAAAAGTGAATAGTTGTCTTATAACCATAAAAGAGCTGTAAAAGCAGAAGTAAAAACTAGTTTAAAAAACAGTTAATGAAATTTAAGAGATTATATCATTAAAGGGGGACAGAAGAACCATAAACTATTCATAAATCACTCTAACATCATGTATATGTAACGTTATAGAAATAATGGAGCTAAAATAGAAGAATACTTTGTGAACAATGGCATTTTACATCTATAACAACATAGATTTAGAAAGGGAAAGCATTGTTTAGAATGCTTTAATTCTATAGGGAATAAAGGATAATAGCTAAAACAAATCCATTATAGATTGTGATTTTCATTAAGCTTTTGATAAAATAACCTTATATTAATAATTCAAGTCAAAACTTGGAATGGGCCACTCAAGGGCATTCACAGGCTTATTTTTAAGCCACACTAGGATTGCTTTGACCTTGTGCTTTTGGATAATTATGAATGATTTTCCTGTTAAAATGTATTTTCTGATTTTAAGGGAAAGATGAGAAGCAGAACTATAACATATTGGTGCCACATCCATGCTTGACAGTAGTTGGGATTCTGTGATGTTGACTGTGTGATGACAGTATGTTGGGTTTGAATCAGACGTGACACTTTGGTTTTAAAATAATAATAAATAACTCCATATTTAAAATATAATAAATCATTTTAATAATCCTGTTTTTGTTTTAACTGTCCAAGAAATCGTTTGCCACTTCTGTGCTTGTTACAAACCCATGTTGAATTTGAAATGTTTCTGTGGAGTGACGAGAATGTTAATCACACATTGTCTCCAGAATAGCTGATAGCATAACAAACACCCGTCTTCTATGAAATCACTTAAAAATGAAAAATTCTGAATTGGATTATTGAGTCATTAAAATACAGCTATATATGCACAAACAATGAGTGATGTGTGCATGATATACAGTACCTCCTCATGCTTTGTGACCTTTATTCTGTTCTTAATTCTCATGCAGAGCTCTGTACACCACTATACTGTAGATGTATTTAAAATCCACAGTGGTTACATATACAAGGTATGGTGCATGTAAAATGGTCTTCTGGAGGCTTTGCTGTTGCAGAAATTATATTTAAAAGAATGCAAAAAGTAACTGGTCACAGTGAGCTACTGTAGGTATGCCACGTGATCTACAAGAATGAAGATGATATAAATAAAACAAACACATCACAATTAGTCTTTGCTATGAGCAGCAGTCACATAGTGTTGTGGTTGCCGCTATTAAATTTAGAACCTAAAAGAAATGTAAAATGCTCAGTTGAAAAGGAAGAGTGTCTGAGTGAAGATTCTAAAAACTGAATATTTTGTTCAGTGCTGATGCACACAACCTGTTCCATTCTTACAGACTCGTAAATCTCAAATCAAGGTCCTGAGATGTGAAGGAGTTTTTGGCATGGCGTATAAAATAAGATTAAATTTGAAATAATGTCATCTCTAAGTGAATTCGGCATTGTCGGTTTAAACAGGGCGTTCTAGTTGATCAAGCAGTGTTAGAAACTGAAGGACTTTATGTTCTGTGAAAACAAGTGGGTACAGTGTAGGATGATCAGCCTTGGCACTTCTTTTCTATGCCATTACGGGATTTTGAATTTTAAATCCAGTAAATTACGGAATTAATCATTAATCTCATGATTAAGGTGGCATGAAAATACCGAATATAATAAGGATTAGGTGGAGCCGAATGGAAGTGAGAGAGGAGTTTAAAATGAGAAGGCTATATGCAAGATATGCCAAGATTGACCACATCTGGTTTAGAAAAGCCTAAAGAGATGAGAATCCTTAGTTCATAACAAGATGTGAGCAATGGAATCAGGTGACTTGGAGATGCGCAGTCACTGTCTGTGGAGAATAGCAGTGATACTGGTATAGCAGGACCTTTCTTCAGGGTGCAGAGTGAATGGCAGCTCTGAGGAGAGACAGACCTCTACCAGGACCTCTCTTTACTCTCTGTTATTAGTTGATGAATTGAGGAACTCAAGGAAATAAAATCTCTGCACTTATGTTGTTTTTCAAGATACCAAAAGATAAGACCACAAATCAAAAGGAGTTGGTGACTCTATTTCTATTTATTTTTATTGGAACATTAAATGTACTGTATATATCTGTGTCTGAACTATATGTTGTGAATGTATCTCAAGCCAGTTACAGTATTCTTAATGGACATTTATTTCCCTAAGTCATTTTGCTATAAGTTGCATTATTTAGGAAAGTAACATGGACTTATAATGGGACACTATTAAACAAGCACTCTCATTTTTGGTATGTTACCGCTTTATTCCATTAATTCTTATTGGTAAAGCCTCCTGCTTTATGTTGCATGGGCATAGCTTCAGTTCTTACGGTCCCAAACCCTGCATATTTACATAAATTTTATGGGGAACAATTCTCTTTGGTACATTGTTTTGCTATAAGTTGAGACTTTATAGTCCCTAACACTGCCGTATAGTTGGGTTATATACATGTACAAGTGACCCCAGTTATTGGTTTGACAATTGTTACCAAAATATTTGAATGATATTCCCAAAATAAATGTTGTGGTTTGTGAGGACATGATGAATATGCATATAGCTGTAATCTCCTTTGTTGTTATTTTTTTGTCTTTTTTTTAAGGTCTTTTTGCCCATATTTTGTTATATTGTCAGCATGACATCACAATATCATCCATTGCCTTCACAGATAGCCCTGGCAGAGTTCTGTCCTGGTTTAAGGATCCAAGTGTTCAGAACACCACCACACTTCTGCTAAGTAATGATGGTGATATTCTATATGTTGGGGCCCGGGACGCACTGCTCTCATTGAATGTCAGTCAGCCAGGTGTCATGACAGTGGTGAAAAAGGTAAGAGAGGAGACATTTTGGATATGTGCTTTTCCAATCATAATAATGTTTTTTTGGAGGGTGAATGAAAGGTTTTTGCTATGGAAGGTATCTGATCACTTAAAAAAATTGTCACTGCCTGTAGCTGCACTACTTGTTTTATCTCATGCTTGTTTATTCAGCTGCTTGAGTTATTTGGGATTCTGCAACTTTCTTTCTTCTGTTCATATCTATTGATACTCTCACTGGCATTTATAAAACATACTTTTCCACCAGAATGATTCTTGGTCCAGCACATACTGTAGTATGTCCTTTAAATCCAAAAGATTGCAAAGTAGTATAAGACCAGGCCTTTTACTGAGTGTGCTGTGCTATGGAAGAGAAAGCTGATGTAAGTAATTTTACAAGAAGTATGCAGACTTGGGTAACAGCTAATTATCCTCTCTGGTTTGGTGTATAGAAATGAACAACGAAAAAGAAATTCAATTCAGGCTGTAAAAATACTGTACTTATGTAATGGTGTGTCTTCACCACAGACATCAGTGAATCAGTAAAATCAGTGTTAAAATGTATTCCGTCATGACACATCCTGTCAGTTATGGCCAAGTTCATGTGGGTTTCTTCTGGGTTCTCTGTTTTCCTCCCACAGTCAAAAAACATTAATTTTATTTAATTAATAAATTAGATTCCTGGAAAAGTGGCCCAGCGGTGTGTGTGTCTGTTGGTTAGAAAAATTAATGGATGCTTTGGAAATCGATGAATGGATGGTATTGTTATGGAAATTATATAATATGAATATACTTGTTTTTTCTGCTATTTGATCATTGTTTTATTTTTCTGTTCTGTTCTGTTGCAGTATTCATGTACTATATTTCTTATTTTAGTACCTTTGTAACATTAATTTTATAATTGTTGTTCTGCCTGTTTAGCCTAGCATCTTACAGGTAACCATTTAAATATCTGAAAGTGTAAAGTAGTGGACAGTTAGAATTTTTCAGGAACAAGCGAACAGGAGCAAAAAATTCAAAGACCCCTTCAGAGATTGACATATTGACAAGTTAAATGATTTTTTGTATTATAACTTGGTGTCAAAAGCAGATAAAAGCACAAAGGTCCAAACCAACACGTCTTCAGAATGTTCAGAATCAGTCCACAACAGATATTTCATAACTGAAGATCTGTTGCTATCTAGACTTTGAAAATCTCCATTTGAGTTCTGTTTTTTTAGAAAGGAAAGTGAAGATCCAAAGTACTTGTTTCAGCATGTAAATGAAATCAGTCACAGTTTTGTGCAACAGCCTGCCAGAAGCAACTATCTTTGACTATATTTTAAGTAAATTTATTTGGATAAATCTGTCTTTTTCATTAATTTATTTTAACAATAAAAAAGGCTTATTGACTATAGGTTCTAAGGACAAACTTCGGGACTGTGACTTGTGCATTTTGTCTTCTTCGTAGTCTACATGCTAATTGCATTATACTGTACATAGTACAGAGATAGTTCAAGTAGCAATCTTCCCCACCAGGCACCTTCCCCTGCAACAGAACTTGCTGCATCACCTGCAAATACATATCTAACAACATGCTCATTCAGGGCCCCCCAGGTCAATTCCGGATCACCCAGACAACATCCTGTGTCTCCAGCAACCTTATTTACTGTATCTCTTGCAAAAAATGCCCAGCTATCTACATTGGGGAAACAGGAAGGAGACTAGGAGACTGCTTCAGAGAACATGTTAGGGCTGTGAAGATTAAAGGTTTCTCCAAGCCCATAGTTTCTCATTTCACCTCAGACAGCCGTGATCACCTCAGACTGATCTCTGTTCTCAAAGAGGGGTTTCTCAACTCCGAGAGCAGAAACACAAAAGAAAGGAAACTCATCCTGAAACTTGGTTCACACCTTCCCCCTTCTCTCAATGATAGACTTATTTTCGTGTGATCTTCTCTATTCTCATGCAGGGGTTGACTTTACACCTTTCTCCACCCCTCTCCACTTTGCACTTCCTGAGTGGCCTCTCTGCCTCTCCCCTCTCCCTCCTCCTCCAC
This sequence comes from Atractosteus spatula, assembly GCF_055471065.1. Taxonomy (NCBI): domain Eukaryota; kingdom Metazoa; phylum Chordata; class Actinopteri; order Semionotiformes; family Lepisosteidae; genus Atractosteus; species Atractosteus spatula. Next base: position 13,957,716 of record NC_142730.1, on the reverse strand, counting down.
TTTTCCAGCTTTTGTTCTTCTGTGCTATTTAATCTTTGCTATCTACCCTGTCTTTCTCACACCTGAAGAAGGCTCCCAAGATGAAACGTTGTGTTTCCTTTCTTTTCTTTTCAGCATGGAATTAACACGTTACTTGTTCCTTTGCATAGTACAGAGATTACAAAACAGTCATAAGACGGGGTCACACCACCTTACTTTCTTCCCTGACCCAAACGATAGCTTCTGGTCCAGCTGTGTGTGGGGTGTGTAGTCCTCACTGAGTCTGTGGATTGGGCAGTCCTCTAGGATGTGTACCTACTAACATACTAGTGCATTAAAACTAACTAATACATTAGTTTATAATGTATTTCAATTTTTTTGCCCCAGATGGAAAATTTGCTTTGCAAGTAAAAGACATAAAACAACATTTAAAACATTTAATACAACATGAACCCATTAACAAATAAAAACATGCATGCATAAGATGAGCAAAAACAAGTTAGCATCTTAAGTAATCTTCACAATTTATTAAAAAAACTAAGAAATTGGGTTAATCAGTGTTTGAGATAGATACTATCATGATGTATCTAGATATAAAGTATACTGTGGGAGATGTATTACACACATAAAAAGAGCACTGTTTTCTCAGGAAGAACAATCTCTGTTGGCTCTTCTTACACATGGGACACATCTTTTCCTCAGAGGTTAGCTTGTAATCAACAATATTGCCAAGATATTTGTAAATGTTAACAATTTCAATTTCTTGCTCCTCAGTGACTGTTGGTTTTGCAGTTGGTGATTACTTTCTATAATCAATGACCATACTGTATATTTGGTTTTCAACACATTGAAGGAAGGAGCTGTTACACCATTCAACAAAATACTCAATCACAGGACCATGATGTTTGCTTCTTGTAAGAGACTGACCATGACAATCATCAGGAAACATAATGATGTGTTTATATTTAAAAGGGTTTTCTACATCTGTCTGTATAAAGAATGTACTTTTACAATCATGTAAACAACCAGGGAAACTGAAAATAGTTAAATTAAATATACTAGTTGCTGTGAGATGGGCTGATACCCCACCCAGGGTGTACCCTGCCTTGTACCTGTTTTTTTGTGAGATAGACTCAGCTCCCTGCAACCTTGAATTTGATGTTTAAATTTTAAACTTTTAAAATTTTAAATTTAAAATTATAAACATCTTGAGAACATCTTAATCTCTATCACCACGCACACAAATATATTGTGCTTTAGTCCCACTTTGTGATAGAGATTAAGATGTTCTTAAATCTCTGTATACTAACAATGTGAAGAAAACACTGCATGCTGGAAACAGTCAGTTCCTAGTGCCTGATATTAAACCTTTTTTTTCCATGTTTTGTGTTGCAGCTGAGCTGGACCACATTTAATAAGAAACTTGAAGAATGCTCAAAAAAAGGGAAAAAAGAAGAGGTAAGACTGCATGTGGTGAATAACAGAGATTACATATTTTTATTGTGAAAAATGTGTTCAGAATCTAATATCTGGCCTGTATCAAAAGTTGTATTATCTACATTAATCTAGAAACATCTACACAGTCTAATTAAGTCACATCTGTCCACACTGGGTTTCTGAAGCAATAATAATAAATAAATCCTCATGCTCACCTATAAGGCTTTACATGGCTTGGCACCTCAATACCTGTCTGAACTTTTATCGCCCTACTCCCCACCTCGCAACCTCCGCTCTTCAAATTCTGCTCTCCTTACTGTCCCCCAAGCCCGTCTACATTATATGGGCGACAAGGCCTTCTCCTGCTATGCCCCCAAGCTCTGGAACTCTTTGCCCAAGGATATTAGAGAGTCACCTTCTCTAAACTCCTTCAAATCCAGACTCAAAACCTTCTTCTTCAGAAAAGCCTTTACTTAACTAGTTCCATTCTTCACCCCTCTGCTCTTCTTAATACCACCTTTCACGGTCTCCTCTATTGTTATTGTTGTATTGTTGTTATAATTGTGTTGTTGTTATAATTGTCTCCTATCTTGTGAAATCTTCTTATTTATTGTTGTAGTCTTCTTATTTATTGTTATTGTCATCCTGTAAAGCGCTTTGAGAAGCCACCTTTAAAGGCGCTATATAAAATAAAGTTGTTTATTATTATTATTATTATTATTATAATACCATAGCTGAAATAAAATGTGCTGTATAAAATGACTGAGCTTTTCTTGTACATTTTCTAACAAAAAATAGCTTTGAAAGCTGGTTTAAAAAGGGAGTGTCAGCAACACTGTCAAGCCTTACTGAGGTGTGATAGACAGTTCACCTAAAAACTGATTAAAAAGCAGGTATATTGTAAAAAAAAAGCAAGATTGCTCAGTTGGACAAAAGAACACAACAGTATTCCACTTTCTTCATAAATATTTTATGCATCAAAGTCTTTAACTTGGTGACTTACAGTGGGTTATGGTTTTAACGTGCCTGTTCTAACATTATAAAGTTTATAAACCGTACTTAAATAAAAAATTATAACGTTTTATCCTTTTCTAAGAATATGTAGTAAGAACACCACTTTCTGTTATTGTAAAAAAAAAGTTTATTTAATACCAGTTGATAGTTATATTAATCAGGAGTCATGTAACTAAGCAGCTAAAATATCACAGGTGGACATTTTGGAAACATTTTGACATTCCTTTTTTTTTACTTTTATTGTCTTTATAGTGGTAATGGGCAATGGACTGTCATGTGGTGCGCTGCACCCAGGTGGTTTAATGCCTGATCAGAAAATTACTTTAGGTTTGTTTCTTACATAGCCGGATATACAGTATAAAAGTAGTCCAACATTATAGCTTATTGTGAACACAATGTGTCTCTTTCAGGTTTACATCCAAATTGAGAAAATCTATATTTTGTCTTAATCCAAATTTCAGTAGCCAGTAATCAGCCAACAATTTAACTTTAAACTTAAAACTCTAACCCGTATATTGTACTGTACAGTACTGCGCAATCCAAAGACTTACTCTGGAAGGCTTTTTCTGGCCAAATTGGCTCTGGCGTGAAAGTGTGTATCTGGATGAATAATATAATATTACACGTGATGGTTTCGCGATTAAGGATTTCTTCACGGAATTTAAGTTAAACAAAAGAGGGAAGAAGGGTTGTTTTTACAATTGCCAGTAACCAGAGAACAGCTTATCATTATGTTGAAATGAAGACATGTTACACCTTTGAGCCAGTGACTCTTTGTTGTTTATTAATGTACACAGTCTAAATGACAGCATTCTTCTTACATGAACAAGAATAAGCGCTCGTTTATTAAACTTCGAGATCCTGGCTGATTTGACTCTGTATTCCCCTCATTTCGCTGAAACGGAAAAAGAAATTGTACAGTAGTTAAATTTATTGGAGGAAGCTCTGTTTTATTAACAGATACACCGACTCAAACCTGTGTTGGACAGTGATATAGACGTGAGTAATGTCACCCCCATTAAACAATGTGTTCACCGCGCTAATCTTGCTAAACTAGAAGCGTTGCAGAAGGTGCTTTACTGTACATTATTTACTGGAGTGTGGTTTATTTCATTGAAGATAGTCTGTGAAGTCCCCTCGTTTATTGGTACCAAACATTGATGGGACGTCACAGTTCTGTACAGATTACAGAAAATCGAACGCTGAAATTCCACTGGACATCGTATGTATTGTTTAACCATAAGCAAGGACTGATGCGCTGTTCCCTTTTGTAATAGGGTTATTCCCTGGAAATTAGACACAAGAAGGGCTTTGTTGGACAATGTTGTTTGGCTCTGGGGGAATTTTTCTGTAAACTGAAGAGTTATAGAGGAGACACATTGCACTGTATATTGCCTCTATATTACACTTGTAGGAACATTCAATGTTAATGCGATACAGACGATATTAATAATATGAATAATGAGTGACCAAGGATGAGCTGCAATGAGAAATTTAACTTTAAATTTGGATTAAGAAAAATATTTCACACATACTGCACTGTACTGGCTTTGAAACCATATGGTATCATACTGTATATACAGTATATTTATACTGTATACGATCACACTGACGTTCATTTCCGTGTGTGCTACTGTTTCTGTATATCTGTGGATCTGACTTCATGGGATTCGCTGGTGTGGAACAGCAGGAGGCGAGACCCAGTGGAGGGCCTGGGTATTTTGATTGGCGGCAGTATGCGTTACACTGGTGTCAGAAGCGGGGTGGGCCCTTTGCCGAGGACGGCGAATTAAGCGGGGGAGAGTGTAATGCATACGGTCGCCATTGCAGGTTGTTCGAGCCGGCATACCAGCACGGTGACATCACTGCCCTTCCCTGTGAATAGCAGGGACCGCAGCTGTCAGGCTGACGGGAGATTTCCCTTTAGCTCAACTGGCTGGGTCCCTGTTGAGTAACGCCGGAGTCCCGGGTTCGAGTCCCCAGCGGTGGGGGCGCACGTGAACCCGAGAGCGCTACAATACTATGAATGAGTCCTTGAGGCATATCGTACCCTGAGGCAAGTTTCAGAATTATAAAGGAGAAACCTTTGATGAGTTTGCAAGAGAGAAAAAGGTACCTTTTCAGAAGTCATGTACTGCGCAAAGTAAAGTAGGTGAATTTGACAAACAGCTTATGTTGCTTAAAGAATTTAAAATCTGTCTGACTTTACTGTAGCTCTCATGTAAGCAGAAAGTCACCGGGCTCTTATAAGTGGTTCTGTTAGCAGAGTTTGTGTTAACACACTGCACCCCTTTGAATGGATTTTTATCACCTTTATTACCTTTGCCTGTCTGGGGTGTGGGGGTATATCCCTTACTCAGTTTAAAATCTGTTATGTAACCAGTAAACCGAGAGACTAAAACCTGCTATTGATAAAACATCTGCCTTGTGACATTTCTCAGACTGCTCCAAAGTCAGGCGCAGAGTAACATCCTCTTAACTGAAAACCCCAATGGACTCCACAATCACCCGCAAAACTAACTGTAGTACTGTAATCCCTGTAATACAAAGCACCACTACAAACTAAAACAAATACAAGATACACAAAAAATCACATTCTACCCTTAAAACCAGACATTTAAACCAACAATTACTTGGCTAAAGCTGCATCAGTGACTATTGGGAATGTGTATTGATGGAGAGTGAAATTAAAGCCCACTTCCCTCCCCCCTGCTGCAAGGTGGTAATGCGCTAGCTGGCTGGCACTAAACAATCCCTCATTTCTGAGTATCCAGGAGATGGTCTGGAGGTTCATTCATTCATCTTATTACCTGCTGATCTGGTTCACACCACAGGGATAGGGGAAAATGTGATTTTCGAAACACATGTTGCGTTTACACAATTAAAGTGTTTAAAACATTTAATTAAAAAGTAAAAAAAAAACTTCAAGCTTACACAAATATTCTAAGCTGATCACAAGGAAGAAAAATCACCCATTTTTCGTGCATAAAAGGTGTTTTTAACTATCTAAACCTGTTTTTTTATGGCTTTTAAAGACATGCAATGTCTCATTTAGGCTGGGACACGTTATTGTTCTTATTTTTGATTTTCTTTAAAAATTCAGGGAATTAGTTGACCATCATGCCATACAATATTATTTTACATTTTTTATGTTTTTGAGAAACTTCTGAATGTTTCGACTGATTCTCGCGTTATGAACCCACTTACACCTGGGATCCGCTTTATTCACACTAAGGTTTCTAAAATGCAACCAGGTACTAGATATTGTTTAAATAAAAGCTGTGAACAAATTGCAATCTTTAAAATGCCTGTGGTTTGAAGGCTCTGTCATTTTTTGCAATGTTATTGACATCTGAAACATTGTGTCTCATAAATAGGCGTTTTAATAAGAAAGCAAAGGTTATGAAAACCGGAGAAAACAAATGACTGCAAAAGATGCAAGAAGTTTGACATTATTATTTACTATTAATAAATTAATACTGTTAATAATGATCAGATACATTAGTACAGTTTCAGTGGTCTTTTTAATACCACTTTGTTATTCTCGCTTATAATTATAATATATAAGATTTCATTTTAAGGTTTTTAACTGTTTTTACTCCCACTGTATACAGTATACACATTTGCCCTTTCATGTTGTTTATATAATTTAACTTTGGACACGTTGTGATATTTAGAAATACCAAAATATTCTTACCTAATCAGCTTTCTTAAAGCAAGTCTACGCTGTTTAAGTCAAAGGAAAGAATATTTTACCGTCCACTACAAAGCTACCCCACCCCCCCAGAAGCACTGTTAAGAACTGCAAGCTGTAAATAGTAGAAGGAGGGACTTGTGTCTAGGTTCTAGGTATTGGGGTTTCACCAGCCGTTAAGGGGACTGTAATGGGGTATTGGTCAGTAATGTCAATAATGGGGCGAGAACCAGCCTAGTCGTAGGCTTGGCTGGCTTGAGGGCCTGCCAAAAGGGCAAAGTTTCCATTCATTCTCCTTGGCTGTTGCCTTTGTATTTTAATGAAGCTTGAGTTATAGCAGACCACTTCGCCTCTTCATTCTCCCCATCAGCGCCTATAGCTTCAGTGTTTTAGTTTTATGCACCATGAATGAAATGATGTCACACATTGAAAATGAGACAGTTTGGCGGCGATGTCCATGCCTCCCTGCAGCAGTCTATTGTCGTTAGTGATGCACAGGTCGGCTTTTTTTTTTACCCGAAGCCGGTCCATTAGAAATTACACCAAACGATATTCGAACATTCACTTGATCAACATTTATTGAAACAGCATATCTAAATTTCTTGTTTTAAACAAACTAAAGTAGCCTAGTTTTGTGACTGTCATTTTTTAAAAAGTGCTTCACAATCGATGCAGATAACGTAACCTTTACTTTTTTTTCTGTTGTGCTAACTAGCTCGGTAAACTTCGCTCGCCTGGCTCTTTTGTCCCTCTCTCTTCTTTATTTTTATCTCGCTGTTTTCAGTGTCAGTGATTGTACTTTTCTTTTTTTCCAGACAGAGTGTATAAATGTCATCAGAGTTCTGCTGTTCCTCAATGATACCCATATCTATGCCTGCGGAACATATGCATTCAGTCCAACCTGCACCTACATTGTAAGTTGCCTGTCTTTTGTCTTAATTTAAATAACCCTGTGTTTATTGGAATATTCTTGTTTGTACAAATTTAAACTAGCTTTTATATGAATAAGGATCAGATGCTTAACTCAGAGCACACTACTCCTAATTCTCCATATCTACCTCACAAACATTCTAGGGTCTCAGAAAATAAACATTTCTTGTTTTTAATTTTAATTAGTTTTTTTTTAAAATAAAATAAGAAGATACATCAGATGACCTGACAAAATATAATGCATGGTCATGAGACATAGCTCTGCCTCTGCCCCTGCCCGTATCTCTCTGACCGTCCCTGTCTCTGCACGCACAGCTCCACTTCCTAGTCAGCAGAGAGCTGCGCCGTGCTAAAGACCAGCTCTCTACACTGGCAGTTTTACACTGTCACACTCTCCCTCATCCACGTGGGGTTACTCCCATATCCAGAAGACATGGTAACATAAAGGGCTGAACAGAGTCTGAAACACAGGAAACAGGAAAATCCTGGGAGTGAAGCAGACTCCCTCATGCTGAGATGGGCTGAAGCCATTGTCATTAAATATGTCACTTGTTGTTACACATAACTGGTTTGGAATAGCCAGTTTTGTGTTTTTTCACATCTTGCATATAGGCAGACTCCTCCGACTTGCCCCCTGTGATCCACCCATCTCTTCCCACGTCAAAGGCTGCGCAGCCCCACACCACCTATAGACAATGTCCCTGTCACCTTATTGGTGCATTGGATTGGAATTTCTGGTGCAGAGCAATGGCTGCCACCATGGTATATCAACACCACTGAGTTACAACAGCAACCTGGTTTCTCTTAGAGATCTCTTATCCTAAACTAAACTGAGCAGCAGTTTTCATCTGATCTCTTCCAGGATACAAAGACCTTCTCTTTTGTGAATGATGGCAGTGGTACACAGATTACTGAGGACGGCAGAAGTCGATGTCCTTATGATCCCTATCAGAAACACACAGCTATCATTGTTGGTAAGCTTTCCAATAATCACTTAGAAACTATGAGAGTGTATTGGTCTTTTATTAACAGAAAATCATTCTAAAACTCTGCTTTAAGATAACATGGTATTTAAAAAAAAATGTTACACTTATATAGCGCTTTACTGGACACTCCACTCACAGCACTTTACAGGTCATGGGGACTCCCCTCCACCACCACCAATGTGCAGCCCCACCTGGATGATGCAACAGCAGTCAGAGTGCACAAGTCTGCTCCCACACACCAGCTCTCAGAACTGAAGCCAGTTCAGAGATGGGGATTATTGGGAGGCTATAATTGGTAAAGGCCAGAGGGAAATTTGGCAAGGACACCAGGGTAACACTCCTACTCATTTTGAGAATAGCATTTGGTATTTTTACCAAATATTTGCCATGATATTTTTAATTAATATGGAGAGTCAGGATCTCAGTTTTATGTCTCATCTGAAGGACTGCACCTTATTTACAGTATAGTGTCCCCGTCACTATATTGGGACATTAAGACCAACACAGACTGTGGGGTGAGTGGCCCCTACTGGTCCTACTAACACCTCTTCCAGCAGCAGCCTTAGCTTTCCCAGGATGTCACCCATCCAGGTACTGGCCAGACTCACACTGCTTAGCTTCAGTGGGCTACCTGTTGTAAGTTGCAGGATGATATAGCTACCAATTAAGAACTACTAATGAATAACATTGAGCCTCTGCAGAGGAATTGTGCAGTATGTGTGTTTAACAGTCAGTAGTAGTTAATTTTAGCATTAAATAGAAAGACAAGCACCATCTTGTATCACAGTTATAGAAATGAATGCAAATCTATATTGCAATACTTATACAATAAAACACTGCAAATAGTGCAAATACTACTTACTCCAACAACCATATCACCCTGCAACTCACAACTGGCAACCTACTGAAGCTAAGCAGGTGTGAGCCTGGTCAGTACCTGGATGGGAGACCTCCTGGGAAAAACTAAAGGTTGCTGCTGGAAGTGGTGTTAGTGGGGCCAGCAGGGGGTGCTCACCCTGCGGTCCATGTGGGTCCTAATGCCCCAGTATAGTGACGGGGACACTATATTGTAAAAACAGGCGCCGTCCTTCGAATGAGACGTAAAACCGAGGTCCTGACTCTCTGTGGTCATTAAAAATCCCAGGGTGTTTCTCGAAAAGAGTAGGGGTGTAACCCCGGCGTCCTGGCCAAACTTCCCATTGGCCCTTACCAATCATGGCCTCCTAATAATCCCCCTCTATGAATTGGCTACATTACTCTGCTCTCCTCTCCACTGATAGCTGATGTGTGGTGAGCGTTCTGCCGCACTATGGCTGCCGTCACATCATCCAGGTGGATGCTGCACATTGGTGGTGGTGGAGGGGAGTCCCCATTACCTGTAAAGCGCTTTGAGTGGAGTGTCCAGAAAAGCGCTATATAAGTGTAAGCAATTATTATTATTATTACCTGAGGGAATAATTAACTGATTGGCTTATGGTATGAAGAAAATAATAAAGTTAAAAAAAGACTGGAGGCCATCTGGCCATCAGCCTTGTTTGATTTTAAGTGGCTAATTGAGGATCTTTGATCCATTTCTTCAGAGAAGCCAGGGTATCAGCATCAACAGCATGGCTAAGTGGCTTCTTCCAGACTTCCATTACCCTTAAAACGTAAAAAGCACCTCCTGCTCTTGTTTTGAAATGCACTTATCCTCTATTTAATTTGTTACTGTTGAGTCTGAAGAGATCCATTAAATTGACTTTATCAATGCCTTTGAGGATTTTGAATACATGAACGAGGGGCTTCTTGTATAGTATCGAACTTTTTGTTCTATACTAAAAGTTTCAGTTCTTTTTATTAGACTAAATCTATTACATTCCATTGAGCTCAGGAATTTACCTGTTTGCCCATTTTTGATCCAATTCCATTTAATAAAATTCTTACATACTATAACGTGGTTGTCAAATCTCTAAACAATATTTTAAATGGGGTCATAATGCTCTCAAGAACATCAGAATTTAATTTCTTCTGACCCAAACATGTGATTCCAGTTGTCGCTTGGATGTAGTCTGGTACATTCAAGATGTCTCTGTTTGTGGTTCTTCCTTAGAAGAAACTTTGCAATATGGCCATGTATGCCACGCTTACAGTAAGTAGGTGATAGTGTATGGCAGTTTTCTACACTTTATATCCTGAGGATGCCGATTTTTGTTGTTTTTCAAGTTGCAGTTCCCTCCAGAACTACTTGACAAGTTACACTGAAGTCCTCTTGCTGGCAAGGATGCTTTACACCAGTAGTCTTAACATTCTTGATAATGGGCACTACAGTGAAATGTCGTATTTCAGGTTTTTGTGGATTCCCTTTATAGTCATCTCACAACATGTGGAGGCCAAGGACCATTCACAGAACCTTAAACACTTACCTTAAACATGGTGATGCATGAGACAGATACCCCTTTACCAATAGAAAGATAGCATGGGACATCTGCACCTAAAACCCTTCTTGTCTTCGGCAGTTAAATGACAGACAGACTGATCCTGATCTAAATAAACCTACCCAATGTTTGTCCTCCGGAATAAAATAAGCAGCAATGTAATTAGACCTCAAATCAGTTGATCCTGTATTGGCTTGTCCACTCTTTACTGTCTTCTTTTTTACTGGTGGGTCAGCACTGCAACAACCGAGAATAATTCTCCTTATTCTTGCTAAGCTATTCAAAGACCTCTTTTTCGTTTCTCACCAAAACAGTTTAATATTTCCTTAATCGCAGGAATCTCACCCTAGGATAGTCTCTCACTACTGATAAGAATGTAAGGGTCTAAGATGACAATTTCTGTCTACTCTCTGAGTCTTTAAATAGCCAATTGACTTGCTTGCTTAATAACCTGAAGAAAATGTAGGTGTTTTTTCATCTTTGGAGTATCTCAATGTTGCCCTCTGGTGGCTCAACCCAGTTTATACACTCCAAATCTGTCTGCTCTGTAACAGTTGCTGTTAAATATCTTCAATGTGTTACCTCATTTTATACGCCAGACCACCACCTTCAGAGATGTCTATATAGTTAAAAAAGGCTAACATTGCCCTACTAAAGAGCAGAATGTTATTCTAGATTTGTTCTTGAATTGTATTTAAAGGAATAATAATATAGAAGTGTCTGGAATATTTCTAGAAGCAGTTGTGTTATCAGTCCCTCCATTTCTAAACCACTTAATCCAATGGAAAAAACTTAAGCATAACCTGAAAGTGAATGAGCACAAGACAGGATACAACCTGAACAGGATGCCAGTCCATTTCAGAGCACACACAGATGCAAACACACTCACACCAGGACCAATTTTCCCAGAATCCAATTCACCTACTAGTATGTCTTTTGGAGTATGTCTTTGAATATTGGGAGAATGAACAAAATTCACACAGCACCCCAGGAACTGAACCCAGGACCCCAGTGCAGCGAGGTAGCAATGTTATTCACAGTGCCACCATGCCACCTACAGTACACATCTGTTCTATGCAACTCAGTTACTTATTTTAAAGACTTTACTCTACGCAATGCTATTTAAGAGATGTTTTACAATTTACAGAATTTAGACTTTGCAGTCTATTCTGTATTGAGTCCATTTGCATCCTGTCTCATCCTATGTTTTGTAAGCTGCCTGATTCCTTCATAGAGTGCATTTCTGAAATGTAAATCTTGGACTCTATCTGTACACTTTCAAAATAGACTTCAAACAATACACTGTTATAATCATATTTCTGTTTTTCTATTGGTTCTGAAAGACATGTTTTCCCTGTTCTTATCTAGACCCTTTTAAATGAGTAGATCAATATAATGCTTTTCAAAGGTGCTGTGACAATATGAATAAGAAAGATGTTACTAACCATTTTTTTTATTGCGATTGTGATTCCAATTGGCTATTCCTAGTGTGTGTGAGGAAAATTCAAGTCTTCTGTGAAAAGCACTGATTGTATCTCTTTTATTTTTGAGGTGATTAAGTCCTTGTGTTTAGATCTTACTAAAGGCTTCCAAATGGCTTTTCATACACATCCTTCATCTACCCCTGACGGACAGCTGGCGTCCTGCAGTAGCACGCCCACAATACAGCAGATCAGGCCCTTACACAACACTGCTGTAGTTATATGACAAAAGGATTTTCCTGCATACAGCAGGTATCCCACTGATATGTATCCTGTACCTTAAACTGAAGGTACAAAAGGTTTTGTCAATTAATTTAGACTTTCGTAGGTATCATTCTAGATTCCCTTTAGTTTACTCACTGTTCATCATTAATGTAAGTGGCTAAAGACTAACCTGGAAAATTCTTGCAGATTTATGGTTTAGTTCACTTTCTAAGTGAAGTTTTTCATAATATGTACTGTGCTATTATAAAATATTGTTATGTATTATACTGTAGTATTATATTTTATATAAGTAAATGGTGTCCACATATAACATTATGTTTGGAAGAAAAACATATTTGGACATCTTTTTATTTTTTTAGCAAAAACATATGTAAATAACAAAGGTGCAACTAAGGTGTTTGCAGAACTGGGGAGGTTTATGGTGTTTGTACTGTATATTTGTATGTTCTCCCTGCGTTTCCTTCCACTCCAAAGCTGGTAAGTTAATTGGCTTCTGGGAAAATTGGCCCTACTGTAGGTGTGTGTGTGTGTGTGTGTGTGTGTGTGTGTGTGTGTGTGTGTGTCTGTTTGTTCCCTGCGATGGACTTGCATCCTGTCCAGGGTGTGACCTGCCTTGCACCTATTGCTTGCTGGGATAAGTTCTAGCTTCCCCGCAACACTCAAAAAATGCATTGATGGACTGAGATGTTTTTAATTCAGTTTGCTAGAACTGGATGGTGTGTTACAAAAAGCCACTGGGCTAAACGTGACATGCAAGTAGCTATGCACAATCTGATCTCTCCAGCGATGAGAGTAAAGTCTGAAGTGTTTTTGTAATTGGACCTTCTTGCTACATTCACAATGATTATTTTAGAAAGGACCAAATATGTCAAACCTAGTCAACAAATGTGACTTATGACTTATTTCCAGATGGTGAACTCTATACTGGCACTGTAGGGGATTTCCAGGGTAAGCAGCCTGTGATTTCACGCTTTGTGAATGGAGGCAGTGTGATGGACATGAAGGTTGAGGACAGTCTGGGCTGGCTGCAAGGTAAGACACAAGACTCTGAATCACATCATGTGCTGGTTTTAGATACTTCAAAGCAGGTAATGTTTGAAGTTGTAGTACTATAATTTTGGATTGGCATGGGATGTGATACAGCAATGACAAAGGTGAAACATAAGAACATGACACAGAGGATCAATTCAGCTGATCTAGATCCAAGGATCAAGGGAGTAACTTGTTCGATCAGTCAATCTTAATTCTGTATAGTGCCTTTGATACAGTGCATTGCTAAGGCTCTTCATATAAATTGTACAATGAAAATCAGTATGGTATGGTGTCCAAAGTATAAAAAATACTAATATTATTAAGAGAATTTAAAGAAATGCATTGAGATTTAAAGGCCATAGAAAACATATGTTTAAAGGTGAGATTCTGAAACAGAAGCTTAATTTTTTATGTGGCCTGGAAGTATATTATAGAGGCAAGGGGCTGCCACTGAAAAGGCATGGTCCCCTAATGTACAATGTGAAGTCCTTGGAATGTTAACCTAGAACCAGCCGAACGAAGTTCGAAGTGAGCTGGGATTTATGGATTTAACTCCTGAAGGCACAAGGAGCTAGACCATGACATGCCTGGTAGGGCAACATGAGGGTTTTAATGTCTATCCTGTTATAGAATAGTAGCATGTGCAGTTTTTTTTTGGCATAGGAAGAATCTGTTCATTTTTTTTATCTTGGTAGAACTCAATCAGCACAGTTCTGGACGTACTGTAGTTTCTGTAGGAATTTCTTGGATATTTCAGCACAGACAACAAGCTCTTTGCCTTCCTGTTATTGGTCTCTGTCTCCACACATACATGTGTCTTTTTCAGCTCTTAGTCCACATATAACTTACACATTAGAATGCTGTATTCTTTATATCATGCCTGAGAATGTCTTTTGTGCTGACATTAACTTTCAGAATGTAGAATACTTGAATCCCTTTGTAGCTTCCTCTGTCCTAGACTAAAGACAATCAATATACAAGAAGCAAACAGTTAAGAACACCCACATCTAATCCCAAACAAAGCAAAATACAGTATAAATATGAAATACCAATTGTCCATCATATAACCATCATAGTTCATGTGATGGTTTTGTTGTGATTAATAGAATTTAGAAATAATCTAAAATGGCCAGTATTTTAGTCACTGCAGTACTCCTTTGTAAAATCAATTATAGCTTAGAAGGTAATGAGACATCTGTTTGGGCCATTGATCAACGTAGCCAATTATGTATCTCACTGTTTTCTATCATATAACATTCAACAATTATTAATTAACATTTCCATTAGGATATTGTGGTTATAGAACTGTACATGCATTATTAGGGCTTTAAACCACAGAGATAAAGCATAGACTATAAATATCTATGTAATGAGGTGACATGACAAAGGCATTAGGAGTTCTATTTATTCATGGACATGATACACTATATAGAATGGGCTTTTGTTAATGCTGATAATACATATAATCCTTGTTTAAACCCACATGTCAATTGACATAAAATGCTCAGAGATTATCATGCTTGGAACCTCCATCATCTTGTGTTGGCTTATTCACAAGACAATGTTGTAAAGTTCGCAGCTTGTCATGGCTTGTAAAATCTTAAATGTGTCAAACTATAATACAACAGGAGCTGTAGTTGTTTATAATACATAAAAATGATGAACATGTGCTTCATCCTTTAGAGATATGACCTGACTTAGTCATTTGTTGGCAGATCCTACTTTTATCAGCTCCACCTTCATCCCTGGAGAATCCGGCAACAACAAGGTCTACTTCTTCTTCAGCGAAGTGGGCAAAGAATACGACTTCATTGAGAAGTTCACCGTCTCACGGATTGCCCAGGTTTGCACGGTAAGCCTGCCTCCCCGCCAGCATCTGGGCCATTATGAAATTTACAGACATCACAGCCCTGTACTGCAGTTTCAGCATGGATTGAAGGTTTGGTCCCTCTTCAACAGCTATCACAGCCTTCCAGCATCCTGGAGGCCACGAGCTTCACTGAGAACCAATAGAGTACAGGCCAACTAACCCCAATCTGCCCTTGATGCACATGCCTAGCTTAGTGTGCTCCATTGCTTGAGAAATCCCTATAACAGTCAGTTAGCAACTGTTCATTCTCAACATGTGCAGAAATCTCTACCGGCTGAGCCACTTAGGAAGCCATGATCCCTTTCTACACAAGTGTGTTTCTTCTGACATTGAACACAGTTTGAGGCTTCTCATTTTTTCATAAAAAAATATACATTACTACAGTCAGTTGGGAGCAAGAATTCCCTACATTGCTGTTAAGTGTGCTTGGAATTAAAAGCGAGATAGGGATTTACGATTTGCAAGTCAATATTACTAAGGTTTAATTTCCAGAAATAATAGTGCTACAAATGGAGGGTTACAGAAATGGTGAACATCAGGATTTGACTGAGTGTTTTAGTCAATAAGTGAAATAATTATTCATATTATTATTCATTGTAAGTGATTTCACCAGACTATACCCAAGCGGTTGGTATAATTGGAGGCATGTGTCCTTTGTCCTCTGGCACAGCTTTGGTGAGAGGAGTAATAATCCAGGCACACTTGATTAAACAAATATTTATTACAGTGACACAAACTACACTACACACAACAAAATATATAACACACAAGTTACTCTATGTACAGTATTTACAATCAAGGCTTTTCAGAGGTCTAACATTCTGGCCACCCAGAAAACCCCAGACTGCTACTTAGCATTAAACTCATAATGCCTAAAGAGGCCACAAAAGAGATGAGCTGCCTTCTAACTAAATACAAAGCAACCTGCAGTTAAGCCTCTCTCTCTGCACCCCAGTTGCCACAAAATAAATGGGAGCCTGTTTCCCTATCCATAAAAAAGCACCCTTAGCGGGAAAGACGTTTCTAACCGAGATATCTTTTACCCAGGAAACCCAAGTTCCCTAAGAACACAGAATAGCAAGCTCTCTCTAGGGAGGTTCAAGTACTTAGCTCCAGTCAGGTTGTTATTTGGATGATCATGAAGCAGAAGTCCTCCGGGCTCTTCTCTCTTTTCTGCTTGCCTGCTTCTTGTTTCTTCATCCTCTTTTCTCTGTGGTCTTAATGTCATCTTATATTGTGTACTGTATGTACTGCTCCTATACAAACATTAACCAACAACTTACCTAGGTATTTAGTATACTTTACAATTGATTCTGCTCAAGGGACCCCTCAGACCTCAGCAAACATCCTCTCTGCTTTGAAGCTAGAAGTGTTTAGTCTTCCAAAAGTCACAAATTGTATCTAAAATCTAAGAGACACTTCTCAATCACTTACAGCTGTAACAGTAGTTTGTCTTGAAATGAGATGGAAGATATTTGTTTCAAGGAGTATTGTATAGAACAAACAATTGTAGCCCTGCCAATAGACCAGGATAAGCACAGCTCAGTTTCTACTTGCAGTTTATTCACAGAGCAGGTAGAACTGTGGACCTGTAATAGAAAATCTCTTTATTCTTGTTTGAAAGTAGTCAAACAAGGGACTCGTATCACTCTAGTCCCATTAATGCTTTTGTTGTGGGACACATGAGTTAAATGAATATTCTTGTTCTGGCAGAGTGACAGGGGAGGGGAACGAATCCTTCAGAAGCGCTGGACCACCTTTGTGAAAGCTCTGATGCTCTGCCTGTCCCCGAATGAGCTGCCTTACAACATCATCCAGGATGTCGTCACCCTTCCGCCACCAGAAGGTGGTTCTGTGAATGACACCCTCTTCTATGGTGTCTTCACCTCACAGTGGTAAGTTGTTTAGGAAAGTGCAACCTTATTTTATTTGAGAGCATAATACCAGAAAAAGGTTACAGAATGGAGATAATTTAATCTATCCGTTTTGTTTGGATTCCAGTAGATAACTGATCAAAACATCTCAACCAAATTATTTTATAAGGTGCTGGGTTATTAGCTTTAACAGCATGGCTATGTAATTTGTTGCCCGTTAGTCTAGAACATACTTCTCCTTAATTTAAGTTTGCGATTTCTGAATTGTATTCTGCTGTTGAAAGATTTGTTAAATTTTCAAGGATTTTGCATATTTGAGTCAAGTCTTCTCTTTTTTTGATAGACATGGTAATAAAAACTGTACACAAGATTCCAGATGAGCATTTACTAATATATCATATAGTTTTAACAAAGTCTCATATTTTCTCCAACAACACATGTCCCTTGACACATTTACTGTCATACCTTCAACTAATTTCAACCCTGTGATTCAAGAAATAAAATGTTTAGGCCTTTATGCCATTTTACAAACCCCCAATAAAATTCCTTTTATTAAGATGTACTAGATTGCTTAAAATATAGCAAACTTTACTTCTGTCAAGGAAACCAAAATGATGTGGTAATGTATGCTAAAGAGGGATATTTTTGAAACTCTGGTCTGAGAACAGAAACAAGTAAAATACACATCAAATCAAGTAAACAAATCAATTAAAACTGGTGATTTAGAATTCAATTGAACAAAAAGATCAGCATCATAGTAGTCTTTCAGGACCAGGGTTGAAAACCACTGCTCTTCAGGATCTTCTGTTAAGACTGAACCAGTCTGTTTGAACTTTTTTTTATATTTGAGTGAAAAAGGGTTCTGCTTTGTGCTTTCCCAGCTGTGAGTCACCAGCCTACATCAACCCTATAATCTCTCTCAGCTGAGAGATCCTCGTGGTCACTTTGACATTTCATGCACAAAATCTCTTTAATGGATAGTGGAACAAAGGAATGTTTGTATGTTTTTGACTTACATAAAGTCAACATTACATAAATTAATGAAGTCTTGCACAAACATTGCAACAAATGTTTAATAATTACTTTTTAACTGTAAAAATACTGACTAATGACAATTTGACAACAAATAGGAATATCCCATAGTTGACACTGTGGTGTGACTTGGGGAATTCTGTGGTAAATGCTGGGTTTTAAAATGGTAAAACTAAAACTAAA
The DNA here is from genome assembly GCF_055471065.1 of Atractosteus spatula. Classification (NCBI taxonomy): domain Eukaryota; kingdom Metazoa; phylum Chordata; class Actinopteri; order Semionotiformes; family Lepisosteidae; genus Atractosteus; species Atractosteus spatula. Next base: position 13,939,565 of record NC_142730.1, on the reverse strand, counting down.
TGAATAATTCTGAATGCTACTTTGCTCTCTTTCCTTCATTATCTTTATCTTAGGTCTGGAAATTCTGGTCGCTCTGCAGTCTGTGCTTTCAAATTGAAGGACATCAAGGCTGTATTTGCTGGAGAATACAAGGAGCTAAACAGAGACACCCAGCGCTGGAGGACACGCAATGGAGAGAAGTTTGCTCAGCCAGGGGAGGCAAGTACTTGTACTTCAGTCTGCCTATCTTCTGTTTATCCTTCTTAACCCATAAAACTCTTGATTTTCTACGTCTGATTAACCTTAACCTCCTTTCATTAACATATTATTGAAATAATAGCTGAACATGAATAGGCACTTTCATTTCTCTCTAGCATACCTTGAACGTACAATTTTATATCAACTTCCTGGACATCTTATCTTGATGGATAAGATTAACAAGAGTTCTTCAAGTATATTAAATCATTCAGGTTGAGGGAAACATTTCATATGTTTTGTAGATAAACTAGTCTCTTCTTTTCTCCCCTAACTCCCTTCTTTCTTCCAACTTTTCTCACTTACTTATCTCCCTTGTCCTCCTTCATTTTCCTTTCATATCACTTTTCCTAATTCTCTCTGCTCCCCCTGCTCTTTTCCCAATCTTACTGTCCTCTTCTCCTCCAATACACTGTATTCCTCTTGCCTTATCTTGTCCTCCCATGTATTTCATCCCTTCTTACCTTACAGTGTGGACTGCACGGCACCTCAGACAACGCATTGACCTTTGTGAAGGAGAATTTCCTGGCAGACCAAGTTGTTCAGCCTGTGGACGGGCATCCAGCCCTCATTTCTCCTAACCAGCACTACAAGAAGATTGTTGTGGAGAGGACCACTGCATCTGACAAGAAGCTCTACACTGTACTCTTCCTTCTCACTGGTATGGTCAGGAGCACACTGCCTCAGTGTACAGTACTTTGCAAAATAATGATCTGTGACTTCCTGATCATCTGGAGCCATAAAACAGTAGTTAAGGAGTCTACCGGAGAGTGATTGATTGAGAAATCATTAATTTTAAAATGATCTTTATTTAATATAAATTTTGAATGAAGTTTGAATTCATGGGAACTACACAATGATTGAAACATTAGAAAGTAAATTGATTCTGTCTGGTTTTCTGTTCATTGCAAGACAAGGCCACGGGGCCCGCAGATACAAAAATCTTACTCTCAGACTGAAAGGCAGTTTGTGGATTAGTGATGCATTTTCATCAATAAAGTATTAGCGCTGATATATTTATTTATTTACAGAGACTGGCTTTCTGCACAAGGTAGTGCTGTTGAAGAAGGGTCCCCATATTATTGAAGAAATTCAGGTCTTCAGACAGCCACAGTCAGTGGAGAATCTTCTTCTCTCAGTCAAGAAGGTACCTCTCTTTTTCTCCTGCCACAAATGCAGCAGATCCCTAATGAACTATGAAGTAGCCCAATTAAATAGACACAGTGCTACTACTGATGCAACAATTTTCAATTTTACACTCAACTAATGTTGCCCGTTTTAAATGTGTAATTAAAAATCATAAGCTATTTTCCTAGCTGAAATTACAAATAACCTGAGAGAACTAATAAATAATTCTTTATTAGATTATTAAATTAACAAATGAGCAAAGTGGACTAAATGTATCTCTTACTTGTTACCTAACTTAACCTAACTCCTTCCCTGTTCATAATAATAATAATTGCTTATAATTATATAGAGCTTTTCTGGACACTCCACTCAAAGCGCTTTACAGGTAATGGGGACTTCCCTCCACCACCACCAATATGCACCATCCACCTGGATGATGCAACGGCAGCCATAGTGCGCCAGAACGCTCACCACACATCAGCTCTCAGTGGGGAGGAGAGCAGAGTAAAGAAGCCAATTCATAGAGGGTGATTATTAGGAGACCATGATTGGTAAGGGCCAATGGGAAATTTGGCCAGGACACCAGGGTTACACCCCTACTCTTTTCAAGAAACGCCCTGGGATTTTTAATGACCACACAGAGTCAGGACCTCGGTTTTACATCTCATCCGAAGGACTGCGCCTGTTTACAGTATAGTGTCCCTGTCACTATACTGGGGCATTAGGACCCACATGGACCGCAGGGTGAGCGCCCCCTGTTGGCCCCACTAACACCTCTTCCAGCAGCATCCTTAGTTTTTCCCAGGAGGTCTCCCATCCAGGTACTGACCAGGCTCACACCTGCTTAGCTTTAGTGGGTTGCTAGTTGTAAGTTGCAGGGTGATATGGCTGCTAAATAATGTGGGCTCATGTGGGTTTCCTGCTGGTACTCCAGTTTCATCTCACATTCCAAAGACATACTGATAGATTAATTGGTTTCTGGGAACACTGTCCCTAGTATGAATGTGTTTGTGTCTGTATTTGTATCTGTCTGCCCTGTGATGGACACAGGGATGGTACCCTGCCTTCCATTGCTTGCCAGGATTGGCTCCAGGTTCTAACTAAAGCAGTTAGAAAATAGTATGTTAATTTCTTTGCTCTCTGTGAGGAGAATCATTATGCCTGAAGACATATCAACTGTGAAATATAGCACATAAAAAATGCTGAAATAAAGAAACTAGTGGGAGAATGAATTATGTATCTGTATAAAAGTAATCTATACAGTAGATAGCAATCATTACAGAGTTATGAGCCTGTTGGAACAAGGACTTATTGTTTTAATGGTTTACAGTTATGATCCTTTTAAAACAGTTTTAACAAGAAGTACAATTGGAAGCAGGCACCATATTCACCAATATTTGTCTCTCCTGGATAGGGGGTTGTATTTGTGGGCTCTTCCGAGGGAGTCTTTCAAATTCCAGTGTCGAACTGCACTTTCTACACGAGCTGTGGTGACTGCATTCTGGCTCAGGACCCCTTCTGCGCCTGGGATTCCAGCAGAGGTGTCTGCTCTGATATCTCCCTCATCCAGTCGAAGCCGTGAGTGAATTGATTTCTTCAGGGTCATTTTGGGTCATGATATTTAAACATCTGTTCCATTATTAACAGGAGGACCTCAAAATCTTTTGCACCATGTTTTTTTTTAACATTGTGTGACAGAGGGTTCTGTTGCCTATCTCAGGCAGCACTACACTATTGCATACACTAATAATTTTTCCCTGTATTATTAGCTGGTTTACTATGGGTGCACATGCAATTTAGCTAGTTTTCTTCTTTTCATAAATGCTACATACATTACATTCCACTTTATCTTCCCTCCCTTTCCATTTAAACGTCTTAGAAAACAAAATGCATGCAGACACAGCACTTTAAGCATATTATTTATTTTACTTACCTGTTTGTGTGTGGAGCGCTCTGTCTGTCTTTGTTTGTTAGTGTATCGGGTGAGTTTGCAGAGTTGCTTCCACCTTGCTAGCCGAGCCGCAGGTGTTCGGGCTGGCTGTATTTGCCTGAGTCGGGCGCACATGCACATTACAGTACGGGAGCAACCATTTCTGAAGTACAACCCTACTGTACATTGTTTAGAAATAGTGTTAAAATTTCTAATGTTAGTGTTAGTGTTAAAAGCTTAATCCATTTTTACAGGAGAGTGGATTTATGATTCTGTGTTGCATACATACTGATGTTTGAATCTATTTTAAAATTGCTAAACCTGTAACCCCAGAGTGCCCATAAAAGATGAATTGCATGTTTTTTGCTTATTGTATTGTGATCTTGAGCAACCTTTGAGAATATATCACAGCCTCATCTTGAGCATGTAACATCCTGTCCAATACTGACTTCAGCTGTTGTGTGAATTTCAGTTTTCAGGATGTGGAAGGAGGGAATGCGAATAGCTGTTCTTCAATTTCTCCCAGAGGGAAATCCGCTGGGTACACGAAGCAGCCCACAGGTGAGCAGTATTACCGTTCACCTCTAATGTGTACAAGCGACAGAAAAAAAGCAGTTTTTGCTGTAGTGCTTGCAAAATTGCAATTTCAGATTCTGTTTTCTGTCGAAACAGAACAGGGGGACCCCTGAGTAGATCAACCAGTATAGTGCAATGCTACTTAGTTCTCAACAATGTCCGTGTGTTACAACTCTCCCATAATGATAACCGAAGGAATGACAAGTGACTGATAAGTTTCATTCAAAAATAGAACCCATCTCATTTTTTCTTTTCAAGTATGTTTTCAATCAAGTGGGTTGCATATACTGTACATAGTGTAAGTGGGTAATCCTTTTATGGGTAAAAACCAGCATTGTTCATACTGTGAACAATGTAAGGTATAATCAAATACTTGATCTCCTGATATTTTGCATTATGAGTTTTGGTTAAACCTCTTATATTCTTAAGAAACTGAGACAGATACTATGTTTGCTCTCCTGTTTTCTAGACCTTAGAGATATCAACGTACATGTGTCTCCAAACGTAGTTGTGAGACTGAATTGTTCCAGAAACTCTCAACTGGCCATACAGCGCTGGGAGCGTGGTGCCGGGAAGACCCTCTCAGAGAATCTCTACCTACAGCCACAAGATGGCATCCTGCAGTTCCTGGCCTCCCAGGAAACCATGGGGGAGTACTTCTGCTTCTCTGAGGAGAATGGCTTTCGGCAGCTGCTGGTCCATTATATAGTTGTGAGGAAGGATGGTTCATCTGATGCCACCCAGGAACAGCCTCGGCCAACCTCAGCGGAAGACTGGGAGGGGAAGGAGATTGAAGGAAACTGGCAGGAAAAAGAGCCCACCACAATCATGGAGGAAGTGCCAAACACCAAATCAGATGTAAAAGGTAGTTCTCGTACTTTCAACAAGCCCCACCCTGTACCTGGTCACAAGGCAGAAGTACCTGCCAATACTGACAGGGACCATGTGCGCCCATTGCCAATCAGCAACGAACGCAGCTACTATGGAGAACTGGTAGCGGTGTCCATCTTCTTGGCGCTGGCACTGACAGCACTGCTTGTAGGAGCCCTCTACATCTGGCGGCAGAAGAACCGTGGCAAAGCCAGGGTTCAGGGCTGTCAGGATAACACTGTGAAATGCTCTGACACTGACTCCCCCACAGAACATGCACTCCTGACCCAAGACCAGGGGCCCCCAATCATTGTGTTAGGCAATGGGAAAGACACAGACAGCAAACAGCCTGATTGTGACCCACACTGAGTGTCTCCAATGGGCACCTGCCTATCGCTACATTCAGCTAATAGTTAATGATATCCCCTGCCAAAAAAAAACAAAAAAACACCTTCCCACCAAGGATTTCCTGTCCATTCATCCCCAGTGTGTTTGTGGGACAGAACAAAGGGGGGATCAGTAGGACATTTTCCTTTTTCTTGACATATCCAAGAAATTCTGCATCAAAGGAGATCATGACAGGATAATGAAGCTAATGCTTATCATTTTAACAGACAGATTTAGCCATGCCTGGGATCAAAGGTTTTTGTCTGGATTTGTCAATGTTTAATGACTGTTGACTTGACTCAAGTGACTGGACTACTTTTCAATTTCCTGTAATTACACAGGGCCATCATATTGGTTTCTTGAAGGACAATGTCTGTGATGTGACACAACCTCCACCCCCTGCCCCCCTCCTAAATTAATAAGAAAAAGTACAAGCTAGCAAATGGACTAGGTTTGTCTTCAATAAACAAAGTTGTATAATTTCTCTGATGTATGTGGCTTCTGGGGAAAATTGAAAGTTTGTGGATATTTTAATGTGATTTTCACCAGTCAAGATAAAATTATTATGAGAATTATTAGATTCTATGCAATAAATAGTATTTAAAAATATGTGAATTTCACAGTAGTAGTTATCTAACCACCTGATAGCAATTTCTCTTTTTCTCTCTATTATGTTTTACTAAAATCTGATGTTTAAGCAATGTGAGAAACTTTTGAAAATAACATATATTTAAAAGAAAGTCAATCATGAATGCTTCAGTCCAAACTCCACATCAGGACTGTGCACACTTGGAAACCCATAATAGGGCAAAACTGGTCTCTTCAAAGACATGACTGTGAAAGTATTAATCTTTTAGAAATGCTGTAATATGTGCATTCACTGTTTTACTAACCTTTTTTCTCTTTGGCTACATCTTCGCTAACTTTTAAATTTGGTAAATATCAAACAAAAATGTAATTCACATGAAAAACAGTTCTATGCACTAAAATCATCCATCTTTAGTGCTGCTTTTCATATAAAAATACTAAGAACAAATAAGGGTTTTTAAATTAATCTGAGATGATTAATCAGAAAATTAGAGAGTGTTTTTTTCTGAAAATACTCATATTAGACTATTAAAACTAGTTTTCAAAGGATGAATTAAGTAAGGACCATGAAATCCTTTTATAGAAGAGACCATTTTCCCTAACTAGTTCACCGATGAACAATTTTATTCCTGTTATGAGTTGCTGGCTCAAATGTTCATTCGCCTAATAATTGAACTGTAAAACATTATTTGTTTATCCAGTGTCTTAAAAGAAACAGCAGCTATATATTTGTAGCTATGCAGATTTCTAAGTATCAACAGCTGTCATTGAGGATAAGTTTCGCTGAACTTGTCATTCACTTCTACACCGAAAAAACAGAACCACACAAAACAAGTAATGTAAATTATATAATATTCTTAACCACTGTTCACAAAATAACCTGTGTCAATTATACAAATTGTCTTTTATTTGTATAATTTAAATATCATTTTAAGAGTTTTTATTAAAGTAAATCAGGCAAAAGTAGGGAATAATCACAAGAAAATTAGCCAACATTGTGTTTGCTCTTAATCATTAAATGTTGGATCATTCTGAATGTGTTGGTTCACCAACAATATTGATTTATTTGAGCAAATCAATCTACTTGCTTTTGGATTATGACTCCACTCGATATTTGGACACCCACATTGGTTACAGTTACATGTCCATGCTGAGTAGCTTGTGCCTATGTTGGTAGCACTAAGCTCTGGGTGTTCTTCTGGGATCCACCTGTTGCATTATTCTGTTGATTTTATGGGTTAGAGTTAAAGAGTCACTTAAAGCCCTTTTATTTGTGTTATTATTTTATTTATTTTTATAAATGTTCAGGCTCCCCATGTGTCATGACTGTACCTATTTTCTCTTCCTGCAAGGCAGTTAATGTTTTTGCATTTTATACCGTCTTAAGTAAAATGGAACTCATAGGTACTTTAAAGTTAAAAAATGCGACCTTTTAAAATGTTTCTTCTTGGAAATGTTCAATTAACTATATTAATTATACATAATTATGGCACTATTAATTCGTTTTCATAATTTTATTCATAATTTAAGAACCCAAACAAGCCTCTACTCAGCCTCCAGGAAGATGGTCACAACCAAGAAGTGTGCATTCCTTTTAAAAAAAATAATTTGTACAAAGTTAACTTTTTAATGCTACTGTATATACAGATTGCATCTGTTCAGTAATTCCATCAAAATGAAGTATGGAAGCATGAAAATGTGTGAATGCAGTTTTTACTCCCAATAATTCTGAGTAATAATAAGTCTACATTCCATATTTTCCAGTAGCAGTAATGCATTGTTGCTGGAACAGTGAATGAGATAACACCTGATTATCTGGGACAAATTCTCTAATGTCTAGAAGAATCTCATCAAGTATCTTCTTATCTGGCTTTCTGCATGCTGATGTCTTTGCATTTCAGGGCACTGAATTAATAACAATGATGATGCAAAATGTCTTTAATATAGAACAGCATCCATTCAGAATGCCAGGGTACACAAGCCGCTTGAAAGATTCCATACCATTCCTTAACATGTATGTAAAGATTGTATTTTTTTAATGTAAGGAGAATAAAATGTGGTTGTTTGTGTATTCATTTTACTGATTTTTTTAATGCTGAAAAGAAAACATTTATTCCATTTAATTACTTTATCAAGGCTGAGCTGCTCAAAATGATCTCTTATGTCCTACATTGAAATTCATTATGGTAAAAATAACAAGCAGATCCTGGGACAAATTTCAGTTAGCTGGAATATATGTACATAAGTTAAATGTAACTGAAAATATTTCAATCTTAGGTAACAGTATAAAATATATAATGTGATTAAAATAGTTTAAATGTAAATAATGTAATCTGTTTTCAACTTTATGAATTTGAACTGTAATTGATTGAAATCTATCCTTGTTAGCCTTTCATCAATAATCAGTTACACATACTGCTATTAGCAGAAATGTTTTCAAAAGGTAATTCAGTGGTCATTCTTCTCACTATTCAGTGTAAAACAGCATGTAGTACACTATTATTATCCACCGTTTTCAATAACTGCTTAGTTCATTAAAGGTTATGGTGAGCTGGAGACTAACATTGCATACAACAAGTGCCTTTCAATCACAGGAAACGTTTAGAGAAATGTAATATCCCTAAGGTTTCCTTAAAATCAGGCTTTTAGACTGTGGACACAGAGATGATGTGCAAATCAGAAAGAGGACCTGGCCTGGAGTTGAATCCAGGAGCTGTGAGGCAGCAGTGCTAACTGCTAACTACTGTGCTGCCCCCTATAATTATTATACAGTGTATAACATGTTATAATAACTAGGCTTTGATTAGTCTGTTACAGTGACATATTTGAAAGTGTTTATGTAGGATACTTAACACATAGTAAAGCTGCAGTCAACATATTTGAAACCACAATTAAGCTTTTTTTACCCACCACTTAAATTAATTGGAAAATGCCTAATTAAATAATTTTACTGGTGAAGAATTCAGTGTGAATGATAACTACAGCACCATCTCCAGTTCATGAAGACTGGAATAGTGCATCACAGGTTTAGAAAAACATAACGAAGAAACTTCACCTACTGTATATAAATGTTACAAAGAGATATTGAGACAGACATGACAAAAATCATTCAATTTTGGGGAGAAACGTGTAATAGAATGGCTGAAAACAGTACTCATGGAAATATTTTTGCAGTGTATGTAAAGTTTAATTTTACCCACTGTGATGCCACAGAGCAAGCCATCACTTTAAGGACACAATCCAGGTGGGTCCACAGAGACTGACACACCTCTCGTAGCCCATTGGGGAAATTTGTTTGCTATTTTTTTCCCTTTTATACATGCACTCTCCTCTGAGAGTGGTGCTCACAAACGCCCCCATCCTCGGGGTAACTAGGACACGAGGTGTGCTTGCCGTTTGCTCACACTCAAACCACCCAGGCTTGTTCCTTCATTAAGGATCTCTGAGCCCTCAGCTCACGGACTTTCATGTTCATAGTTCGATACTCATCACATATCTCCACATCTCTGTCTTTTTTATGACCTCCTCCAGGATCACCCTGAGTCTTACATTGCCAGGCATTTTGCCAGATACTTGGGCTCAGCTAGCCTCACACCTCAGGTTGGTTCACATACACAGTCCATTTCGAGGAGTAGAGATGAAATCTCCCTCAACTTGGTAATTCCTGCTTACTCCAACCTGCTCTAACTCCTCCTTTACCTTCTCCTTACCTCAAGGCCAACATGGTAATGACAGAGGCTGTATGTTTCGGGAGCCTTCCCCTGCACCATAGTGACTCTTGCCTCTAGGAGCAACCCTGTTCTTCAACACTACACAACAAAGCCGGTTGTTCCCTCTCTCACTAGGAGCCTACTCTCACTCCTTGCTCACACAAACATTTACTTCTCTTCCAATTCCTTCTGGAATTGTCACTCTAAATCCTCCCCTTGCAGGGCAGCACTAACAGAAACATTTTCTCCCACTCTCCTCCAAGATTGTTGTTGCAATCCTTCCCTTTTCAGGGGCACACATAAACACAGCAAAACACAGAAAGTCTTAACTAGGCTGATGTCTTTTTCACACAAACTGCAGCCACCAGCCTTCTGATATTAATAGGTTGTTGTGGTTCCACATAGCTGGCTCTCTTGCTGCAAAACCTGCTCTTTTGCCATGCCCACTCACAGAGACCGATAAAATCTGTCTGCTGTGCTTCTGCCTGCAAGGAAGATGCAAGCTACACATCCCGGCACCTTATTAACTCTACGGCCAAGCTTTGGTATTGCACTTTCTCCAGGTCAGAGCCTGAGCAAGACTCACTCTCTGTTTTCTCCTTCCAGGGAAGTACAAAATCACTAATTATAAGACCACCCGCAACTGCTACTTGTTAGATTCCAGCGTTTGATAGCTCTTGCTCCTTGACTATCATATCCCATATTATGTCATACCACATAGGGAGGCACCATCAGCATTTTTACTCTGTTTGTCACACCACCTGTTAGAGGAAATGCCTGTAATATTCTGGATTACTCAACCAAGAAAGTGAGAATAATGGAAATGAAAGATCCACTAGGGGAATCAATATCATTGTTTGAGTCTGGAGTGTGCAGTTGATAGGTACTAGTAGTTCAGGTGGGTAGCTGCGTCAGCATGCGCAGGCTGCAAAGGAACAAGTAATAGGTTTATTCCATGCTGAAAAAAACACAGCGTTTCGGCTGTGGAGCCTTCTTCCTCAGGTACTGTGGAGCAGTACCTGAGGATCAAAAGTTCAGTTCTGTCTACACTGCAAAGAATGTTGAGGAGCAAAAGCTGAAATGGTGGATAAGTGAACTCAATAAATCAATAAATCAATCTGAACCAAACCAGAGAAAACCTAAAGGCCCCCTGGCAGAAGTTGGTCCAGGAGAAAGAAATGGTCAAGAAACTGCAGAAACTGTTTCAGATGATGGATAAAAATGAGAAAAATGACAAACCCCCATGAGAAATGAAAACAGCCTAGGAAAGAGAAGACCATCACTTAGTTGAAAAAGGAGCTGCTGAACTTCTGAGCTGAACTTTCCAGTACTTCATACAGTGGAAGCAACTTAGTTGTCGGATAATTTTGCACATGTGGAAGAAGAGAGTAAGAGGCTGCCTGACTGGTTTATATTAGTTTCTATGTGATTGAAGATCAGAGGTTTCTAAACCCAAAAGGGAGGTTTAACCAAAGTCTCCTGAGTTCCCAGAAGGGGGAACAACAGGGAACCTAATAAGAGAGAGAGAACTAGGATTACAAGACCTGGAGATACAATCGGTGTATAACTTCAGGTAGAAAAAAGGTTTGTTCCACTCTCCTCAGTTGTCTTCTATGAAAACGGGGAAAGATGTGGCTGTCAAAGGATGGTTTTGACATGGGTGTAGGTTCAGACAAGATGGAAGCCCTTGTCTAGACCACATTCCCTAGACAGCTTCAAGGAAACAGCTGCTGCCTTCAATCACCTGACCCGTTGCTGGAAGACAGTTGGTTAGGTGACAGTTTAAAAAGCAGCAATGCTTTCATAATTGGTCATTTTCTGCATTTCCAGAGTGAATGTAGAAAGAAGTGACTGACCAAGGGACCAGGGAACTCTGAGTTTTGATCATTTTGGAAGAGCTTATGAGAAGGTCTTGAAGATAGAATTAAGTCTGAAAGTTGTTTAAGAAGCCAGTAAGCAGTTTAGCTAACCTGCTGTGAATGGCAGAGGACTTTAAGTCAGGAGCTCAGAAAAGACCTAGGGTTTTGTTCTGAACTTTGTTTCCCTACATCATAAATGAAAGAGCATTTGTTTGAAACTTAAAGTATGTCTGTATTTTGTGTCTTTTTTCTTGGGCCCGCCTATTTTAAGGACCCCCTGGGGTTATAGTGCCTTTACAAAAATATTCAGACCCTTTTCAATTTTTTGTCGTTTTAAAGCTTTTAGTCATGACTGCTACTGATGCATGCAATGATATCTGCCTAATATAACCTACTCCACATATTCAAAGCAGAAAGCAAACAGAAAAATAAAAAAGATTATCAATATGACAAAGTAATGGAAACATATGAGACAACATGAATTTTTAACACACTTTTTTAATTCTTGGGTCACTCAAAGAGGTTTTCCTCTAACATTTTCCTGACAATTAGCAGCTGACTGGGTGATGTGCTCCGTCCCAATTGTCAGGCAAATGTTAGAAGATTTGCACCATATATAATGATTTGCATTTAGACCACAATTTTCAATGTTCATTTCACCTAACCATAATTCCTTCTGCCACCTCTGCAGTATATACAGTATCATGCAAGATCTAAGATGGGTTCTTTAATGAAGGCATTGTAACAGACAGAGCTCACCCCACTATGTGAGCTTTTTATGGGCCCAGCTCTACATAATCCTTGACTCACACTTTCTTTTTTCAACATATCTTTCTCACACAACGGTTTGCAGTCTGGAGTTTACTCACCCATGCCAAAACATGCCAAAATCCTTCTCTGTCCCTGCAGTGTTGACAAGCCAGACATCACTGATTGCCTGATAATAACCAAGATTCAAACTTCTACCCCTTCCATTCTTGTTACACACAGCTGCACTACTTCCTGCTCTCTGGTCTTCAGGGTCCACCATCAGATTCACAACTTATCTATTTATCCTTCCCACTCTTTTTTCATCAGAAATAGGAGAATACAGTTAACTCTTCTGTTTCCGACTAAGCACTAGTCATTATACAGACATTTCTCACAGTTTTTTCACATTACTTCACTCATTCTTGGATGTGATCAGACAGGAGAGAAGTCTTCCTGGAGTCTGAGAGCCCTTTATATCAGAGTTCTTCTCTCCTGTTGCTCTTCCCCAGTTCAGCACTCATACATGTGCAGCACACGGCTCTGCACTACACTGTCTCTCAGGCAATTCCAACCATCAGCTGTCTGAACACTAGCGAGTGCCCTGGACTCCATTCTGGCTGCATTTCAAACACCTCCACTGCCACACCCACACACAAGCAAGCTCTTTTTCCCTAACGACTTCAGTCACACAACACTAACACACAGATTACACACAGAACTGATAGCACCGATTTAAAACTGGTATTTAAAGGTGTTGTTCCTATTGTTTTCCTTAGTGAAGTTTTTTTGAATGCACCACATTGATACAGTCACTTAAAATCTGCAAAAATGTTGAGTCACTAGGACAGTTTTATATGTCTGAAGAGTACAGTCAGCCCTACTTACATTCAGAAATGATCATATATTGGTATGATCCATTCACTACAAAATGTGGTACACAACTGCATCAGAAGATGAAGATATTAGAACCTCAACTGCAATTCTCAACTTGCTATTGACTGAGATGAATCACTTGTTCCATATCCAAAACACCACCAGTTTTGGCTATTATTATTGGAGCACAACCACAACGTACAGTTCTGAAGAACTTCCAGAAATAATAGTTTCTGAAAAGAACCTGATAAGTTTTCATCTACCCTTACATTCAACTACACAAAATAACACATTTTATCCACTGTGTTAACTATTGCTGAATGTTGTTACTTAGTGCAAGTGAGGGAAAACATGCTGGAGAAGGTGAATTTAGACCCACACTCTGGTTAATTGTCCTAATGTTTACAGTAGGGAGTGCAGGGAGAATCAACAAGACCAGAGACCAGAGAATCTTCTCTATTCTCATGTGGATTTTGACTTCACACCTTTCTTCACCCTTCTGCACTTTGTACTTCATAGGCCTCTCTGCCCCTCCTGCCTCCTCCCCTCTCCCAGCTTTTGTTCATCTGTGCTATTGAATCTTTGCTGTCTGCCCTTTCTCACACCGGAAGAAGGCTTCACAGCTGAAACGTTGTGTTTGCTCTCTTCTGTTTTCAGCATGGAATAAACCTATTACTTGTTCAAATGCTAATGATGGTACCACTGCATCCCTATTTACATATTTGTATTTGTCTTAATTCCAGTTTGCTTCCTTTCCCGAAATATATATTTCTAGAGTCTATATCTCAAAACTCGCTATGGTGTACTACAGGTTTTGCATGTATTGGTACAGTATCTACAATACTGACTACACCTTCCTTCATTGTAGTACTTGAGACGTATGATCTATTGTATTGTGGTTGGAAAGCAATTTTAGTTGAATATTACAACAGATTTCCAAATGACGGATGCTTAAATCATTACCAAGTTGTATTATTGTTATTTTTCAGTAATAAACTGCCACTACTTTCTGGACCTTTTCTATTTGATCCAGTATTTAGTCTAGAGTAAAAGTTGCACAACGCCCCGTCCTTTAGTATCCTTTAGGACGGCTGTTGTTTCTTTGAATTAGTCGCGATTAAGAATGTTTTTTTTCGAAGCTGGTTACTAATTTCAGCTCACCAGGTTTATCGCAATCGACATTTACCTAACGTACTATGTCAATATGGAGCTGCGTACCAACCAATCATTGCTTTCGGTTCGTTTGGTTTCGGTTCGTTGCAATTCCCCCTTTAAGAGAATGGTCTTATTTATTAGTTTTGCAATTTGTTTTCAGTATTTCTTCGGTTAAAATCCCCACTAACTGAAATAATGAAATAATTTGAACTGCACTCTATAAAAAAAGTAGATTCGTGATTTAATTGCATGTTGATATTGATATCTCTCTAGTCAATCCCACAAGGCTGAAGTTGGCTTTTTATTCACGTTTTTCGTTCCACCTTAAATGCTGCTGCTGTGATGTTATGTCGTCTTTCGCCTGTAGATGGCTCTCTACAGCCTTTTTTAAAAATACTAATCCGGATGGATTACTGTACATATCCTCAATAAAGGGGAATATGAAAGTAAAAAGTGACTGTCCAAATAGCATTTTTGTATCAAACACATTTCAGAAAATCGAAAACCAATTTTCAAAACTCACAATAACACAAACTGGCATGTTAGACAACGAGTAAATAAGACAAAGACAAAACGTGAATTCACGGGCACTTTCTGCATATTTACCACAACCTTGCCTTCTGATCATTAAAAGTTTTAAAATCTTGCATTTTACTATAAATTTTAATATAGCAGTTTTAAATGGGACACGTAGAACATGGCATCTGAGAATATAAGGTTAACCGAGGATGAGCAAAAGGTGATTCCACTTTCTCAATGCTCAATACTGGGCCCCTTCCTCTTCAGCATTTACATGTTCCCTCTTGGTCAGCTTTTAAGATCACATGGCCTCAGCTTTCATTTTTACGCTGATGATACTCAAATATACATCCATACCAAACCTGACACTGACGTGGCTGTCTTTATTCTATCTAATTGCATCTCTGACATAAAAATTTGGATGACTCAAAACTTCCTTCATCTCAACTGCGACAAGACTGAAGTCATGCTTATTGGTACCCCCCATCAACTTCGTAAAGCCAGTCCTGTAACCCTTTCTGTAGATGGCTCTGTACTTGAGCTTCAATCAAAATTGAAAAACCTTGGGGTTATATTCGATTCTGGCTTAACATTCGACCCACATGTGCAGCATACTGTCAAAACATCTTTTTTTAACCTTAGAAATATCGCAAGACTACGTCCTATGTTATCATTAACTGTGGCTGAAAAGCTGATCAACACATTTGTATTCTCTCGAATTGACTACTGTAATGCTCTACTCGCAGGGGTATCAAAATCTACTCTGAACAAACTGCAGTACGTCCAAAATTCAGCAGCCAGAATCCTGACCAGGTCTAGTGCAAGTGTTCACATTACTCCTGTCCTGGAGTCCTTGCACTGGCTTCCTGTCAAATTCCGTGTATACTTTAAAATCCTCATGCTCACCTATAAGGCTCTGCATGGCTTGGCACCTCAGTACCTGTCTGAACTATTATCGCCCTACTCCCCACCTCGCAACCTCCGCTCTTCAAATTCTGCCCTCCTTACTGTCCCCCAAGCCCGTCTACATTGTATGGGTGACAGGGCCTTCTCCTGTTATGCCCCCAAGCTCTGGAACTCTTTGCCCAAGGATATCAGAGAGTCACCCTCTCTAAGCTCCTTCAAATCCAGACTCAAAACCCTCTTCTTCAGAAAAGCTTTTACTTAACTGGTTCCATTCTTCACCCCTCTGCTCTTCTTAGTACCACCATCCACGGTCTCCCCTATATATTGTAATTGTGTCTTATCTTGTGTATTCTCCTTATTTATTGTTATACTCTTCTTATTTATTGTTATTGCCATCCTGTAAAGCACTTTGAGAAGCCACCTTTAAAGGCGCTATATAAAATAAAGTTTTTTATTATTATTATTATTATTCTGCTTATGGCTGTGAACCTACCTCCTGGTTATAAAAATGTCTCAAAATTCTGACACTGAGGTGTGAGAGACAATGGAACAGACTATCAAGATCCTGAACTTCAGGAAATTTTACTGTACCATTTTTTAAATATCCTCCTCAACAATAGCTATATCCACGATGTCCCTCTTGGATCCATGGCAGTGATGCAGCATCCAGCTCAGATGGTGCCCAGCCTGGGCGCTATCCGGACATGTGGGCAGGAGAATAGGATAGTTTGGTCAGAACAGATGTATCTACCTGGCAGGCCAGCACAGAGACACACAATGGCATGTACAGCAGCACCAGTAGCCATGGTTGCAGCAGGTTGTAATGTAAGGTGTGAGTAGGCTATGCTGAAGTAATAGCTTTTCAGTCTGGATTTGAATACTGAGATTAATTCGGCATCCCCAACATGGGGTGGGAGACTGTTCCATAAGCAAGGGGGCCTGTAACTGAAAGCTTTACAGCCGATGTTTTTTTTTATTAATGCGTGGAATATGAAGAAGACATGCATTCTGTTATCTAAGCAGACAACTTGGATTGTATACATTAATAAATTTCATTAGATGGACAGGTGCCTGACCTCTGAGAGCCTTATAATGCCATGAGATCATGGAGGCACCGACTTGAAGCTGGAGGAGATGCAAGTCAGTGCCTCCATGATCTCATGGATCACTGACTATCTGACAGGCAGACCACAGTCTATGAGATTTCAGAACTGTGTGTCTGAACACAGGTACTCCTCAGGGGACAGTTCTTTCTCCATTCCTCTTCACCCTGTATACTTCGGACATTAAATACAACTCAAAGTCCTACCACCTGCAGAAGCTCTCAGATGACTCTGCAATTGTGGGATGTATCAAGGGTGGGGAGGAGGAAGAGTACAGAGGACTGGTCAGCAGCTTTGTGGAGTGGTGTGGGGAGAACCACCTGGAACTGAATGTAACAAAGACAAAGGAACTGGTGGTAGATTTCAGGAGGAAAAGGATCCAACCTACTCCTGTCTACATCCATAGGAGTGACGTGGAGATGGTGGACTCATACAAGTACCTGGGAGTGCACATCGACGATAGACTGGAATGATCTAAGAACACCGAGGGCATCTACAAGAAGGGTCAGAGCCGACTTTACCTCTGGAGGAGGCTCAGGTCCTTCAATGTATGTAGTAAGATGCTATATATTGTAACGCTTACGGCCGACAGGCACTGTGTAAGAGCCGGCGTACCAGAGCAGGTGACGTCACCGCCCTTCCCTGTGATAGCAGGACTACAGCTACTGGGCTGTAGAGAGATCTCTCTTTAGCTCACGGGGCTGGGTCGCTGCAGAGAGACACGGAAGTCCCGGGTTCGAGCCCCGGCCGACCTGATGCGGCAAGGGCGCCCGCCTGAGCCCCCGTTGCGTTACAATATGTTCTATCAGTTGGTGGTGGCGAGCGCCATTTATTACGTGGTGGTATGCTGGGGTTCTGGGATTAGAGCAGGGGATTCTAACAGGCTGAACAAGCTCATCAGAAGAGCAAACTCTGTCATTGGGTCTGACCTCGATAACGATAATTATCGCGATATAATTTTCCTCGATATAATTTTAACAAAAGTTCGATAAATGTTCGATATATATGTTTATGCTTTGCGCATGATATGTGCATGCGCACAAAATACTGCGCGAGTGCGCGTGCGTGTTGCAGACCGGGCAGCTAACGTGGTGTTGTTTACTCACACGGTGGCGGCTGACAGGATTGTAGAGTGGAGAAATGAGCGACAGTGAAGCAAATGTAGTGCTGCCAACGACCAGCTCGAAGGACGATGACATCGTCGACAGAAAATGTCGTTCAACTTCGGTAATTTTGGAGATATTTTGGCTTTTACGATCAGACATAAAACAGAGCAGCGTGCACTGCAAACTGTGCCGCAGATCCGTGCCAGCAAAGACAGGCAACACCACGAACCTATTTCACCATTTAAAACAACATCACCCGTTAGAACACGCAGAAAGTAAAAAATTACAGCCACAAACTAGTGTTGTTAGTGGAAGGGGACCATCTATAAGCACCAGGCCAGTATTCAGTGCGACTACACAGCAGCAAACCATAGTAGCATCGTTTTCGAGCACCGTGCCTTACGACAAAAAAACGAAAAGACATGAAGACATCACAAATGCAGTTGCATATTGCATTGCAAAAGACATGCTTCCCATTAGCACTGTCGAAAATGAGGGATTCAAGAAGCTTATCAGAGTCCTTGACCCCAGATACGAGCTACCTGGTCAGAAACATTTTGCACTGACTGCACTTCCACGGCTGTATGCAGAGTGTAGGGAGATGGTAGAGCGGCAGCTGCAAACGGTGCCATTCTTCGCCACTACTTCTGATATGATCCTTTAAAGCACTTTAAACTTTGCAGTCTGTCTGAGCCATCTTCTATGTGTGTTTTATCACACTGCAGTATTTAATTTTTCTATTAAGATATTTATTTTGTAAATTTTACTTATGCATATTTTGACATAAAAAAGACTTGAATACTCTACCTCAGATTTGTTTAATGTTTCTACTGTTTGGCAAGTGTTTGTTGTGTTCTTAAAATAAAGAGTTGTTTAATTTACCAATTAACTGTCTGGTTTCTTCAACTTTCACTCAGGAGAAAAAATCTGCCTTTAAACTTGAAAGAAATAATGATTTGACATTTATCGTGATAATTATCGATATCGACTGATATGAAATTATTTATCGTGATAATGTTTTTGGCCATATCGCCCAGCCCTAACCTGGACCCACTGGAGGTAGTGGCTGAGAGGAGAATGGTGTCCAAACTAGAGGTCATCATGGACAACGTCTCCCATCCCCTCTATGACATGCTTGTGAAAATGAAGAGCACGTTCAGCAATAGGCTGATCCAACCACAGTGCGACAGGGACCTACTGTACCTACCTATCTGTAAGTAAATAGAAGGATTTTGAAGTCCGCCCTGTACCTCACAGGAAGCCAATGAAGAGAGCTAAGTATGGGGGTTATATGGTCGTACTTTCTGCTCCTAGTAACAATTCTAGCTGCTGCATTCTGAATTCGCTGTAAGGTGTTGAAAGATTGGTCGCTTCTCCCAGATAGAAGGGCATTGCAGTAGTCTAACCTGCTGTTTGTATTAATTTCTCTGTATCTTGAGTGAAGAGAAACTGACTTAGTTTAGCAATATTTCTTAACTGTAAGAAGCATGTTTTCGATACTGTTTTAACATGAGAGTTAAATGAGAGCCTATTTAAAAAATGGTACAGTACAATTCTCTGAACTTCAGGATTTTGATAGTCTGCTACATTGTCTCTCACACCTCGGTGTCAGAATTGTGAGACATTTTTAATTAGGGGGGAGGGCCATAGTAATAAGCAGAAAGTGCAATCACCATTTCCCAGTGCAAGTTCGGGTTATTGTGAGTTTTTAAAATTTGTTGCGATTTTCTGAAATATATTCCATACAAAAATACAATTTGGACAGTCACTGTTTATTTGGATATTCCCTTTCACTGAGGATGTCTACTCTACAGTATTCCATCCGGATTAGTACTGACCGAAGAGAGCCATGTACAGGCGAAAGGCGACATAACATCCTGCAGCAGCATTTAAGGTGGAACGAAAAACGCGAATAAGAAGCCAGCTTCAGCCTCGTGTCCATTCCCCTAGTTTGGGAAAAGCAGTATTTGGAGGCGTTTCGCGTGACGTCAAGCAACGAACAACAGGCTCGCATAAATCGAGTCTCTGAGAGAAACGGATCCGTTTTCGACTCAAAACTTCAATTTCAGGCTGCCGCAGCAGTGAAGAGTGGATTGCGAAAATCGCTTTTTTCCAGAAATTCTGACTACTATTGGTAAGCAGCCTATTGTTTCTGTCTACGGATTAGATTGATTTTTTCATCTAATTACACTACAGTAAGCGGTGACAACGTTTAAAATACTGTACATGAAAATAAGTGTACTGAGTTTAGTACGTAAACAATCAGGTTTCTGGCGTTTTCGACGTTTTTGTTTCTTGTGGGATTTAATAACCTGCAGTAGACGATTTAACTAGTGATAGATCTTTTTCCTTTTGCCAGGGCAGACAGTTGTCGTATACGCAAAGTTAATTAAAATAAAAACAATGGCGAAATACACTGCATTTTGAATATCCGTATTGAAATAATTGTATTGGGTGGAAAGGAAGATTATTGATCGGACGGGCTTGTACCTTAAAGCAGGATGTAGGGGAGCATTAGTTTTCAGTTTTTGTTACTGCACCAATCTCTGTTTAAACGCGGGTTTTGTTCATACCTACTGTATCTCTCTCCCTGCTGTTCCTGGCTCGGGGGTTTCCTGTGATCCTCCTCCGTGTCTGGCCCAGTTGCGATAAGTCCGTTTATTGACATCACTACATAAAGCAATAAAAACAGTGCCGAGAAAAAAAAAGTTTGTGAAGTTTGTTGGTCCGTGTTCTCGTATATTTTAGACCTATAAAGTAATTCAAAATCTTTATAAAAAGTCCTAATAAAAGATGAGGATTAAACTGATCAATCTTGTTTACCTGTCCACATACATTAAATATGTATACAAATGACCCGTGTGAACAAGTATGTGAACACTTAGCGTAACTTGTGGCACCTCTTTAAGTAGCAATGACTAGACATTAGACATTTACTGTAACTCTTTATCAGTCTTTTACATGGACTTTTATTAATTTTGTCCCATTCTTCCTTACCGAATTGCTTCAAGTTAGTGCCATTTGATAGTTTTGTTTATGAACAGCTCACTTCACTGCCTGCCATGAGATTTTACAGGGATCAATGACTGGACTTTGGTTCTTCCAAAATGTAAAATATCTCCTTCTCCAGCCATTCTCTTGTATCTCTTGTAGATGTGCTTGTATGTTGAATGATTGTTGTCCTGCTACGTGAATCATGCTAACATCAGCTTCAGATGAAGTATGGATGGCCTGACATTGTATTTCAGAATTTTCTAATAGTTGTGCCGATTTGGTTGCAAAATGTCTGGGTCTTGAGGCAGCAAGGCCACCCCAAACTCCTAATACTTCCACCTCCATGCTCGGCAGTTGTGATGAGGTTGGAATGCAGTTTTTTTTTATTTTTGTCTCGCAAAACATTTTCATTGTAGCCAAAAAGTTCAGCTTTTGACTTCTATATCTTATACAGGAAGAACAGAATTCAGAAGATTTTGTTCAGCATTTGGGAAGAACTGTCTTTTTACATATTAAAAAGAGTACACTTATTTTCAAAGGTCAATTGAAGTAATATTGCACAGCTCCCCATGAAGAAAACAATTTTGATATTATTTCCTCTTCTTTTGGACTGCCCTGTTGTAGGGTATGGTCAAATGAGCACACACATAAGTGGTTCCTCTATGTTGACTGCAAAGTATTGTCGAATTATTTGCTCAGAACTTGCATGTGATTGGCATCCTCAGAATAATGCCCGCTTTATGGATTTTACAGCTGGAGAAGAGGCAGAGGTCTGTCTTAAAAACCTGGTAAATGATTGTTAGGTTAAGAATTACAAAAGTTGATTTCTTAACTTAATGCAGCAGCCAAAGAGGTCAATATTCAGGGATGCATAGACTCAAAAAGTACAAGAAGCTAGCAAACTGTTTTTTTATTAATGCATGGAATATGAAGAAGACCTGCATTCTGTGATCTAAGCGGGCGACTTGGATTGTATACATTAATAAGTTCCATTAGATAGACAGGTGCCTGACCTCTGAGAGCCTTACATGTAAATAGAAGGATTTTGAAGTCCGCCCTGTACCTGACAGGAAGCCAATGAAGAGAGCTAAGTATGTGGATTATATGGTCGTACTTTCTGCTCCAAGTAACAATTCTAGCCGCTGCATTCTGAATTCGCTGTAAGGTGATGAAAGAGTGATGGGTGCTTCCTGATAGTAGGGCATTGCAGTGGTCTAACCTGCAGTATACAAGAGCCATAGTAATAAGCAGAAAGTGCAATCACCGTTTCTCAGTGCAAGTTTGGGTTATTGTGAGTTTTTAAAATTTCTTTGTGATTTTCTGAAATATATTCCATACAAAAATACAATTTGGACAGTTGCTGTTTATTTGGATATTCCCTTTCACTGAGGATGTCTACTCTACAGTATTCCATCTGGATTAGTACTGACCGAAGAGAGCCATGTACAGGCGAAAGGCGACATAACATCCTGCAGCAGCATTTAAGGTGGAACGAAAAACGCGAATAAGAAGCCATCTTCAGCCTCGTGTCCATTCCCCTAGTTTGGGAAAAGCAGAATTTGGAGGCGTTTCGCATGACGTCAAGCAACAAACAACAGGCTCGCATAAATTGAGTCTTTGAGAGAAACGGATCCGTTTTCGACCCAAAACTTCAATTTCAGGCTGCCACAGCAGTGAGTGGATTGAGAAAATCGCTTTTTCAGAAATTCTGACTAATATTGGTAAGCATATATATAAATAATGCAAAATATCTGCATTATTTTTTTAGCGTTAACACTTGTGTTTTTAGTGGTAACCCGATCACATCAGAATGGAACAGATGAATATGATAGAGAAGTCATTTGAGATTTAACTTTCCGAGTGTTGTTTTATCCCTGTTTTAAATACACTTTGTTCCTGGTGATAACAGCAGAGTTTTGTGTTTGATGAAGAATGACAGCCAATCCTTAGAGGTGCCGTAACAATTATCCGGTTCAATGGTGCTTTGTAGTCCCCAACACCAATCCACTTCTCTCAGTACGGTCGGTTGATGTGCATTTCACCTCTGAACAAAGAACATAGTATTGATTGTAAAGGCTTATTCTGTGTGAATTTAAAGTGGAATGTTTCAGTTTCCTCATACCTCCCCTAGACAGATTTGATTGGTTATTTAAAATATTCTCCATCGGCAGCCCTGTAGTGGTCTTTTGTCACATTCAGAGAGAGCAGTGATGTGCTTTTAATCATGTCTTGTAGCCTGTATTTTTGTGTAGGATCTAGCTTGTCATGATACAACTGGATTAACTCATTTTTTGATATTGGATGGATTAACTGGTTCGCATAAAGAGCTACTGAGCACTCTGTCACAAAATGTTAATACTAATCAGTCCATTTCCTTATTAGTGTTATTTCTTTCCCTTTTTGTTTGCTTTGTTACCTACTATGATGTGATATAGCTGTTTTATTTAAACATGAATGGGGTGGGGTATTACACTGCACTGCTTCCAGAGGATCCTGTTAACTTTCTGAGTGTTGTTTTATCCCTGTTTTGTTGAATGTATACTCTCTGGGCTAACACTTTAAGGTAAATTTGGACCAATTTTACTCTTAACTCTAAGATCATAAACTGTTGGTATTATAAAGTGCTGTAAGCTTTTTTTTTTTTGTAAGCCCCTCTGGTGTAGCTTTGGTCTTGTGTTTTGTGTCATTATCCTACAGAATGTTGAAATTTCATCCCAGATTTAGGTCTGAAACAGGTTTCACCATAGGTTTGGCCGGTACATATCAGTTCAGTGTTCCATCAAAGTTCCCAGGATTCCAGTCACTGCTGACGAAGTCCTAATACATTACTATAATACTAAAACTGTGCTGCTTCACTGTTTACATCACCCTAGACTGGGCATTTACTCCTCATAATTATTCTGTTCTCAATCCAAACATATGCATTATCTTGAAAAAGATGTTTCTGTTTTTTTCCTCATTTACATAGTTGGTCTGATTATTTAATTCACTGCATAATTGTAATACTTCTAACAGGTTTCCATGATGATCTATGTATCTTCGGTTTTGAGCCATCAGCTGTAAAATACCTTATGAGAAATCCTATATGTGCCTGACTAAAAAAGTATTGGAATAATTGATCAATTGACTTCTGAGGTTTGAACAAAAACCAAAACACTAAGCTCTCTAGGAACTATGACTAATGATTTTGACATAAAAAAACTCAAACTTTGATGGTCTCAAAATTCCTAATATCCTTGTGTGATGGTCATGTTTTGTTGTTTTTTCTTGTTTTCCTGTACATCACCAATAGCCAGATGTCTACCTCCATCACAACATCCAGCGGGCTTGTAATTGTCACCCAGGTCTTGCCGCAGGGCGGTGACCTTGGCATCCCTCAACCTGCTGCTCCTCGGAACCAAGCAGTTACATCATATTCTGAACGCCAAAGTCAGACAGCCACAATGTTGAAGAAGTTGCTTAAAGGAGGACCCAAGGCTCTGGGGGTGAGTTATATGCATGACAAGTGGCATGCAATTTTGACAATAACTCGTCTTTCAACATGCTACACATTACTGAAATGCTGCTGGTTTTATCCTTGGTTGGTTCTTGACAGGGCTCATGCCTTGTACTTTAGTTTTGGGTAACATAAGATTGTCATGCGATCAGACTACTGATGTCTGCTGAATCCCCTCTCCAATGACTATATTGTTGGTATCCTTTGTATAGTATTAGCAAACTAAGATGATCTTTAAGTTTTTGATGAGCATACCCAATGTCTTATTTGATGAGCCATAAGCTTTCTAGCAACTCTTGTTTTTATCTCTACTGCAGGTTGTACGTCTTTCTACAACTGTGACTACAACATACTTCATAGCAGGGACGTGCAGAGCAGGGTGGCTACAGTGGCTCAAGCCCTTTGCCCTCATTGGCCCAAGTGCCCTTTTTTGCATGTAGAAAAATAGTCCAACCAATTTCATTTTTTTTTCGCCACTTCACGATTCTGCTCTGTATTTAGTGCGGATCTCCCATTAGGAAGAGAAAATGTTGAATCTTACTGATCTCATTAGAGCACAAGTGCCCGCCTCCTGTTCGTTGGAAAAAAGCAGTGATAAGCAACGTAGGCTAATACACCTGTGGAGGTCGTGTTAAACATTTTTGAATGGTGAGAAGACACAGATTTTTCAGAAGGACTGTACAAAAGAAACACACGAAGGGTGTCGTGTTGAGCACTTTGTGATTAAGAAAGACTATTTTCATTCACCTTTTCTAAATATGAAACCAACAAACTCGCCACCTTATTGTCTGCATGGCTACTTAGCTAGGTAGATTTGAGATTTCCTTAAGAAAATTTAGTTAAAAGAGTAGAAAAGCCAGTCTTTTTATATTTGATATAAACAGCTAACATGCATATTCTTTGTTGTGTATGTACAGTGGATAAAAAAAGTCTACACACCCTTACTGAAATTGCAGGTTTTTGTTATGACATTTTTCCATCTTTAATGTGACCTTGCAACCACCAAAATTCAAACAAAAACAAATAGATAATTATTAGGAAAAATAATTGAAATTAAAAAACCTACAACACCCTGGTTACATACAGATGCAGCCATTCAAAATGGGTGAGGTATTTCGCGGCATACGCCGGTGGGCGTGTCGCAGTATCACGCGGTATGACGCAGTTAACGTGGTGTCACGTGGTTAACTATCCGGCGTCGCCTTGTAAAACCGCCAGGGGGAGCTTAACCTCTCATGTACAGCATTTGAGCCTTTAATTTTGAACTGTGTATTACAGCATGTTAATCATCAGTCATTAAAA